>NC_142197.1:9790625-10095000 GCF_026936395.1 Plectropomus leopardus
AAGGCTGCTGGGTTTCTTTGAATGCGGAGATGAGGAAACAACTGGTGTCTGACTTGATGCAAGAAATAGAAAAGAAATCCCTCCTCAGATACTAGATTCCCTCTGGCTGCGGGTTTGGCCGTAACTTAACTTTTGATGCGTTCGGAGCCCTAAACAATAGCGCTATGTTTAAATGATGACAATACGTTAAAGTCGTGGTCACAGTCACTCACATTGCCGTAGTCGATGTAGAAGACATGGACCTTTGCCGGTGACTCAACTTTCTCCACTCTGGCTCTGTACCTGCAGCAGGAAGAATAATTGAGAAAAAGAAAGACAGACAGAGAGAAGAGAGAGAGAGAGATGAAGACAGAGGGCACAAGAGGAAAAGGAGATGAGTAAATGATTCCGTGCTTATTTCCCAGGGGAAAAGGTGTTGGAGGATGTGTCTGTTGCGATCGGGGGAGAGGAGCAGGAGAGGATGAGTAGGCCGGGGGAGTGAGAGGGGACAGAGGGGATCTATCAGGACATGGCGGGGCTGTGGAAATTGCAGAGAGGCCTCTTCACAATAAACAACTGAAATTTGGACCCATTTTCGCCTTGTAGCAAATAGCTTTAGTGCATTAGTGCTAATCACAAAACCCAGCACCTTTACTTTGTAGGTATGGGGAGAAAAAAAATAAGAATCCCGATTTTTTGGTCATTTGTTAACTTTCTTCTAAGACATGTACTATCACTGTTTTGCTGTGGTTTGATTGTTTAGCAGCCGACAGAGATTGAATGTTTATTATATAAAGCACCTTTCAAAGTAAAGTCTAAAAGTGTTTAACTGTAACAGAATTGTTGAAAATGAGAAAACAGTCATTAGTTAATTTACCACTTTTCTATGTAGTATAAGACGCTGCTGAAATAACAAAGAGACTGATAGACATGCGATGTGCAGTATGTTTGGAAATATGTGTCAGGATGTACAGTTTATGATTTTACTTTTTCCAATGGTCTAGTGTTTCAAAATTAAACAAAAATCGCAATATTTTCCAACACTGAATAACATATATTAAAACACCATCCATGTATTGTGATGGTATTAAATTGGGAGCTATGTTTATCCTCCTAGCCCGTATTACTCTGATTTTTCTAGCCAATTTGGCAAGCTTAATCGAATGGAAATGAACTTGATATTAGGAGGACTTACAGATCAGCGACAAATTAGAAGATAAAACAACGTCCCTGAGTAAGAGCCAAATCCTAATCATGAATTCATATAGGAGCTACAGAAGAGCATTTTTTATTTATTTTTTCAGACTCAGTTCAGGAAGTTTCTCTTCATCTGACTATCACTTGTCTGACTCTCAACTCCGATGAGAGCGGTGAAAGCCAAAACTGGCTAAGAACCAAGGACAGCAGGAGAAAGCCAAATAATTACGGCCACACGGGCAAAGAAAGAGACAAGAGAACAAAGTTTAAACCAAATACGTGATTAACAGGAAGACATAAAGAAAAGCAGCGAGCATGGAGAGCAAGAGAGAAAGAGTGAGAGACAAAGTGTGCGTGACTGATGAACAGAGGTTTTTCCCTTTCTATTTACTCTGACTCTGTGGTGTTCTAAGAGGACTTGAAAGGCGACGAGTTTCTAATTAGCCCCCTAATGAAACAAGCCGACATTCCACATGCATCACAGAATACAAAGATATGGACACAGAACAATGTGAACATGAACATAATTAGCTTGCTGAATAATATATGACTGGTAAAAAAAAAAAAGAAAGAAAAAGAAAAGACAAGAATCTCAGACGTTTGGAGCAGGATTTGTTGTTGAAAGTAACAAGAAGACTATTATACAGAAAAAGGCTGAAGAAAGTGACAGTTTCCAACAGATGGCCTGTTTGAAATACTCATTGACTTGCATTGGTGGTGGGGACAATGGAATAACTTTAGTTTTTCCCAAGAAAAGGAGGAAGATGGAGAGAAGAATGGGGGAAAGAAAGGCCAGCACCTGTGTCGGGGAACATTTGGTTTTTTAATCAGTTTTGTGATCTTTTTTCCTCGTCACCTTCTTGACATAGACGCTCTCTCTCCCTCCCTCGATCACTGTGACTTTTATCTGTCCCCATGACCATCTGTAAACTTCCAACATCCGGTGAGGAGACGAGATAGAGGTGTGTGTGTGTGTGTGTGTGTGTGTGTGTGTGTGTGTGTGTGTGTTACTGTCAAGCAACCGCTGATTCTGAAAGGCCAAAGCGGAGGCAGTGAGCTAATTACACCCTGTGGGTGTCTGCAGTTAACGCATCGCAGGCTTATATAGAGACAAGGTAAGAACGAATGGTCAGGTATTCTTGAGACGAGAAAGAAACACACAAACATGTACAGTACTGTGCAAAAGTATTAAGCCACCATAGATTTGTTGTTTTAGCAAAGTTGCAATGAGGATATATTTATATATATATATATGTGTGTGTGTGTGTGTGTGTGTGTGTGTTTGTGTGTGTGTGTGTGTCTCTAAGATACAAAGAACACAGAGAACATGTACAATGCATTAAAACACCAAAAAAGTAAACAAATTTAGAGAAAAAATGGCTTCTTAAGACTAGAGTCAATATTTAGAATTAAACATGGAATGGTATAACCATAACACATAGTAGCTCAAACAATAAATATCGAGCTTTAGGCATTTTGTATGCAACCTGGTGTAAATACAGATTAGTATCGTAAATCTCAGATCATCTGTTCAAGTCAGTTCAAGACATGCTAAGTGGAAATGGAGGTCACACTAAAAACTTTGGCCTGTTTAAGTTGTTCTATTCAGAAAAATGTGCGATTTCTAATCCTTTAGACATATTTCCTGTATGTTCTGGTTGTATTTTAGTAAAGAGACTACTGAGATATAAATGTATGATCATTATAAACTCGGCAGAACAACAAAGTTGAAGGTGTTCCAAGACTTTTGCACAGTGCTGTATCTCTCAAGGAAATGTTGCTCATAAAATTGTAACGAAGCTCAGCTGAGGTGGATTTTGTTTCAGGTAATCCTAAATCACCTGCTTGCAAAGAGACATCAACTAGTTGTCACAAGAGGAGCAGCTTGATATGGGTTAAGCGTATGATTCAGTTTACAGTTTAGAATCCTGCCAATGGGTTCAAGGGATAATTTGGAGTATTTGACATGAGGTTGTATGATTTTATTTATCCAAAGTCAGTGTTTTATCAACTGTAGATGGCGGTCTGCAGGCTCCTGTTCGGAGAAGCAGGCAGGAGTGCCATCATGGAAGCTACGCAATGTACTGTTGTGGACGGGCAGCAACAAAAGGTGTTTTAGTTGCCAAAGAGTCCCATCTGAAAAGATCTATATCAGTTTAAGCGTATTCTATATTTGAAATACTTTTAATGTATTACCTTGCTGTTAGACAGTAAAACTTAACTTTGATTTCATCAAAGCAAGACTCCATCGACAAAAACTGTAATTTTACCTCAGAAAACCTGGGAGCCACTGGTCTACCTCGGCTTCTATTGGCTAGTTAGTTTGTGTTTTGGTGTGACTTTGGTGTTTCAAGGGTTAGTTTGGATTCACCAATCACACAATAACACAAACTGACTAACCGATAAGTATCTCATACTTGTACAAACCCATCTGAAATAACCCAAACTACTCCTTTAAGATCATTGTAAGGCTTTTGAATATGATCACAAGTATCATGATGTTTGCTTACCATTCGCCATCAGCGAACTTGGCTATGCAGTAATCCCCTCGGCGTGCAGAGTAGGAACCTTCGACTGGTGGCTGGGAGGCGATCTCTGCCCTCATGGTCTCCATCAGACTCTCCAACTGGCCTCCTGACAAGGACACAAACATGAGTGGGATGGAGATAAACTTCAGTTAACAGTTCTAGTGCCATTAAAGTTTGGTCCATTTCTTCAAGTTGCATTTCATTACATCACTATGGTCCGTTTTCATTTTACTTCGCAGCTGATGTGTTTGCTGTTAAATTTAAAATATGAGTTCCTACTCCCCCATAGAGAAAAGTTGAAAATTTTAAGCTGTGATTGTGTTAAATGGGTGTCAAATGTAATTCTTTTAGCCACAGAGGTGCAAGTATGTTGGTTTAGATGTTGGCTTGACTGGCTGTGATTGAAAGAGAGCGGCTCTTAAGGCAACGGCAGAAAATGAACCGAATTGCATTGTACCCCTGCAGAGCTCTTAAATAAATGCAGCAGTATAAATTAAATAAAGTCTGATGCAATTTTGGAAAGTATGACTGTGTTCTTATGCAAAGACAGAGGATTTTTCTGAAGGTCGTTCATGCTGTTTGTCACTGAATGGTTGTGCTTCTCCCAATTACTGTTGTGTCTTTTTTAAATGAAAAAGTGAGGTTAAATACTTTCTTGCAGAGGTGGAACCAAGTCATTGTTTTGCAAGTCACAAGTAAGTCTGGAATCTTTGCCCCAAAGTCCCAAGTCAAGAAAGTTCTGAGACAAATCCCAAATCAGGTCCGAAGTCCTAAATTTTGAGACAAAAGCAGAAGAGGGACCAAGTCATTGATTTGCAAGTCCCAAGTTTCAAGTCAAGACAGACACGTCTCAAGTCCTAAACACTTGGATTTTCAAGTCCTAATCAAGTCATAATGTGTTCTTCCCCAAATGTAATATCATTTAAACAACAGAGTCACAATAATGCCTTAAAAATGTATTTATTTGTTAAGACACCTCAATTTAAACAAATGGGACTGAACTTAGTCATAAAATAGTTATTTAGCACTTGACCAGTGCCACAGTAGCATGATTTTTATATGTTTCTGTACTATCTCGTATGTAACTCATCTCATATTTTAAAATGTCTCTAGCTTTCTTCACTAAAGAGGACTGGGGGGAAGGTATCACATATTTTAAAGTCTAAAGTCTCAGGTCCAAGTAATGTCATTGGTGTTAAAGTCCAAGTCGAGTTCTAACTTTTGAAAAAACATTTCAAGTTGAGTCTAAAGTCATCAAATTTGGGACTACAGTATGACTCGAGTCAAATTGTCTCCTTTACTTAATTGCCGCTGCAGCATAATTTATTAAAAAACACTTGAGCTCCAGTTAGAGAAAATACCTCAAGCTTTGATTCATGTGAACAAATAATATAAATCCATCTTGGTAGAGACCAAAATGCCTCAAACAAACTCAGGAAGAACACTTATAAGAAACTTTACCTTGGGATAACGAAAAAAAACTGTTTTTTCTTAAAGCTGGTTTCAGTTAAATACTTCAGCTCTAATGGTGTGCCACAAGCTATCAGCTCAAAACCAAAGTTAACCCCGACTGCCCCTTAGAGACTGAGACCTAAAATTCACAAGCTCTTAGCCCATTAGCACCACACAGCTAACGGTGTTTTGACCCTGTTGGAGACATACAGCTTTGAGTAGAGCGAGACAGTTTTTCCAAAGGGCATTTATGGCCTATCAAGCCATTATATCATGCGCAGCAGAGCTATTATGGCGGATTCAAGGCGAGCATGTGGCTGTTGATATGGTGGGACTTGTAGAAAACAGACAGTGCTCCATGGATTCAATGACTGCAGTAAGTGGCAGCCAGATTTGCACCCATTGCAATCGGGAAGCTGATTGTGGTGCGACTAAGTATGCGCATCTCCAAGAGAGCCACTTCCTGATGGTTGTGTAATATGTATTTGTTTGTGTATGGCACAGCATGTTTATGCACGCATCCCGATCAGTGTTTACAAGTGGCTGCATGTGTGTATGGGGAGTGTATGAAGTGTTCGGAAGCAATTATGGCAGCTAGTTCAGAAAAGTGGCCCACATGAAATTTCATGTGGTATTTTTAGAGCCCATTTTCACTGATCTGCCACCCAGAGGAGGTTTTGTGGGAAACC
The DNA here is from genome assembly GCF_026936395.1 of Plectropomus leopardus. Taxonomy (NCBI): domain Eukaryota; kingdom Metazoa; phylum Chordata; class Actinopteri; order Perciformes; family Serranidae; genus Plectropomus; species Plectropomus leopardus. Next base: position 9,796,471 of record NC_142197.1, read on the forward strand.
AGGGTCATCAGTAATGGAGCATTTTTTAACCACATATATTCATACAATGAGAGCGCATATGGAGGCAAAAAGAACAGATAACACAGTCCACAGTTTCACAAAACTAACATTAAAACTGAGAGAAACTGGCATCAACATGTCTAATGTCAGCTTTTTTTTTTTTTTTTTTACAGTAACCAGATTTCTTAAACCTAAACTAAACAAAATCCAGGTTTTCTAAATCTGGCCAAGGGATTAAGAAAAGCCCAGTCAACACAGATTGATTTCTTTCAAAACCCAGTTTTTGCCATGTGTACCACATGTTTTTTTTGCAGGGTTTTTACATGTCTCAAAGCATTGTTTCTTCTCAGTAGGAGTTTTCTGGCTTGAGCCCTTCTGTGTGGAGTTTGCATTTTCTCCCCGCATTAGCTTGACTGATCCACGACTAAACTTCTGTTATTTTACTGCAAGCGTTTTTCCATCAAACAGCACGGCAGGTAAAATAAGTTTACCTGTTGGGGGTGAGCTGTTTTCAGACGTGCAGTAAGAGGCTGATGTCTGCAGCTCTTCATATAACACCTCACTGTGGCTGTTTCTAATTCTAGTGCTTGTACTGAAGAACAGGCACTAACAAAGTTCTGCTAATTTGGTGATACATTTTCTATTAATTCTTTACATTAAAAGTCTCTTGTTAATTTGTTAATTTGTTTGTTGTGTAAAAGCTTTTCTTGTGAGGTAGCAAGATACGAAAATGTTGGGTTTTCATCAGCAGTGACTTAACATAGCTCCCAAGCAGCTAAAAGTGAGCAAGGAACAGTAAAATAAGGCGGGTATTTAAATTAAGAACAAGGATTCAGGAGAGAAACTGAACATCAAAACATTTAGATTCAAATAAAAGCTACAAAAGTACTGAGAGCTGAACACACCAGGACTTTTAGAAACTCCTTTCTCTCTGGTCTTCTACACAAACATGGTTGAGTGTCACAAAACAGACATGTTTGAGGGGGAGAAGACGGTCGTCAGGGGCTGAGATCTGCAAGACGTCACTTGGCATGTTTAAAGTGACAACTGAGATGCAAATTGGTGAAGCTAATAACAGCAAAGGAAAAGCCCCATAGATTGCCCACAGGTGTGCATGTGAGCATGAATGGTTGTCTGTGTCTGTCTCTACGTGGTTGTTTCTTCGTGTCTATGTGTAGTCTGGCGACCAGTCCAAAGTGTACTTCCCCCTTCTTCCTATGTCTGCTGGGATCTGCTTCAACCTCCCTGTGACCCTTAAAAAGGATACACAATTACAGATAATGAAAGGATGGATGCTTCGGATTGCAAAGACTTGAGACCGGGAAAAAACATCACTGTCGCGGTGAGGAGAGATGAAAAGTTCTTTGGTCTTCGCAGTATGTCCTTGTATTCAAAACAACTGAATCCAAAGCGCCTTCAAAAGGACAAGAATTGAAACTGGTATAAATGATACCTACAAGTCTTGGTAACAATGGATTGGAAAAGTATAAAAAGTGTATAAAAAGGTAGAGTAAGAAATGAAAATGAATGGTTCTCATGCCCTTTTCTTTGTTAAAAAAAAAAGACCCCCCAAATATTCCAGCCCAACCATACTAAACTGACGCTAAGAAGAATAAATCTAAAAACCAAAAAAGTCCACAGCGGAACAGTAGACTATTTGTAAAACTCAAGCATGTGCAAATAGTAGGGAAACACTGTGTGCTCTCACACTGCAGAGTCTGTCCTCGCACTGTGCTAACAGTCCTAAAACTCTGAGAAAAAAAACTTTTCAAGCTGCAGCCTCATGTAATACAGTTTGAATATGCTGCCTTGGATACAAACAAGAGGAGGAATCTGATTACTGACCATCTGCATGTAAACTTGGGTTTCACAATAACTAGGTTATTGCAACTCAGGTACACACATTCTCAGATTGTCTTAACACGATTTCTCCCACTAACCTGGTTTTGTGTGTATGAATGCAGTCAGTGTGTGTGTGTGTGTGTGTGTGTGTGTGTGTGTGTGTGTGTGTGTGAAATTAGTAAGTTCTGCTTACTATGCATATTACTGTACTATCAAACAAACAGCTTGGAGGCAGGCAGTGCAGCACTACACCCCCAAACACACACCATTCTTCCCTACTTTACCGCTGTGCTGAGTTGTCATTAACACCTAATATTATTTCTACTATTGGAGAACAAGAATATATAAATAATGATGCTGTTTTTCTGAGCGTAGACAGCCAAGCAGCTGCCAACCAACGGCAGACAGGAATCCTTCATTAGCATATTGAACTTAAAGGAAAAACACCAGCGAGGGGTACGAGGGGATTTTAGAGTGTGAAGGGAAAGCTGGGAGCTCGGTTTGACTGTGGAGGGGTCAGGGGGGGGGGGGGGGTGTTCAAACACCTCATTGGCCACCCACTGCTACACCAACTGCTGATGAATGCAGTGAAGGGAATAGGAGCATAAATACACACACACCAAACAGACACATCCTCAGCGTTTTGTAGAGAAAGCAGTTTTTGGAAAACATGTCAAATGAATTGCCTCGCCTCACACACACACACACACACACACACACACACACACACACACACACACACACACACACACACACACACACACACACACACTGGTGGTGTGGTTACATCATTATGCTCCAGCTTTGCCACAGCGGCTTGGTGCAGACTTACTGGAATGGCATTGGCCGTCACAGGCAGCCGCCTCCTTGATTTATTAATCTAATTAAAAAAAGTTAGTGTGTGCCTTCCTTTCTACTCAGAGTGTACTAGTGTGCTTTTATGTGTGTATATTTACACACCGACTTATATATTTATTTCCCTTCCTGGGCCATGTTCCACTTTGGGTCCGGAGAGAACCGAATAAATGACACATGAGCTTTTAGAGGGTTATACCTACTATATATATTCACACACGTGAAACCTTAATGGATGGAGCCTCTTAGCCCAACCTAATTAAAAATGCTTTATCGTGTAAATGGTGCTGCACATTTGAGCCATAGTATGGAGGTTTAGCTCTCATATGTGATGCATTAAATGGGGGGGACACAGTGTCCTGATTAGCTGATGATGAGCTGATATGACTGCCAAACCTCTGCTTGTCAGAAGTTTGACAGCCACTTCGTTGCTGTCAAATCAGATGGTGTGCTACTCTACTATGTCACTGTGCAGGAAGCTTTGAATTAAACTTACAGTGCCCTTCGTGCTGTGGTTCGGTATTAAGCTTCTTTCTCCGAATTGTGCTGTGGCAAAATGCTTTAACAGTTATTGTTGTTTTCTGAAATCTAGGATGTCTCCCTTTGAACCAGTTGATGAATCTCTAAAGAAAACCATTTCTACCTTCGTGTCAAAAGCAGGTTTTTTTTTCTTTTTTCTGAAGCCTGTGTATTTTCTTTTAATGACTTGCAATGGGAGCGCCATTTATTTCTGCCATGCCACTAACACCAGCAGTAGGACGAGGCGCTGGGCGTGAATTCTGCACTGAGCACCGCACGTTGGGTGTTTTTTTGTCGGAGTGCCAAGAGTTAAAAAGTTTTCAACTTTGGGTAAAAACCCTGCGCTTGTCACTGTCACTTCAGGCTTTCAGTCACAATAGAAGAGGGATTAACAGCCTATCTCAAAGACAAGCCGTCACATCTGTCATGTACAAGTGCTGAACAAAAACAACAACAATGGAGAAGAAATCTGTCCATACAGTGTATGTAGCCTATTCTGTTTCCTCCTATGAACACAGACCAACGGGTCCGTCCTATCTTCCTGCATGCCTCAGCCTTCCCCTCATCCAAAGCAGGTACTCTTCTATGTGCGGGTATATTTACTTGCATGGATACCGTATCATAGCAACTAAACGCAACCCAAGCTTCTAAGATGAAAAAATGCTGCGCCTCCAAAGCGCTCTCAAATGCTCCCAGCTAGGCATCTCCTGAGGAGCGCCTGGTGTCATCAGCTTGTTTGTTTGTTTTCTTCATTAAATCATTCCTGGTTTTCTTCTTTTTTTTATAGCACTGACAAGGACTACAGTGGCCATTTCAACATGCCCAAGTTATTAGGCCACTTAGTCTGCAAGGTATCCCAGTTTTGACTTATGTTCCAGTTCCTTATTATTCCAGTTCCAAATTATTCACGAGGTAAGGGCCAATTAAAAGAATTTCTATTTTGTTAGGGTTTAAAATGGAGGAAATTAAGAGATATCCAAACTTTAGCGACAGTTAGGCAATCATGGAGGGAGGACAGCTGATTGCAGTCATTGGTTTGGCAGATAAATAGACCTATGTATGTATCATTTGCATAACAGTGATAAGACGCATCTTATAAGCAAGTGAACAAATGACCCAGAGAAAGCATGTACAATGAAAAGAGGACTGGTCCAAGGATCGTCCCCTGAGGAACTCCATATGCAGAGGGAGCTGAGGAGGATACATGATTGTTGATATAAACATTGAAATATCTATCCCAACCATTACATGGTCAAAAATGTATTGCGTTTAAAAACTGAAGAAGACTTCAAATCATCAGCAGCAAATTGCAGCAACCTCTTTTTGTAATGCACACTTAACAGCCTCGGCATCATACCTGTTGTATACCTGTACTCTTACACAAAATTAATAGTAACTACAACTGCAACCTTAGTTCGCTACTAAACACTATTAAAAATATATAGAAATTGTTGTGTAAAATTAAATAACATCAGAACCTAAATAATATATCATACCAACACAGCCCCTTATAACCTATTATAAGCCATGTGGCACTTACAAGGACAGTACAGTATTTCTTCAAGCACCTAAAATGTATTGCGCTACCTCCTGCTAGACACACCATAGTTAACTAAGCTGAATATGTTTAATGTGAATAAATATCTATGGCACTGATGGAGTCTCTAAAGTCTGAAGCCTTAATTTTCGCTGCTGCACTGATGTTTGGTGCAGCACATGTTACAAATCTTCACATATGATTCTTTTTTCTTTTTACCTATGTCACACAGCAGATTGATCAAATAAGCTAGAATTTCCTATAGGCTTACTTTGTGGTCTGGAAATACACTCTGGACTCCATATAGGCGCTGGTTGGGGTTATGCAGTCAAAGGGCACTGACAGTACAGTGTTATGGATCGCCAATTTTAACAAGATGATTTACGATCTGCTGTGACCCGTGGATTCACTCCAATTACTTCCAAGTCAAGTCCAGTCACACTTTAACAATAAATCTATGTCCATTCACTGACTGACATGATTTTTTTTCTTTTAAGGAAAAAAACAACATCCTCTGTCTCCTTACATCTGTCTGTGCAGCCTTTTATAGTTTGGTTCTTGATTATAACAATTAACCAAAGCAGTTGTTGTATGTTGCAGACAAATCAATATGCTGTATTCTAATATGAGGAGTTAAACATAACATCCATATTTACTGGATAGCGGCCTTGAAATACTATGTTTACATGCACAAAAAAACAACAGTTTGCCCTTTTTAAGACAATATTTTGAGTAAGCTGTTTACATGGCTAATGAAAATGAATATTCAACTAATATTCCTGCCTACATACAGCTTGGATTTTTTCACCACCAAGTTTTCCACTGGCGTTTGAATTGTTTGACTGTGCAAACCACTGCAAAATCTCCAAATAACTGTTAATAAACAAGTATTTCACAATTAAGGTAAGTGTGTTTCTTTTTTCAACCAAAAATGTGGACTTTTCTTTGGGGCATGCATCTCTACACCATTCTTGCAAACTGCTGGGGAGTTGGTCTGGGTATAATACATTTATAACACACAGGCATGACCGTAAACAGACAAGAGGCCGCATGTTGCAAATTGCAGTAAAAACCCTAGTTTAGATGGATATTCTGAATGTGCTGTATTCATGTCCAAAAACACTTCTAAAGCCTGAACGATACAAGCATACCCACCATGTCTTTATCAGAAAATGCTACATCTGGAATATACAAAATCAAATAAACTGTTTACATGACCTGCGTCAAATTCAGAATATTGGCAAACTCGGATTAATTGTGGAATATTAGTGTGCATGTAAACATAGCGAGGGACATTTTCAGCCCTTCCTCCTCTTAGCCAGTATCCTCACAGTCATAAACTGACAGCTTCTGATTCATGCACCTTTCTTCCCTGTGAGCTCCTGAGCATTTTATAATGTGCATGTCCACATTTGCAAGGTGCATTTAATTTAGTATGCAGAGTGTGCCTCGTGCATTATCATTATTCTCTGTTGGGATTTACAGATCCAATTTGCTGTGCAGGCGTCTCGGACAAAGGTGAACTGGCTTTGGGGTTATGAATTTATCAGGAGCACATCATCCATGTGGACAGCTTTAAGTCGAGGTGAGAGCTTGTCTGCAAACACATGGCGTGAAGATTATTTGCGTAAATATGCGTACCGCAACCTATACATGGCATTACACAGAAAAGACAGGCATGCGGAATCACACAGAGTAGATGACCGCACTAAAAGACACAAGTCTAAGTGCTATCAGTGTGGAAGAAACCCAAACAAAGAAATAAGCTTTACATGCTGCAGGTGAGCACAGAGAGAAAATAAAGGCCCTCAGGGGTCAAGTGAGCAAACTCTTATGCAAGTGCGGCATCCCAGTGAAATTCTGAATGAATGTGAGCAGTCACATTAGGAAGGAAGTGCAGCGAGGATGCTCTGCATTACAGAGGCAGACTCCTGTTTAATGTTGGCATAAAGACAACTGAATATCTGCGTGCAGAAGGGGTAAACCATGTCGAGCGTGAGTGCTCATTTTGTGTTGAAGGCAGAGCCAAAGCGATGATCCAAAAAAACAACCAAACCACTGACTGCGTCTGATGCTGGCCAATTTCTCTCTGTCTTCATCTCTTTATTCCTCTGTTGTTTTTTTCTCTCTCGTTCTGTAATTTGTTTATACACCATTATGGCTGCAGCTGTTTGTAAATCATATATAATTACATTGTGAATGCCCAGTGCGGAGTGAGGGAGCGATTAGGCTTAAAAAGAAGAAAACAATAGAGAGGGAGGGAAAGAGAGATGGTAGAGAGACTTGCAACAGTTTTACAGGTCGGTTATGATCATATTTGATTGTATTGTGGCGCACGGTGTGTGAGCAGAGACAAGGGGGCGAACAAAAAGCCAATGAAAACAGTGAATCATGTGCCCTTTTGCTACGCCTCCCAAGGCCGTACTGAATTCTATTAAGCTGTTTACCAAAGCCATTAAACCACAGAAGGGTAAATAATCACAATATGACAGAGGCAGAGGCCAAGAGAGCGATGGTTGCATATGAAAGCATTCTAAATTCCTGGCATGTAAGAAGGAAGGAATTAGGAGTCAAAGTGGAGTGCATCTATGAAAAGGACACCTGCAGGGGAGACAATCGGAAGGAGAGGATCCGGAAACATAAACCCCGTTATAATTGACAATAAATTGTGAAAAAGGAAGGCAACATCCAGCGGAATGAGTCACAGTGAAATTGAAGCTGAAACACAAATATGTTCTGCATCAACTTTTTTGATCATCTTATGCAAACTTTTCAGGCGAATTCACTGTTGAGGACATTTTCAAATCATTATTTTTACCTCAGCTCGTGTGCGCTCCTGTGTTCTTGATTGTTTGGTGTATGGTGGTCATAAAAATCAGTTCGAGCTGTCTTATGTTTGTCTTTTTCTCGTCTTGATATTTCGACAAATTCAAAAATGTTTAATATTATTGTAATTTTCAAGTCTTGGCTTATTTAAATTCTTAAGTTCAATGATGTAGAACAATAGCAATGCTCTCTTCAGCACCAAAAAGGAAGAAGCACACCAGGTTGAGTTATGTGTTTTTTTCAGAAACTTAAGGTATTGGTAATATGTTATCATTCTTAAAGGCAGTTTGGTGTACTATTTTCCACCAGGAGCAGGATGGGAAATAATCTCAACCCTTTGAAACCTGGCTCGATTAGTTTTCTTTTGGCGCTCTCAGAAATCTGTCAAAAGCCCGTAAATCTTTGAGCATATTGATTTCTTTCAAAAACATGGGGAAAAAGCAATGAGCAACTTGGCAAGAAATGTTCTGCAAATTGCAAGAAATCAGGAAAAGCTGACAAGAAAATGACCTGAAAATGAGTTAAAAAGAGAGAACGACATATTTTTTTTTACCTTTTTACTAATTTCTTGCAAATTTAGGGTAATTTCTTGTTAAATTGCTCATGCTTTCTCAATGTGTTTTTTTATTCAAAGGAATCAATTTGCTCAAGTTTCAAAGAGTTGGGAATCTAGTTGTATTCTTGCAAATAGTGACTCTGCATGATCCCCAATCGTTGTAAAATCTCACAATGTCTGACTAAAATCTCAATTTTAGATGTGAGATGGTGTCAAACTTTAGTTATTAAAAGTCTTTACAAAGTCCTCTAGTGTTTGGCAGGCATTAGCAACACCACAGAGCTTTTGCTGCGCACCCCAGCTGACTATTCAGACACATGGGTGGTGCATCATCCACCATCACAGCCGCTTGAACAGAGCTTTGTGCCTTAGCTCACCTGCTAGTTTGGAGTGTTAAATATGCATGAGGTTTGGATGGGCTTTATCCTCTGGGGTGGAGGAATGGCTGAGTTTCAGGACATGTGAGCAACACTTCAAAGGTAAAACGGCCACGCTGACGAACAGCAAATGTTCTCTGTACAGTACGCACTGGCATGGGAGGCCTACGTTTGTTTGTGTAAGCAAACATGCACAGCTGTTATGAGTCTAATGCCCCTTGTGGTTGGTCAACAATGAGCCAGCGCTCACCCGGGGATATTTGGACTAAAGACACACTGTGACAAAGAGGGAGCTAAGCAAGAGAAAGGCCATTTACTCCCCTTCCTGAGTGATGTTTAAAGTGGTGTCAGCATCTGCCGAGCATTGAAGGAGGCCACTATAAAAAACAAATGATCCCCCTGCTTGACTAATGCTGCTCCACTCTCACTGGAGAGTGATATGGATTATATCTCATGCGATACCCCCCCACCATCACCAATTACCCTGTTCCATTCTACCCTTCCCGGCAGTCTGGAGCCTTTTACAGCAAATTACTGTTTCTGTAATTGGAAAAACCATCACTGAAAATCTAAACAGAGACAGCATCTGTGGCTCTCTTTTTGCATCAGTCTCTCCTGCTCCTTTCTCTGCCACCACCTGTCGAGCCTCATTGACTGCAGCTAATGCCCTGTTTTGATTGTGAGGAGTCCAAATATATTCATAAGATGGCCCTGTGCAACATTTGGAGAAGAGGACCAGGGAGTGTGAGCCCGGCCAATTTTGAAGAGAACCCCATTTGGACCTGTAAGTGGCTCACCACTGTGAAAAGTGTCATTCAGCTGTTCAGCTTTAGGTAATAGACCCAGAAGCTGACATTAGTGCGAATCATGCTTGCTGGGGTAGTGAAGAATATGGATGAAGTCAAGGAAAATCAGAAGTGCCCCCCCTCAAACCGACAGGTAAGCTGACCTTTTAGAAACTAAGCGTATCTGATTTAATAATGAATGCCTTGGGAGAGGGGAGATCATGTGGGCAGGGTCTGACCTCTAAATATTGCATCTGCTGCAATGGCAGGGAAAGTGAAAAACGGCTGCTGCCTCTACTGCAACTTTCATTTACCTGCTTTGTTACTTTGTTCAATGTTGGTATATGAATGCCACCGCAGAAAGGCCATACACCCTTCAAGTGAATAAAACATGAGACATAAAAGATAGACAGACAAAGATACACGGGTCACATCTGGTTAAATTTTTCACAGAAAGATATGCTTTTCTTTCATGCCTACACGCAGCCATAACTGAGGCATTCTGCTTTCAGGGTGTCCTTCCATCTGTCCCATTCTCATGTATGAGATATTTCAAGAATGCCTCTATGGAAATTTTTCTAATTTGGCACAAATTTTGGACTCAAGGAAGAACTGATTAGATTTCAGTGTTCAAAAGTCAAGGTCATTGTGAACTTGTGTCCATCTCATTCTTGTAAACGTGATATCTCAAGAAAACCTTGAGAGATTTTTTTTTTGTATTTGGCACAAACGTCCACTTTAAGTCAAGAATTTGGTGGTGAAAGGTCAAAATCACTGTGACCTCCGCAGTCGCATTCTCATTAACAAGATATCTCAGAAACACCTTGAGGGAATTTCATAAAATTTGGCACAAAGCTCCACTTTGAATCATGCATGAACTGATTAGAATTTAGAGGTCAAAGGTCAAAGTCCCTGTGAACCCTTCCTTTGCGTTCTTGTAAATTTGCATTTTTTTTTTAAATTTGGCCCAAACATACACATCGAACCAATAGTAAACTGATTAGAATTTGATGATCAAAAGTTAAGGTCACTTTGACCTTGCATCCACGAATTCTCATCAACATAATATCTCAAAGAGGCTTTGAGGGAATTTCCTAAAATTGGGCACAAACGTCCAATTGGACTCAAGAATGAACTGATTACAATTTGGTTGTCGCAGGTCAAAGGACAAGGTCACCGTGACCTCACATGACATTTTTGGCCATAACTCAGAAAATCATCACTAATTATGATACAATTTCACACAAATGTTAAATAGGATATAGAGTGATGATATTTTACATCAAAGAGGTCAAAGGTCAATTTCACTTTGACATCATAATGTGTTCACTGTACTGGTGACACTAACCTCTGGTGCCCACCTTGAAACTTTGCTGATTGTTATAGATCTGCTCTGCAACCACGTGGAAGATGTGTTTGAACCATTCGTGCTCTTACAGACATGGATGTAAACTAAGTTCAATTTGACCGGTTTGTGGGGGCATACATATGTGAGCCAGTAATTTAAAATGAAACCTAATATGGTGTTACCGACAAGCAGCTTTAAATTTAAGATGATTGCATGAACACTGAGAGAACAGTATAGCAATTAAACCCATTCACCTCGAATTTGATGGGGCTACGAAACTATACACTATAATCAATACAATTGTCACATTAAGAACTTTGTTGCACTTCTTTTTTGTGTTTCCTGAAATCTGAGTTATTTTTCTTTCATTTCGCAATTAGTTCCTTCACTTCATTGTTTTAATTAGACTGTGCAACAAAGACCTTGCATGATAAAGAAAAAAATTACTTTCCCAAATCCTCCTGAAAAAAAAAAGTCGTTTCATAACGCTCTGGTGTAGGAGTTAATTATCTCCACCCCTGACTGATTTGCCACAGGAAAATATTTCATCCAGAATGAAAAAATAAATAATAAAGCCAACACTGCAGGCAGCGCTGCCTACCATTCAAAATGTGCACCCTTGTTTTTTTTATGAAGCCCTATTGTATAAAGTAATCATCACTTGGCTGCTTTGACATGACATCCAATTAGCGGGCCACTCACCCTGATCAATATGAAATGCTACAGTAATTCTCATGTCCTATTATTGAAATCGACACTGTGAATGCTAGTGTTACTGTGGCAACTTGCCTCTGCTTGATACAGAGCTGAATTTGAAAAGAAAAATGCTGTGTTACTGTGAGATAACTGTAGGGAGGCCATATTGGCTAAAGATGTCATTGTGTGGGAAAGCATACATTAAAGAGGAAACCTACACAAAGAGGCAACAAGTAAATAAGCCAATATGAAAATTCTCAGTTAGCAGAAAAAAGCCCCATGAAAAATAAAATTGAAACATAATATTTCAAAGTAGTGGAAATCAATTTCAAAAGACGGAGAGGGGCCCAGTTTGAAGTGTAGCCAGAGAGAGAACAGCTCCCTGCCCGCCTTGCTCCATCAGTGGCTGGGTCCAGCATCATTAGGTGATGAACAGCTGCTGTGTGTAAAAGGTAGAAGTGTGAATAATGTGGACGGAGTGGCACCTGGTTGGGGGGAACGACTCTACTCATTATGGGTCTGTATGGGTGCCAGGAAACAAGCAGCAGACAGGATGTACCGCCAACTGCGCTGCAGCTGAGGCTTGAGGTGGGCAGAAAATGTGTGTTTGTCAGGCGGGGCTCTGGTCTAGCATTCCAGTCCCACGGAGGTGAGAACTGAGTGAGTTCCAAATCAGGAGGAGGATGCTAGCTAGACAAAGACAGCCCTGTAGGAATGTTGCCCAGTAATACAGAGCAACCCATGCAGGCTCGAGCGCTGCAACCATAGACTGCATTAAAAAAAAATGGAAGTGGCCACCGTGACGTCCCCCATTGGCTTGTGGACATCCGTTTTAAAGCCACAAGCATTTTGACTGCAGCTGTCTTGGAGTTTTGGAGTCAGAAATGACTATGTTTGGATGAGAGGGTATTTTTTTTCTTTTTTTCAAGGGGTGCGTTCTTAAATCATATCTGACAATCTACACGAAAGTGAGAGTACTGAAATAGACCATTCTATTGCTAATGACATTTTTTTTTCTTTAACAGGGCTCTAAAATGTTTACTTCTGTGATAAAGTTGGACATTTTAAAATAGGGGTCAATGGGGATAGTTGCCCTTTTGGAGTCAGCCATTAGAGGAATTGCAGTTTTTGGCACTACAGCAATGGCTTCATTTTTCAGCCTCAGAAGTTGCTGCTTGGTTGCAACTTACACATACACAGGAACCTACACGCAATATACAGAACAAGGATCCAATTCATCCCTGCAGCTCTATTCAACACCCCCGTTTAACTCCAGCTGTAACAATTAAACGATTAATTGTCAACTGTAAAATTAATCACAGACTAAATAATTGGTATTTTATTGGTTTAAGTATTGTTTTTAAGAGAAAAAAGAAAAAAATCTCTGATTCCAGCTTCGTGAATGTGAATATTTTCAAGGTCTTTCCTTCTCTATGATAATAAACTGAAGATTTTTTAACTATGGAGACAACAAGATATTTGAAGCAATATCTTGGGCTTTGGGAAACACGGATAGACATTTTTCATCAGATTTTGACATTTTATTGACCAAACAACTAATAGAATAACTACGATGGATTAGTAAACAAGGAAAATAATCCTTTGTTGCAGCTCCACCTCAACTAGTACACAAAATGAAACTGGGGCATAGCTTATGAGTTTTTAGGGAAACTAATACTCTTGTACTTTGTGACTTTGATTAAAAAAGAATTAGAAGTGGCATCCAATATTCAGGTAGCAGCCATTATGACTAACTTCGAGGCTATATTTAGCAAGTTTTTTAATTATACCGACTCTCCAGCGTAGTGGCAAAGCAACAACAGTGTACAGCACAGAGTCACTTACTCCCCCTGTGCCTGGAGTGGCCTCTGTCTTTTAGTGTCCAAGGTCACACAGATCTACGCAGGTCCCCCTCTGACAGTAATTACATATAGCCTCCGGAGAGAGCCCAACACACACACAGACAACCACACACAAGGAAAATCGGAAGACAAAACAGAGAAAGTAGTCCGAAGAAGGAAAGTGAGACAACGAGAGATAAACGCATACAGCAACTGATAAAGACCCTTAAAATAAACTGAGGATTAAAGAGCGCAATCCCTCAAGCTTCTCAGTGACTTGGAAAAACCATTCTTAACATGAAATTAATCACTAATCGAGCTTGTGTAAAGATATCCATATATGAAAAAGCAGCACTTAAGTGTAATTAAATGTGAATAATTAAAATGGGAAAAGGGGTAAAATACAGAGCGCCCAGGACCCCCGGAGAATAAATGATATTACAAACTGCATTTTTCGCCGCAAAATACGAGAATCACTTAGAAGATAACAGCATAAAGATTAGAAACACATTATTTCATGGGCCTATGTATGTTCATTTTAGTGCAACACCAGCTGTGCAGACCTCAATCTTCAGTGCCCTCAGCAGACCACAATAACTGAATAAATACATCCCGGCCTAGTAGATAGCCACACTCCCACAGGGTTAATGGTTCGGATACGGAATTTACATAATAATGGCTGTAACCCTACTGTTTTTATAATGTTTTTCTTTTTTTGTGTGCCTTTGTCTTCTTTATTGCTCTATAACAGATGTACTGTCCACTTACTGTATGCTACGTACAGCATCTGCTGACTTGCTCTTCTGGACTGCTATTATCTGTGGCCATCTGCCTCAAACTGTATTTGCTTCTTTCAAATTTAAGGTAATCTTGTGTCATTCTTTTTGACCTTCTTGTCGTCTAGAAAGTCTGACTAGAGCTGGATTTTTGGTTTTGCAGGTCCAGACCGGAGTAAGAGCTCGGAGCGGTTTAATTTAACGTTAACTGGCTTAAATTGTGTTTGTCATCATGACATGGTCCAGCAAATTAGAGAGTAGTCTGAATCAGCAACATGTGCCAACAGTGTCATGGCATGAAATCCAACTTGAATTGCATTAATACTAAGCAATATAACAATGTGAATAACAAACCTTATGCAAGTGACTGCCTAGCCAAGGCTGGAAACATTAAGGAAATCAAACTTCAGTAGATTTAGGAGGGTGAGGAGTGGCCTTGTTGTGCTTGTTTACAAAAACGTTCATGTGTTTTTGGTGTGACATGATGAGAACAACTTTGGATCTGACATGGACTAAAGTAATGTCCTAACAGGTCATCAGTGCCCGGGTGCACTACGGTTTGTCACTTTATCTTGGTCATATTCCCTGTTTCTATTTATTACCGCCGCTCAGTGATGTAGGCACCGATGTTTTCAGTTGCTTCTCTGTCAGCTCCACTACATTTATGCCAAATTTGTGCTAAATTTATGGACTTATTTCTATTTGCTTTTTAAGTTGGCATGTGGCTGCGAGCCACTTATGGAGATGAGGAAATCAACTCACCAGTCTGTAAACTCTCCTCTAAGCCGGTTCCTGCTGGTTAGTCAGGTCAGGTTACTCAAATTTTAACAGCATTAAAGATGGAAAAGATGGACAAGATTGCCACCAGCCGAACTGGCCTCCTGATAGCCATTTTACAGGCATTGAAAACAAACTGGACGACGCCAATGCTGCATCAGTTTCCAACGATATATCAAGAACTATAATATCATCTGATTCATGGAAACTTGTTTGAAAACTGGACAGCACCATTCAGCCAGGAGGTTCTTTTTCTATTTGCTGAACTGACAGAGCAGAAGACTCAGACTCTGCCAAGAGCAGAGGAGGTATGTGATTTACGGTGAATAAGGACTGGTGTTGACCATAAGATTATCCGGTACTGTCCCTTTCTTGCTGTGGATCACTGCTATGCACCTGTCAGAGGTGGTTGCAGAGGCAGCTACAGAGGCGGCGCTACCTGTGTGTGGGTGGAGTGACCATACGGACATCTTGCTGGGATTGGGAAATTGGGAAACAGTTAAATCATTCCACAACCAGAAACTATGGATTACCAGCACTATCAGGAAACATGGACAATTATTGAAAAAACAGCCAACAATGTAAGAAGATGCAAAAAAGGACTGAACTACAGGGCACAAGTTAAAGGAGCTGATGGGATCACATTTCACTGGATTTGTACCTTCTATAATTCCATGTGACAAATAAAATCTTGACTGATTGCTTTGAAAGAAATGCAATGGACAAGTAATGGCTGACTCGTGAAGTTGAAGTGAGGAATGATCTAGTATTATCTGGGCCTAATATCAGACCAGTTTGAAATTTTTTACATCGGCCAAATCCTACACCTGACCCAATATATCATATCCCATTCTTAGTGAGGTAGACTTTTTAATTTCTTCCTTTTCATTTTATAAAACACTTGTTTTTGCCTCCTGCTCCTTATTGTTAGTATCATCCTGCTACCTGGACTATTTCACTGCTTTCTGTTCTCTTCATGCTGCTGACACTTTAATTTTCCTGCGATGAATCAATAAAGTTCATCTTATCTTATTGAAGCGACAGTTTAAAACAAATGGGAGCTTAACTGCAGAAAGAAAAATGACTCTTTCTGCCAGTCCCAGCTGTATTTTAATCATTTTTTGTTTCTATAGATACAGCTACCTTTCATGATTAGTTTTACACCCACAATGAAAGCTGAGGATTATTAAAGATAAGTAAATGGGCCTGCACCTTCCATCTATATAGTTTTACTCTGTCTTTCAAGTTGCTTTCAATGAGGCTTGTTCCTGGCTTCAGAACTGATCATTTGGCGAGACCAGAGGAGAGCCAGTTAGGCTCGCACTCCATGTCATAGTGTGCTATACCTCAAGGATGGTCAAGGAGTACTCAATGAAAGTGTTTTCTCCATCTGGCAAATGGAGTGCTGGTAGTTGTTGCCAAAAACAATTTTGACTTGGGCAGTAAATTTGTAACCGCAAAGGTGAAAATGGGTAGGTGTTTTAGTGGTGAGCAATCAAACTCATAGCATAATGTGGGTCTAAGAGGGTAAATTTTTGATCAGATGCATCACATTGGTTGTATCTGAATGCTAATATAAACACACAAGGAGATCAAGTGCTCATGCAACCTCTGGAGCTGCATAAATACTGCAACAACTAGAATCACCGCCTCGCAGATGTATGCCTCGACACAACAGACAAGTTACACTTCCAATTTACTTCCATGTCTATGAGAACATAGATGCTTCACACACATCGTCATCCCGGCAGCAAAAAAGATCTATACAATCAGCACATTCAAGGTGGGCAACCAAATTAGTATCTGAAACATTATCTGCACCTCTGTTCTGGAGTTATGGCATTGTTTAATGGGCAGAAAATGTGTCATATGAAGTTGACCTTTGACCTTTTAAACGTAAAACATTATCACGTTATCGTGTTAAAAAATGTGTGAAATTTTGTCATAATTGCCGTATACATTCTTGACTTATGGCGAAACATGATTTGTGAAGTAACAGTGACCTAAAACCTTGACCAACAAATTCTGATCAGCTCATTTTAAAGTCTGAGTTTGAGTTTGTGCCAAATTTGTAGAAATTCTCTAAAGGCCTTTTTAAGATATTGCACTCATGAGAATGAGACGGTTGCAAGATCACAGTGACCTTGACCTTTTGATGAGCAATTTCTAATCAGCTTATTGTTGATTCGAAGTGGACACTTAATGCCAAATTAAAAAAAAAAAAATCAGTCAAACTGTTCTTGAGATACCGAATACGCAAGAGTGAGGTCACAGTGACCTTGACCTTTGACCTATGACTACCAAAAGCTTATCAATTCATCATTTAATCTAAGTGGACATTTGTGCCAAATTTGAAGAAATTCTTTCAAGATATTCCCAAGATATCATGCTTACGAGAATGGGACGCAGGGACATACAACCCGTAAACAAAATGCCTCCAGCCATGGTTACCACCTGCACGGAGGCATAAAAATATCATAATTTTGAGTGTGACAGAGGTCTTACAGTGCCATTTTATTATGTTAAACTGTGATGTTTACAGTAATGCATCTCTTATGTATAAGTATAAGCATTTGTTTTCATCCTGAATCAATTACTTGGCAGCCATGATTTGTTAGAGGCTTATTTTTTAGCCACAGTGCTGCACACAGGGGATGTGAACAGCAATAACATACATAAAAATCTATTTCACATATTTGGGAACATGAACTGTGGCACGCATTATAACAGCACTATCATTCAAGTGAAGCATTGTGTTGTCATCATTTGCAATCACAAGTGCATTTATGAAATTCAGACTCCGAGCTCATCCGAGTACATAAATTCCTTCATGTCAGAAATTGAGGGAAGAGAGGGAGGGGGGGTGGAACATGTAATGATATTGCAAAGCACTCAGCTTGTATGATTTTACAGGCCCTAACACTTTGATGTGCTCTTCAAGGGGTTGGTATGACTTAATGTAGCTTTGAGGAAGCGTCAGCGAAAATGAAAGAGACCAAGGGAGTAAAAAGAGACGGAGGAAGGCGAGGAGGGGCAAACAACGTGATATAGAGGGAGATGAGGAGAAGGAGGCAGGGGTGAGGACTGGTCAGGTTTTACCTCCCTGCTGAGAATAACACTTTTTTTTAACTAGCACGTAAGCCTCTTGGTGGAAGAACACGGGCCAATTAAAGGGAAAAATAAATAAATAAAAGGCCCTAGCATTGCTGGATCATCTAAAATCAAGCCTATATGAGAAAAGATTAAATAACTCACAGCTCTCCTGTCAAAATACACTGAGAGCAGCAAGATAAAAAATGCAGTTTGTGTACAATTTCTTTAAATGCAACATTTAAGTTGCTACTGAGAAAAAGCTGTAAATGTTTTGCATCTTGCAGTTTCCCCTGGAACCTTATAGATATAAAGAATATATGAAAAACATGCTAAAAAAATCAATAAAAACACTTTGATTTGCTCTTTCATGTGGAGCTCAAGCACTGCAGGTTTCCCAAAAGCCCTTAAACTCGAAATCCCTTTAATATTCCATAACTTAGGAGAAAATTCCTCAACACATTTCGCCTGTATATTCTCCCGCTGAGTATAAATGACGCTGAAGTCATTAAAGAAAAATGCTGCTGCCTTTTATGTGGATGTCTAATCATATCATGGTAAATGTATCATCAGCGCACGCTACGCTGACATAAAGCAAAGTTCTCCTGCTCGCAGGTGTGCCAGCACAACTCTTGGCCAGGCACAAAAACGGTGGCAAATGTTCCCTTTAAAGTTTGCCTTGGGTTAACATGTGCCATGTACATTTCAGTCTCGTCCCAGTGGCATGTGATCTTGATCAGTGATAAAACCTTGCACATAACCTCAACATCTCTCCTGACTTGCAGGCGAGTGAAGCTGAAGTAGCCGGAGGAGCTGTAAGGCTTTAGATCTAAATCTACAGCTCAAGGCGAGAGGATGAATAACAGATTGTTTTTGCACACTTACCTGGAGCACAGAAAGGTAGGGGGCATTCAGAAGAACAATTGAGGGCCAAATGCTTTCTGCACTCATATATGATTGGATTATTATGGTGTGAGTGATGATTAGGCTCAGATTGGCAGTAAATGAAGGCAAATTAATTAATTATGGCAGTGAGGCAAAGAGAGAGGTGGCCAAAGTCAATTTCATGGCCTCTGACAGTCGACTGCCAGTGGAGCCAGATGCGGGGGGGGGGCAGCTGGGAGAGGAAGACCTCTGCATCCTGCATCGCTCCCACACACAAACTGGCAGACGATGAAGGGGACAGTGATTGGCACGGAGGCTTCAGATCTGCTCCAGCTAGTTTGTGAGCACAGGTTTTTCGTGTAATTGTGGCAATGATTAAGTCGCAGAATCCAACGTGTCAAGGACAGACTGGTCCAAATCCTCATATGCCTTCAAGGATCACAATGGGAATCAGAAAGGGCTGAAACCAGAGTTGGGCAGATGTGAAAATTTTCAAACTGGTTTAAGCCAAACACTCGACCAGTATACCATGTTAACAAACCACGTAGCTATCAGCTGTGCGCTTGAGATCCAACTGGAGATGTGACCATTTAAAACAAGTATGAGTAGCCTACTTTCTGTCTTTCTATGTTCGTAAGGTTACTTACTAGACAGATAATACATGTTTTATATTGTGATATTTTCTTGGAAATAACATAACAATATAGCCAACAGCAAGTAGTCCAGCTTGTAATTAGCAATAGCAGAAACTTTCAGCTCCTAAATTGGGATTGTAAAGATAGTTATTTATTTAAACTTCATTAATCAGTCACACTTCCTCCATTGAAGCACTTTCAACAAGCGACAGGTATTATTAGAAATACTCGGTCACGAGAAAGTTGAGCTCAAAACAGCATTTGCAGCCAGTTTTGATGCTTCTTTTGTCATCTTCACTTCCAAAATGTTGCAATGTTGGTGTAATCTTAGTGTTATATCTCCTCTAATAACCCCAAAAAACAGACCATGTATGGCTGCAGACACATTCTGATTGTAGCGTACACGACACGCCCCTACAATCCAACCCCATCACCACTACAAGACAAACCCACAAACACAACGGTTATCTGACTCTTCTACATTGTTGTACTTGTTGTCAGTGTTGACATACTGCCACAATTTTAGTTTTCTTGAAAGACTAACTGCCATGTCTTTTCTTGTCAACCCAGAAAACACATGAACTTACAAGTAAACAAACACCATGTGTGCCGCTCTTACTCCTTCCACCTCTACTGAAATGCGATCTTCTTCATGTTGTCACCACAGCCTCTGCTCTGCAGTAAATTGCACACAGCCTGCCAGACTCAAGTGGATCCGTTAAGCGTCTTTATAAACAAAATATTATGTGAATCACTTTGTCATATTAATTAGAATTAATGAAATATGACTTTGGAGTTAGTGCTGTGATGCTATCAGCACAGGCTGCGTATGTAGGCTACTTTTTAATCAGCTAGAACGTGCCGTAATGACAAACTTAGGTTAAGCTTTGCATTAAGTCAAACTGTTTTAAGCTCAAATACTGGACACGACTGGCAAAACCGAAAAATTAACCCAACTCTGTTTGAAACACACACTGTTTGAGCATGTTTTTCTAAACATTACTTCGCATTATCTCTGAAAAGAAAATTCCATTCTTACATTAAGCAGACTTTAAAATGTTGACTGCGGCAGCAATAATAGCTTTGCTCAGTGAAAAACGCGTGCTTTATCTGCCCTTAGTTACTGTTGCTACCTCGGATAACTTACTGAAAACAAACTGCAGTGTGCATTTTGTAACTCAATGCAGTATATATGTATACTTATACACACACACCTTGATTTTGATATTGCAGAGGATGGCCCATTAAGTATACTACTTAAAAGCTGGACTGTTACCCAGAACAAACTAGAAATGGGGGAGGTATTATGTCACGAGTGGCGTGCACACACACACACACACACACACACACACACACACACACACAGACACGCACACGCAAACACAGAGCTTGTCAAAGGAAGCAGCCATGCGGGAATACTAGGGATTGTTAGTTTTCCCATCTCCAAACTTTTCTCTCCTTTCCTCCCCCTGTCAGTGGTGACAAGAGGGGATGGTGTGATTTATTCCTGTCATTCAGTCGTAATAACAAGTAGGACGTCCTTTGTTTTGTCTCTGCTGGTGGGAGGGATGCTGCGGCAAGGGATGAGGTGAATGTCAGAGTGGTAGAGATAATTGTCATTCATAAAGTCAGTGTGCTGTTAAAAGGGAATAAAAAGTGAGAGAGCCCTCGCCTGCACCTCCAGATCGTGGGTATTTGTGTAGGATTGGACGGGATGATGAAATATTCATCGTGGAATGGAGTAATACATGTTCACATAGAAACTTTACTAGCTGATCTACCCATGTATTCTATGTCAAATACATACAGTGTTTGAGTCTGTCCTTCTTGCACGCGCATAAACAGAATCTAAACGTACCTGTCTCGACGTCCTGGGCGTAGAAGTGCAGGGTGTCGCAGATTTCGGTGACGTATACAGCTCTGTAGTTGGCCACTCGTTCCTTTTCTTCTGTTTGATGCACAACCTCCTCTACTGGTTTCTCCTCGTAATTGGCCCAGATCTACAAAAAACACACGCAGGAACACAGACAGGTCAGTGACTGCAACAAACACCAGACCTCTACCACACAAACATGGTGCTAAAGTCAGGGTTCCCGCACATTATTACCAATACATTTTCAAAACTTTTTTTGTAATATTTTACCTCATTAGCATGACTTTATTTAAGTATTTTAACCTTAAGAAGTCTCCAAAACCCACCAAAAGTCCTTAAGAACCACAAAAAGACTTAAATACCCTGTAAAATTTAGAGAAGTAGACCTTTTAGGAGTTATCAAACATTTCAAGGATATTTAACACTTCAGGAATTTTAAAGATTTTTTGAAGATATGAAAGAGTTTTTGTGGATATTAAAACTTTTTAGGGTTTTAGAGATTTTTCAGGAATATTAGAGACTTTTAGGCTTAATAAAGACACTGCAGACATATGAAAGACTTTTCATGGATACTGAAGACTTTTGGGGTTATAAGGAATTTTAAGGGGTAGGGCTAAAAACCTGTACTTTCCAGGCCTTTGTGAATAAGCAATCTGCTAACACTTGCTATCTTTATTGCTTCATATGCCAAAAGTCCAGACCGGCAAATAGAGGTTCTTTGCAAAACATCAAGGCCAGGCCCCCTTTGGGAGACAGATAATCGAATATCCAATCCACTATCTTGCAGCGCAGCACTTGATTTTAAATGCAACATATTTCCCACAATGTTTTGGGATTTTTATGAAGACATTGTAAACAATATCCAAAACAATACATATACAAATCTTTTCCAAAACTTTTTAATTCCAGACATTTCCAGACCTGGAGAACAGTTTTTCTAATTTCATAACTTCCAGGAATTTCATGAACATGGGAACACTGTAAAGTACTTTATATCATTCTTTGCATCACCTGAAAGGAAAAAAACAAAGAAAAGCATATAAATAAGGACAATAGACTGTGTGTCACAGAACATGACTCAGACTAATGATGGGAAGATGCGAATGTCCTTGATATGTCCACTCACTAAATGTTTTGAATCTTTTTTACCACCCACTTAAGACATAACAGTGATTCATACACTTTCCACTTGTTGACTGATTTGGTTTCACAGAGAGAGTTCCAGAATAATGAAAAAAGAGACCATAACATCCTGTTGATGTACAAGGCATGGCAACGTGTTATTGGCATCATCAAAACAACATTGCTACTCATACTGAACACAAACCCTTGATGCTACCAGCATATGGTACGGTCTAATGTTTCTACCACAACTTTCTGAACCACTGTGATGCTACAAATACATTTCAATTCAGAGCAGAAAATTGTAAGGATCTAATGTGACGTGTCTAATCAATAGATAATACTGTAAAAAGTATTATCTTCATCCACTCATTTAACATCTCCCACTGATGATTTGAAAATCACAATGGTTATCAGAAACAACTCTGCAAATCAATAGAAGCTGAAATTCTCACAGCAAAAGAAGTCAAATGATCAGTTTCAGATTTAAGACTCCAAATGGACACTAAAACACAGCGGAAGTTGTTGCAAGTAGAGACCAAGAAAAAAGATTAATAGATTAGCAGATTTACACAAATACAACTGGCTACCGTTGTGATAACTGAATTGCTGTATTTAGTTTTTGGGTTTTTTTTCTTTTTTGAGTAAAAATATCAAGTACTTGCTGGTTCAATCGTCTTCAGAGTGATGGCAGTATTATAATGTGAGGACATTTTGGTTATTCTTTGCTTTAAAAGTCTATTTTAAGGTTTGGTCAACCCTTTCAAACCTGAGTGAAGAGATTTTTACTTTACTTCAAAAACATGGGGAGAAACTGAGAGCAACTTAACAAGATATGGCCCAAAAATTGGCAAAAAAAAAAAAATAGTTGAAAAGTTACAAGAAAATTACTTGAAAATAAGCAAAAATAGGGTAAAAATCTCAAACAAGAAAATTACCCTAAAAAGTGCTAAACATTAATAAAAATATGTATTTATTTTATTTTATTTTTTTTATATTTTCTCTGTAACATAATTTTAGATATAATATTATCATAAATGTAAATATACTTTTCTAGACTATTTTTCCTTTTTTTGATAATTTTCTAACAATCCTCCCCTTTTTTTCCAAAAACAAAAAAACCCACACATTTTTAGATGTTATTTTTTGACTAATGTTTTGCAATTTATGGGAAATTTCTTGCGAAATTGGTCACTGCCGTGTCCCCCCCATAAAAATGACAGAAATCAAATCAATCTGCTCAGTTTTCAAAGGGTCAAATAGCTTGTGAAAGGCATCTGAACACAATACAAGAAAACTGATGGTTTCAAAGCGTTAAGAGTTAAAGTCAGAATTAGGTTAAGATTAGAGTGGTTGACCATGTAGTGTTGATGATAACAGCACAGATTTGGGAAATAACATAGTCAATGAGGTTCCTCACAAGAACAGCAATTTTTATGTGTGTGTGTGAGTGTGTGTGTAAATGTAAGCAGGCTACATCCTTTCAATGCTGCATCAAGGTTACTTCTCTTTCGGCTCCCCAGGAGAAACAGAGGGCAGGAGGCTCATTAGGGAGGAGTGGTTTGCCTTGGGCCACATATCAAACTGCACGGATGTCAGTAGGTGTGTGTGTGTGTGTGTGCGCGCGTGTGTGTGTGTTTACAGAGCGAGTAAGGGATGCGGCAGAAAGAGTGGGTGGTTGTCAAGCCTCAATACAGGCTGTTTGTATACAGCTTCAAGTACTGTAATTGTATTTAGCACGTGCGCCAACACAGGACGGTCAGGATGAAAGCGAGCTAATCAACTCCCTGCAGATGAAACGCTGGAGAAGGAAAAGGGGGGAGTGAAAGAGATGTACGGGAGGAAGACGGGAGCGAAGATGGGCGGGGAGCACAGAAGTCAAAAAGTGCAACCGAGCTTCGCAGTGCTCCAACTTCTTGTGCAGCAGCAGCAGCAGCAGCAGCACAGCTTGTTACCGTTTGTTTCTGCAGGCTATTTGGGAAGTGTTTACTTTTAAAGGTTACAGAAAGAGAGGGGGAAAAAAAAAAGCAGACAGATTTTTTAACAGCACTGTGATATTAGCCAATTAGGTTCTGGCTAATTATTTAACTGCATGGTATCATGGAGCTAATTAGATTAGCTAGTTTTAATGTTGTCATTTTTTTCCCACTCTGCCTTCTGCAGAGCTACGCTAGTGTTAGGGCTTAGTTAATCATACCCGAGGCTTCTTTTTTTTTTTTTAAAATATGCTGGCTCTTCGGCATGCTAAGATTATCCTTTTACTTCATTGATGTGGTGATGTACAGTGGCAAGAGTCTTAAGATGAACTGTGTGTGTGTGTGTGTGTGTGTGTGTGTGTGTGTGTGTGTGTGTGTGTGTGTGTGTGCAAGCAACAGAAATTTTTGAATGAGATCTGTTGGGGGGAAAAAAAAGCACAACAATAGCCACAAAACTGTTAGCCATAAACGAATGACAGAAGAAGTGAATGCTGCCATCCTGCCTCGCTTCTAACAAAAGACAGGGTCACACTACCCAATTACATTCAATTATTCATCCCACAAACGCTGCAAAAGAAAAAAAAAATAAAGTGCTGGGAGAAGAGTAAAAGGAGGGGAGGATGGAGGAGAAAAAATCAGGTAGAAATTAAGGGGATTGAGGGCGAGCAAGGTTAATGAAGAATGAAAACGCAGCCACGCTTCGTAAACCCGGAGATCAACCAGGATTTTTTTTTTCTGTACGGCATTAGACAGGCGTGTGCATTATTAGCGCACTTATATATGGCCATATGCACACACAATATGCACGGTCACAAATGCTGGAATATATACATGCTTCCTGCAGTGCGATTGAGCTGACATGGCTTGGCTTTTAATCAAACCTGCAGCACCAATTAGGGATGACAAAGATTAGAGTGTCACCTTTCATTAGACTGGCGGCCATCACCGCGACACCTTTAGGGTGGTGACAAGTGGGTGGGCTCATGCTGGGATTGGACAGTGAGCACGGCCACGAGGCTTCCTGTTGACCCCAGACTTTGTGTTGAGTGTGGAGGTCACAGCGGAGAGAGACAGGCACCATAGAGAAACACATTCGGCTCCCCACTGAAGGTTCTCAATGGAGCACTACATGTGCTGGAGACGCTACTAGATTGCCTCCTTGTATTGCAGGTTTCCACTGACATGACATCCCGCTGCTTCTGCTACTCTCTTTGTAGTTGCACGTGTGAACTGGGGTGAAACACCGTGTCTTCACAGGAGGCATAGAGTGAGCAGCATGTTAGCAGAGCAGCAGTAGTCGCTTTAGTCATTGTCGACTTTGGGCATTGTTTACATGCGTATAGCCCAAATCACACATGAGCGGTTACATGGACTGGATTGATCAAAATAGAGGCACGAAAAAACAATGCTTTTGCAAAAAATAGGTAATGTATAAGAGGCAAAAATATAGCCAGTTGTATACATCTGGGCTTAAAATGTTTCAGTGAAATGTTTTAAGAAAATAAGCTCCCCCAAGTTGTATAAGTCCAGTTCAAAAAGAAATGGTGATAAATGATTTGAATTAATAATATTTGAAGCAGTTGAAGTTCTGTCAGTATTTACAATATTTTATATAATAGTTAAATGAGCAACTTAGCTACAGTTTTACACCCTCGTTGAACTTTGTCTTTTTTTCTCACATACCTTAACGGTGAACCAAGAATCCAAAATCTGGAAAATTCTTGATGAACTGGATTATACTGCACGAGTAAGGCGAGAGTTTGTTGACGGATGTTCACAGTGGAAGCTTGCAGAAAAAACAAAACCTTCTTCGTGAATTTAAGGTCACACAGGGTAAAAAAGGGCACAAATTCAAGGCAATGTGGGGGGGGGCTGAAACTGGAACCACCATATTACCATTCTGCCGTAGCAGAAAAAAAACATGCTTGTTTTTGTTTCTCTAAACCAATCACAATCGTCCTGGGTACAGCATGGTCAAAAACTTAGGGCGATCCAGACCTACTGTCCAAGCACACCATCATCACAATCTCCACAGTCATGAGCACTTAACTGAAAGCAGACGGTAGGAAGAATGCAAGCCGAAATAACCTGCCAAGGGAAGGCTTATAGGCTCTGTCTGCATCCGCTGAGTCAGAGTAATAATTGATATACTGTGGGTGAAGTTTTCCTTTAATGGAGTATAAGCTATGACCCACAGAAACAATATGTTGTTGCAGTCAGCATCCACATTGTTGCTCATCTACTGGCCATTTGTTTTGCACTATTAGAAACACTGTAGAGCTCCATCTTTTTTTAAAGCACAAATAAATGCGCAGACGCACGCACGCGCGCGCTCACACACGCACTGCGCCCAGGGCTGATGACCTTCCGTGAGCAGCCAACCATCCTGTTTGTTCCACTTGAATGCAGGTATGTGACTGCTGCTTCTGCTGCTGCTCTGCAACTGCAGCCAGACGCTTGAGCCACCGAGCTGCCAGAGACAATGAGAGGGAGAGCGAGCGAGAGGGGAAGAGAGGAGAGCGATAGAAAGATGGGAAAAGGGAAAAACGCGGCAGGCCATTAAGCTCGGGGCTGAAAGGACAACAAGTCCTAATAATGGAGGCCGAGTGGAGAGAGATGGCAGGTTACGCTGACCTTCACAAGTCCTGAATGACAAAACACACTTACACCCAAGTGAGTGCGGTGGGGTAATGTGATGATGGGGCAGCGACTGCTTCACATGACAACAATCAGAACCACATGAAAGAAGTGTTCAAGCATGTGCCGGAAGGATTAGGCCTGTTTCCTATTTCCATTTTACAAATCCGTTTTCATCGTTTTTCTGTTACACCTCCATAACCGTGCTGCTTTCTCACCTGATTCTACAGTAAAAAATGATCAGCTCACAACTAAAAAAAACATTTTCTGTTTTTAGGAATGATGACAAAGATAACAGCAACTGTAGCTTGGACACAAAACGCCTATTAAAAGAAAAGCGGAAAAATGGTTATAGCCAAACTGTTACAGCAATTCACTGGTGGCGACTCTTTACTTCCCAGCCAGGCACAACAGAAACGTCACTGATTGAAGAGAAGCTCTCTGACAAGTGCAGCTCTGCTTTGAGAGTGGGCCGCTGATTAGCTTAGCGTTGATTTGTCTGAATACTTGTAATTTGATGAAGAGCGCAGCGGCTTAGAGAGACTAAGCAAATTGTGCGACATTGGTACAGTAGATTCACACATACAAGCACAGGTGGGTGAATACACAGACAGATGGATGACTGAACACACACATAGTGCCAGAACAAGGGGGAGAGGGCTGGTTTGAACACTGATTAAAGGTGGCAGTGTGTCAATTCTTGTAGTGTTTGTGTGTGTGTGTGTGTGTGTGTGTGTGTGTGTGTGTGTGTGTGTGTGTTTTGTCTGTTGATACAAAAACGCTACCTTAAGTACATATATCACACTTTTTAGCAGGCAAGTGCCCAAAGCTATGTGATAAAAAGACACAAAGGACTTGGTTTAAACCAACTGTAACGAGACAAATTTGAGCAGAAGTTAAATGATAAGTGTTTGGTCTATAAAATGTAATGTATCTGTAATGTAATGTATAAAAAAATGGTGAAAAATGGTCCCAAACCTTGCAATGATGTTCTCATATGTCTTGTTTTGTCCACAACCCAAAGATATTCAGTTTACTTACTTTAGAGATTTATATTTAAGAAGCTGGAACAATTTTTTTTAAAAAAAAAATCCTGATTTTTGTTTGATTACTCAAAATAATAATCATTATCAATTAAGCCTTTTGGTTGTGAAGATTTTTTTTTCCATGGCCTGAGCCCTACCCCGACTTGGCCAATCAGTGCACATTTTTGGCCCAAACCGAGTCCGACCCATTTGAGAACCCCTCAGCGGCTGTCTGGCTCGGGCTGAGATTGAGAACTCTAGCGCCAGATACAACGAAAGGCCATTTTGTATTTCACGTCTTTTTTTTTTCTCAAAAATTAACCAGTCAATGACAGGTTATTTGAAAGCAAAATTAACCGAAACTGACATTTCTAGTTTCCATTCACATAACCTACAATGGCGGGGCAGCACAGACATATCTTTTTCATCTTTAGTGTTACAGCTGTAGCCGACCAGGAACCAACAGGAATCTTCCAGCTCTGATGTTTCATATTTCTACATCAAAGTGTGAATGACTCGCATGCAAATCCACTTTTTGTACTGGGTTAGGGTGAACCAAAGTCCCTGTGCAGCCCTAAAACACACCTCAGTGAACAAGGTTGTTCATTCTTTGCAACCTGTGACAAAGTTGTGTGGCTGTGAAACAACAGCTGCCACAAACTAGTAAAAAGTATTGAGTATTATAAGCAAGATAATACAGCGGTGTCTCTTCTTGCATGAGGACATACCCTTGTTTCATTGTTAATTCATTACTCAATCGCACTTGGAGAACATTTGAAATCAATAGGAGCATGTTAGTCATAAGAGCGCACTTTGTAAATCAATTTAGCCCCTATTATATCCCTGATGAATCCCCTTTAGAGAGAATGGTTAATTAATTCAATCGAGGGCACGTTTTTCTCTTTCGGTCTCTCACTGTTCACTCGTAGCCTTTTTTTAGAAGCTCACATCAAAAGGCTTAAAGCTACACATAAGAATAAAATGGGAGCACGTTTAATTTTATCCTATTTAGATGCTAGCTGGGTGAGCTTCACTCATGCAACAATACAACAAGGGGAGATATCAAAGGGAAGTGCTGGGAAGTTAGTAAAGGATGCATATTCAAATGAAAAGTTAAATACTGCCTGCACTCTTTGCTGTAAATCTAATCCCACTGGTACTCCGTGTATTAAAACACTCACTCTCAGTACTATGCTGCTTCATAACTCTGCATTTATGTTCTATTTTAGTATTCAGGGTTTTCTTGATATAAACTTTATCCCTGCTAATTACAACAAGCTCGAGAAAAGAATTTGATTGGCATGCAAATTGAGATCGTTAAAGATCTGCATTGGAGTCACGTTCATGCGTGGGACAGGCCGGCGTGGCAGAAAGGTCGCTGACCCTGGATTTCCTCCTGCTCGATGATGTTGGTCTGTATTGACGAAGCCATTAGAGGCGGGCAATGATCAACAAGACGGACAATTGCTTCACTGAGAGGTAATCTGCCATATCAAAGCTGCTATGATCTCGCCGCTTCCGCTTATCTTGACCCTCCCCAAAGCTACAAATATGTTCTTTTGAGCCTCCCCGAGTGACTGGGGTAAAATGCATGACCCTCACTCGACCATATTTTTTATTTTGTATCCACATCCACTGCTGCGGCTAATACAACAAGCAAGGAGCACGAAAGG
This sequence comes from Plectropomus leopardus, assembly GCF_026936395.1. Lineage (NCBI taxonomy): Eukaryota > Metazoa > Chordata > Actinopteri > Perciformes > Serranidae > Plectropomus > Plectropomus leopardus. Next base: position 9,826,122 of record NC_142197.1, read on the forward strand.
GAGGGAGAGTTATCACCACAATAAATAGCTTATTTCTTAAGCAAAATGCACATCCTCCCAACAAATGGCATCATCACACAAGCTGTGTGAGCCCTTCAGCAGGATATGAGTGCGTGACAGCCATGCTAACACACAAAACCAGCACAAATTAGTAAGCCCACACACACACACACACTCACACACGCCACAACGTGCACACAGCAGACATTAGCAACATGTGCATATAATGACTGTTTTTCCAAATAAACTGTAAACAGCAGTGGCAGCAGCAGCCTGCCAGAATTACATCAGTTACTTGGCACAGTGGCTGCTATTATTTTGAAAACTCATGTCTGAAAACTAAATCCTGGAGTTGGAAAAAAACAGATAACGTGGTTTTAATAAAATATTAAATATATTTAAACTACTTATACTTAGAGATCAGATTTGGTTATGGTTTTATTTTGTTTTTTTCAAAGCGTTTGCCGCATACGATGTGTTGAAAAACCATTAAACATTTTAAAGTTAAACAATATTGTCTGATTTTACAGTTTCTGGCTTTGATAAATGATGTAATCTTTGCAATATTTTACAAAGAAAACTTGCCTTTCAAACCTAATCGTGATCCTCGATCATGAATATTTTTTTTTTTTTAAATATTAACTCACAATGCTGAAGCCAATTCAACAAGAGTACAAATGGAGTTAGAGTCATGTTGGTTTTTATCCCTGATAGATCGCAACCATCAAAGCATGTTTGTTAAATCCGCTGGTGTCATTCAGGGTTCAAAGGTTATTTAAGATAAATATAATATACAATTATTTAAAGTTGTATGTCCCTCCTTTAATCCAAAATAAGACATAAAAACAAGTTCTTCCCCTGTGCTTAAAAAATATAGTACAGTTCTTCTGATAATTACTTATTTCAATATTTTGTGGAACACAATTTATTCTAATATTGCTATTAGTGCAATTATGATTCACTTTAACGCAGTCTGGTAATGCACTTTATATTATATCGAATATAATGAGGCATCCATGTGCGGGTCAAGGGGGCAGGGGAATTTTGCTCTTTTTGTATTGTTAACACGATAAGATGTAACAACTAAGTGAATCTGTGAAGTAAATCTGAAATTAATAATATCCAAATTTTGGGTGGCATAGAGCATCAATGATTAATATTTGTACACTGCTCAGGTTGAAGGTTAATGGCTGATGAATGATTGTACTTAAAAATACAAGCAGTGCTGTTGCTGTTTACTAAATGTGATGTTAGGGCAGGCTTTCAGTGGAAAAAAAATCTCCCTTCACAAAATATTCTCTATGTGGCCATTTCAATAAAAAAAATACTGCAGATCAAAGTGATGAAAAAGAACCTTTCTTTCCTCCTCTTTACTGATAAGTGCAAATGTTCCCTTTTCAACTCCGCCTATTAAAACCAACATGACTCACTGTTAGCAACTGATGTGATGAGCGGAGGTTGTCAGGTAAAACCTCAGAGCTGATAAAGGTACCACACAGCTTGACTGACTGACGGATGGGCTCCCTCACTTTGATTTATCGACTGTTTAAGAGTTCATTTGAGGTACAGTGATCACAATGTGTGTGAAACACCGAACCTGTTGGCTTTATTGATCTTGATTGGTCATTTAGGTGAGTGACAGGTGTCAGCGTGGCCCAGTCGCTCTTGTACAGTGAAAAGAAAAGACATTAACCCGATGACACCGAGTGGCCTGAAAAACCCACCCCCAAGGTTAAGAGGGGTTGTTGGTACATTAACCCTGATGGTTCACCTTGTCGTGGCGGGATAAGTAAGAGAAGCAGCCATGGTAGTGGGAGGGGAACTGATTTACAGGAAGTGTGTGAGCTTTTTTATCATTCCTTCCCTGTTGTCCTCATATTCAGACATAATGCATGGCAGCCTGGGACCATAAAACACACACTGAGCTAAGCACACACAAACACATGTATGTGCAAAGAGGCACGTTCGTGGCCTTGGGAAGAATTGGTCCAGGTTGAGCTACGATGTGGTGGCGGCGGCAGCAGCGGCGTTCCTGCCACAATAGGCTAATACAGTACGACTGCTTACGGGCCTGCAAGGCCACACGTGTGTTCGCTGTAACATAAAACGTCAGCTGCACATGGGTCTATCTGACAAGCTATAAAATCTGAAATCACACTATAGCAGAATATCATTTTTGGGGAGGGTTCAACATATCGAATAAACAAAGAATACCAAAGGCTTTTTCTTTCTTTTTTTTTCTCAACAAATTTTATCTATTTAAACACTCTAGTGTTTTAACCACACTGCAATCAACTGTATGAAGCCACAAGCAAAAATAAGAAGATAACAACTAAAAAAAGAACTTCAGCACAGGTAAAAGTGCCACAGATTTGTGACAGCACTTTTAGCCAAACTTGAGCAGATATCAATAAATCTGTAGATCAATCCTGGTTTTGACTGCTTGCCAATGGAGAGGTTAAAATATGGGTTTTATGGGTACTTGATTTGTGATCCCCCCGAGACAAAAATCCGAAGAGGTGAAACTGATGTTATAGACCAGGCATGTCCAAAGTCCACTTGATGTTAAAATATAGTATATGTGGCCCACCACACAATATTGCTTAATCAATCAATATCACTGCCGTTTTTCCCTTCACTTCACAATGACAGGACAGTCATACAGGCAGAACTGATGTGAGATTAAACCCGGATTAAATTTTGCAATATTAAAAATAATAATAATAATTATTAATGGACTTTTAAGTTTTATGTTGTCACTGCAGGAGATGTTTCTGACCACAATGGTAGCCAAAGATACAGTAAATCCAGACAAAAATAACTGTATTTAAGCCAAGAGCTCAATACACTAAAAGCACAGAACGTACCTCAAAGAGATATAGCGCTAAGATGAAGGTTCAAGCTGAGGCTACGCTGACTGCTGTGGATTTCAACTCTTGGATACGCTGCCCACCGCTGGAACCCAATCAATCCTAATCTGCTTAAATAAGAATATTAGAAACTAGGTGTCCACTTTCACATGCCGAGCCAATCACTGAGGGGGAGAGAGAGGGGAAGCAGGAGAGGGATGGAGGGATGAGTCTCTCGGATGTGGTTACTTAGCAGATAAATTATGCATTAAAACTGCACAGGTGGCGCGGGACAGGGTTTTTAGGTGAAGGGAGGGAGCCGAGCAGCTGGGGAATTCATAACAGAAACGGGAGAGCGAGCGGAGGAGAGAGGGAGAAGGAGAGAGAAAGAGATACTCCCGAGCTTCATATCACAGCCAACAGATGTTCTGCCATCACAGAGGCGGCAGGCAGGCGGCGGGGCTACTCAACCCCGGCTTACACGGCTAATATGACCCCCCCCTTGTGCTGACACACATACACATACACGGACACATGCGCGACAGTCAGGGGCCTGGAAACGACCTAAGGCTATCATGGTGGTAACTTGTTACACTTTTTAAATTGGTACAAATTGATCCACTTAGACGTGCGTGTGTGTGTGTGTGTGTTTGTGTATGTGTGTGTGTGTGTGTGTGTGTGTTCTGTTGGTTGAGTGTTGGGTGAAGGTTTGTTGCTGACAAAGTACATAAGTATGTTTACTTACATAGCACACTACAAGAGCAGATGTCACGAAGAGTTTAAAAGTAAAAGACAAGAAACAAATAAAAGTAAACAAATATGAAAAGCATATACAAAGAAATGTGCATAAAACATGGAACAGTGACTAATAAATCTACCTCCTATATTTACTAGACAATTAAAATTAAAGACCTTTTGAAAACAATAAAAAAAAAACAGATAAGGTACCCCGTACGTAGTTATAAGCAGATCAGTCAAAGGTAACAAAGACACCACAGTTCTTATTTTCAGGGGATTTTACACTAAAGAAAGCATACAGCATACCTTACATTACATTTTTCACAATATGTCCCCCTACACCCTTTAAACCTCAACACCTTTAACACCTCAAAATTAAAAGTCAAGACTATCTAATGACTTATTAGGCCTAACATTGATAAATTTCAAACTTTTTAAGGACCTTAACACGCCCTCATAAAAAGTATAAAATTAGATATGTACTAAGATGCACCTGACAGACATTAGTGATATGTGCACATAAACTGAAGGGGGGGGGCATGGTGTTACCATGGAAACAGGACATGTGGGTGCATGTAAAGCCCACATATACTTTTGCAGCCATCCACGTGGACCTACTCAGCAGGTATGGAAAACAAGACAGCTGAGAGCACCAACTGAGCATTGTTCACAGATCAAAAAACCACACACATTGTCTCTGGAGGCAGTCACTCCAACATATGGAGCGTTTGGTCAAGAGGGCCCTTTTTTTTTTTTTTTTACTGTTACATTGAGTGTGTCTATCCTCGGTCATTAAAAGATGATCAAGCCGAGAAAGACATCATCACAGCAAAACAAAAGCAGCACCGGGGAATAAGCATGCAATTAAAGCTGGCCAGCTGCAAGTGCGGGGACACACGATACACACACTCAATCTTCAAATGGCGTAGACAGAGAGGCCAAAAAAAAAAAAGAAAAAAAAAAAGAGAGACAGAAAGAGGGGGGCAAAATAATTAAGCCTTAGCCAAGACAAACACTTTGTCTGATTGTGTATCATGATAACCTTGATAAAAAATGAGGTGCAGCTATAAGGAGGGATGGAGGGTTGTACAAAGCGACACGAGGAGCACTTGCTTGATTTGTGTTTGATTACTATTTTGCTTGTCCAGCTCTGATTTTGCATTTTGCACGCGTGGTGTGCCCACTCTCGCTGCACCTACACATTTATTGCGTCTTGATTCCCCCCAACAAAAGCAATTCTTATGACCTTGAAATGGATGAAGTTCCGTTTCTTTCTATAAACGCGTAGCCCACATGGCATACAGCATGCAGGGTAAAAGCAGCCTGAAACTGACAATGAATACACATCATTTAAAGCCCACCCCATGTCCCTTCCGCCCTCTGTTGTTCCTTTCAACGCTCCACTGTAAGATATGTTTATCAACTCGAGCGGATTATTGTCCATGAGGGCACGCTCTCTGTCTGATCGCTGGAATTTATAAAGCACAGGAAGAGAAAGAGGAAAAAAGAGAGCGGCTACAAAGGAGAGTGATTAAGAAATAGGACTACCTCAATGTTACAATGTATAAGTATGCAATTAAAAGGCAATTAATCAACTTTTTAATTAACAGGCCAGTCCGTCCCAGGTTGCCACAGTGTTGCCATGGCGACTGGTTTTTCCAGGGGTGGCGTTATCTCTTCTCTTTCCCTGTGATCGGTTTTCTCTCTGATCACACCTTCCACTCCATTGTTCTTCTTCTTTCTATGTGTTCTCCATTTAAGAAGAAATAATAGAGGTATGAAAAGGAGGGAGCGATGGAGCAGCTGGGGATTAAGGGAATGGGAAGAGATGCAGGATAACAGAGAGTGACAGAGGTTAATGTGGATCTGGCGATGGCGAGAAGCAACGGTGGAAAAGCGAAAAACAGGAGGGGGAACTGGAGAGAGGGAACTAGAGAGGAGGGAAGGGGGAGAGGACTGAGATGGCAATACTATCACATCAGAGGTAAAGCTCCTTGAAGGCTCTGAATCGCTTCGCACATCTCACAATTTGTAAAGCGATTCAAAGGTCTGGTGCTGCTCTCTGTGAATAGCTGTTTCCCAGGTTCCCAGGGAAGCTACTGAGCTAATCAGAGTCCGTGTAGGTGGGACGAAGGTCGGCGCTGTCACCTACGTGTGCCAGACAGCAAATCCAAACTAATGTGGTGACAAAGGGAGAAATTAACGCTTTGTAGCAGCCCTATCATTTAGAACAATGAGCACTGAAGAGATTTCTTCTTTTTGACGGTTTTAAAAATTTTGCCAATTGACCCCATTAAAGAAATACTTCACCCCGAAAAATGACCTTTTGTATATCAATTACTCACCCTGTGTTACACTGAATATGTGAGGTGATAGAGGGATCCAAAAACTGAGAAAACTCTGGATGAATGATATGAAGTAAAAGAGGGCCATATAACCAACTTATACAGTATAATCCAAGTCATATTTATGCAGTTGTATGCTTATTAAGCGGGTGTGTGCAATATGTGGTAATGACTGTGCTATATTTTGTAAATTTTGTATATTTAGTCGTGCAATTTAGATTATGTGCAATTAAGTGCTGTTTTGCTCATATGTAGTTTGTTTAATGTGACTGTGAAGGCAATTATCAGTGCGAGGCCAAGACAATTTTCCCTATTGGTACAATAAAGTAAAGTAAGGAAGTACTAAGAATACGACACGATATATGAGACTCGGATTATACTGTATATATATTGGATTACAAAATATACAAGTTATGTGAGAGTTTGCAAACAGATGTTTGAGATAGTTTTGCTTTGACTTGAATTAATCACAATTTTTTCCATTTTTTTGGATTCTTCATTCACCAGAGGTGTGCGAAAAAAAAAGTTTTCTTTGGGAATTTACCATGGCACTGGGTGAGTAAAGGTCATTTGGGGAGTGAAATACACCTTTAAGTGTTAAGGAAATGGGTCAAAAGGATTCAGTGTTTAACTCTTTGATTACACTGATGGATGTGGAAAAAAGAGCTGAGAGGCCTGGCTTGAAGCCCACAAAACTTGTAGTTCTGTATGGTAGTAAATTAGTAAATGGATACTTTGCTGGGTATATTGCATCTGGTAATTGGAAATTAATTGGATTCTTATGTGCAAAGTAAAAATATTTCCCATTTCCTGTTGTGACTAAGGTATTCTATATTGTTCTATGACAATGACTCAACTGTCTCAGCCACTGTAAAGTGAAATGCTGTGCCCCAGTGGTATAACACATTGGAACCATGTAAAATGCTTTGGCGAGACCCATACTGACACACAGAGGAAGTAGCAGAAATACGCAGGAAGGAAAAGTAATGTGGGGAAAAAAAGAAACAAACAGAGAAAAAGAGAGAAGGAGGCTGAGAGAGACTGGTACAACAGCGGGAATCGGAAGCGCAGTGATGACGAGAGCCTGTTTATGTAACTGTCTCTCCCTAAGGCATAAGAGAGAGAGGAGAAGAGAGCGACTCTGTAAAATGCACAAAAACACACTCGCAAAACTAGCAGAGTGGTCCCATTCTCTAGATTTAGAGTGTGTTCTGCAGGCTAGCCAACCAGGAGACTGAACACGGCGAAAGTGGACTGACCTGAATTAGAGCGCTTAAGAATTCATCAAGAATTCTCTCAAACCTGGATCTTTACAAAAAATGTGTCATGTTGGTGACAAAGAGGCAAAAGAGGAGGACAGGCGCAGAGTTATTTCAGGTACCCTGTCCGCCCCGTTAATAAACCCTTCCACCCTCTTAGTTTGACTGATGAGATGGAGTAGGCCGGCCACACCTCCAATGGTCAGTCAAAGACAAACACTCAACGTGGAGAATACAGAAGTAAACACATAAACAGCAACACACATGCTCTCACCAACTATCTGCTGAAATATTTTGTGGTAATAGTGACAAACAGTTCTGAAATGTACTTATGATGGTAAATATGTGTGACCTTTGACACACTATTTTCATTTATTGAATATTTCTTTGTGTATTTCATATGCATTATATAATTATGCTCTTTTCTAGTCACATGTAGAGCTAATATTTATCTTCTGCGTGTGCCTGCTACACAAGGTGTAGAGTAAGTGCACTAAATAATAAAAAAAAAATCACAAACGACAGTGATATTAGGTTATTTCTAATACATATAGTAGATGGGTAGATGTTAAAATTTCATCGGGGGGGGGGTTCGAGGGAATTAAAACTCCAGGAGGACAGCTTGAAGTTAGGGAAATTGAAGGAGCTGGCAGGCATGGAATGCATATTTGATCATTTATCATAATCAGATCATTTATATCATAAGATAAATCCTTTATATCATTTATAATAGATTATCAGTGTGTATTCCTTGCCAGATTTGCTCGGGGCTCGCAGAGAAAATACATCAGACGTCAAAATGTCGTTTTTCCTGGTTGATATGCATTTCCTCCTAACTATAACAGGGACTGCAACAAGCCATTATTTTCAATATTATCTAATGTGCCAATTATTTTCCCAATTAATAAATTTATGGCTTCGTGTATAAAATGTCAAAAAGAAAAATTGAAAAATGCTCACGACAATTTCCCTGAACCCAAACAGACAAAACCTAAAGATTCTTCATTGAAAAATTAAATTATATTAAAGATAATAAAATGGGATCTTGGCACCCATTATACACCTAAGAAGTCTTCCCAAGTTTAGGCTATGCGTGGGAGACACTGATTAATAGATTAAATCTATTAAAACCATAAACTATGTGTTAAAACATTCATGTGGCAGATCGTACAGAGCACATAAAAACATGAAACTGTCAAAAAGAGCAAATTCCAAACAGTTTTATCAAGCTAACTGTCCATCTGAATAAAATTATCTTAAAATCATGAAAGCATAACTCACACTCATTCCAGTTCAAAATATGATCCTTCCAATCTAACATCTCTCCCTGCTTCCTTTTATGCATCCATCTATTCCTCTTTTAGCACCTAGCCGTGCTCCAAGGTTGACAGCCCATGAAAAAGGACCCATCTCTTTTCTATTAAAGGCCAGCATTTTTTTTTAAAAACAAACATGTTAAATGCTTTTTGACAAACCAACAATGGAAATCTGCAGAGCACTGGCGTTTTATGGCTTAACTAGGGTCACAAGAACATATTTTATATTGTTGGACAGTGTGCCGATCCCTGAGAGGCCACTAAAGACACTAAAATATGAGTCTCACAGATAAAAGTTGAGCTGACAGGTATGGCCCTCTGCAGCTGGAAGAATTGTGGCTCATATTATTCCCTGTGCTGGTGGAGCGTGACGCACAAACAACACAGGAAAACAAAAACACAAGAATGAAGGGTAACTATAGGGTTAGATACGAATCACATTTGAACCGATACCTGTATGGGCACCTCGAGGTTTGGTACTGACATCCTTTATTTGGTACTCAACTTTCTCTGTAGTAACAAAAATCTATTTTTTGAAGAAGCTGCAGGGATGAAGTAGAACAGAGGCTCCCACCTGGTGGGTTGTGGTCCAAAAGAGGGTCATGGGTCCATTCTGAATGTACCGCAAGTGACTCATGACTGTGTTAAATTTGTAAAAAGAACACCCTTTATGTCGAAGTACAGCCGAAAACAAAGATCCAAGGGTGAACAAAAAGGGTCATTTGCACAAAAGCGCCACTGAAAATGTCTAACTGGATAGTTGATAAGATCCAGGAACTTTTGTCAGAGAGGGCTGAAGCTGAAATCATCAAACAAATTCAAGGAACGGTAAGAGACTCTGTTGTTTTTGACCAAATCAAACTACTTGACCGCAAGGTTATCTGTGTCAAGTCTTGTTTTGAATGCTCTACCCAAGCGTCACCCCTTCCCTAAACCAAACAAAGTACTTCTTGTCGGTGAGAAAGCTTCTGACACAGACCTCTCGTTGTGTGCTACATGTGTGAAAGACCGATGAATGTCCGGACCTGATTCTCAAGATATTGTCCAGAGTTCATGTGAGGCAAGAGAATTTTCTTTAAGTGCTCTTATTGGAAATCACACTTCGAAGAGTTGCCTTCAAAAAGAGGACAGGACAAGGAAAAAAATGCTTCAATGAATCAATGTACTTAGCATTCTCCTTACAGAGAAAGAGCATTAGAGAGCATGTGAGGTGAGGGAAGAATAATAAATAGGATGTCTAATTCAGGGCTTACATTGGGAAGGTGTAAGAAGTAGTAAGGGAATAAGGGAGCCAGAAAGAGGCTGATTTAAAGACGAGATGATGGGAAAAGAGAAAGATGGGGATGATAGTGCGTAGGTACTGAAGCAAAAGCAAATGATTGAGTGGAAGAAACAGCGGAGGAGTTGAAAAAGTGAGAGAAAAGCGGGAGAATGAGAGGCAGTGGAGGAGCCGTTATGACGCGAAGAGGGGAAAAGAAGAAGCAAATGCATTTAGGAGTGGAAGTGGCTGCTCAACCAAGACCGGTGTGCCAATGTGTGGAGGGCTGTGAGCAGGTAATAAAGAGAAGTGATGAGGCGTTAGCATCCATGCTGGCTATAAGCTTCTTCTCCTCATTTTGGCAAAGAGTAGACTGGACTTAGACGAGGCTACAACATAATGTTCATATTTGAGTAACAGCAGCAACATAATAAATCATAAATTATAATATATGCTCAGGGGATGTGCACGCCACAACCTTGTGCAGACCACAAACCTATATACTGGTGCAGACTTTGACAAAAATGTTAAAAAACAGGCAAAAAAAAAAAGTTGAGAAGTTAAATGAATGCTAACAGAGAGATAAATCTGTCGTTACTTTATTGCAAAGAGGTTAGATTCTGGGCAACATTAAGGGTGTGCACTGTTTTGCTACGTGATGCCAACATAGGTTTTTAGCCACTGCGGTAGAATGAGAAAATTCGAGCTGCAATTTCACCTTTGATAGAGTGTGGGTTGCTTTGGCAGAGTGGCACTGTCTGTGTGTTCACTCACTGACTCCATGGGCAGAAGTAGAAGCAAGTCAACATTATTTATGAAGTATTTTTATTCAAAACAGGCACGGGCACTGGGTGAATGACAAAAAGGTCTCTGTCAGTCTTACCTATGGCAATGCTCAGTGCCAGTGTGCAATTTTATATTGATTGGGCAACCCATCAAGGAGAAAAATGGGTGCAGACAGACAGCGGATGGACGGATTGACAGAGTTTTATCCATTTTCTAGTAGGATATTTAGCTTAATTCAATAGCTACCCCACCCTAGGTAACATACAGGGGATAAAGAGAAGAACTTATGTGCCTCAACCTACACGAGGCTGTAAGATTGTGCGCACATTGGAGTAAAAACAGCAGCAACATAATAAATCGTGAATTATAAGGCATATTTAGCAAGGTCACAGGTGTCAGAAGCAACTAGCGCATGTCATAACCCTTTTAGGTGACAACAGGCCAGTGGGGCAATGTCAGCAAGGTCTGATCTTAATGCCTCGGAACTAAGAAAACCGTAACTCATTAAACGGGGCAAGGTTTGAAGATCCCAACCAGCACAGAGAGCATTTAAATGGTGCCCTCAAGAAACAAATATTTAGCATTTCATTAGACAGCAGAGAAAAAGCGAGGGAAGCAGGGAGGAGAAAAAAAAGCAAAGGGGAGGGGTATTTCACTGCCGACCCATATTAAATAGAGTTAAGTGTGGCTCCGAGCAGGGGCCCTAAAAAATGTCAAAGTGTGTGTAAATGACTATATATTGCGTGTGTCTTATTTTTAGTGCAAACGCGCCGAGCCCACACTGTTTTCTTTCTACCCCCAATTAAACAAGGACGATTAGCGAGGACACCTGAAGCAGGGCGAGAATGTGCGGACTTGGATATTTTCACAGCATCTGCCTGATGACTCCGAGAATAAATAAATGTCAGTTATCTGTGGGGGAAATGTCATCACTGCCTCTAATGGATGGGAATGGCACGGCCAATACATAATGGCAGGGTTGCGTGTACAAAACTGCTGCAAGGTTACAGTAATGTCACCAATACGAGCTCATTCGAGTGATCTGATCAAATCCTTTAAACCTTTAAAAGTGATGTTAATTAAAGGATGTTTTATGAAGGGTGAAAAACATTTAAAAAGGGTATTCTTAAGGGAATATTTTCAAGGATAAGTTCAGAGAAATGTGTACAGCATTTAAGCTAACACCCATAATACTGAATCAATCACAATGTAATAACCTTTGCAGCGACCGACTAATCAAAGCTCCGCAGTCTGAGGTCAAATATGCCCGTGTTAAAATTCAAGGCTCGCTGCTTGAAATCCATGCGCTCATTCTAGTAGAGGTGGGAAGCAGTCAGCCACAACCGGTCCTCAGCAAGCCAAGTGGAAAAATGTCTCCTTACAGTGTCCCAGGAGGGACAAACCAGAAAAAAAAGGAGAACAAATAATCCCAACTCCAGTCAGTGCATGTCCTTCACACTCACTTTCATCAGCAGAGATGGGGGAGAAAGTGGGGCAAAGGAGAGAGAGGGGAAAAAAAAAAAACAGGGAAGCCCCAAGATATAAGAGACAGGGCGGGGGGGAGAAACCTGAGGGGTTGTGTTTTCTATTGCGGGTGGCGGAGCTGAGCATGTGTTAATCAGCCATAATGCAACGCACTATGTCATATCACATTATGCTCTCTGCCAGCGTTTCACCTCCTTTCACTCTTTTCAGCCCTCTCTCTCTCTCTCCTCCGGTGGCCTCAGCCCTTCATCCTGAGAGCAGAGGGAATGGGTGGGGGTGTGCAGTTGGGTGGGGGTGGGGGTGCCTGAGTTTTTCTGCACTGATGAACCAAAGGCAGCCGCAAACCTGCCCCTGAGGATCTCTGCTAAGAGCCCGCAAGAATCCTGTGCATGACTGGAGAAGGGAAGACCAAGGACATACAGACGGATGCAGGATCACATACAAAACAATGACCATGCGCGCAAATGCAAGTCAAAGGAAATACACAACAAATCAATGGCCACTTTTACATTGCCTGCTCAAGGTGGGAATATTGTGCCGTTATTCCGCCCCTCTGTTCTGTACATAATGAAAAATCGCACAATGGGGGACAAAGTTACCTCGCCTAAAGGAAGGAGGTAGTAAAAGCGCTGAAACGGTGCCTGTATAAAGAGGACAGCTGGCACGACAGGACCATGAGCAGGACGGGTTTTACGTTTTGACAACATGGGATTTTTTTCTAGGGAGCAGCTAACAGCAGTTAGAGGGTTAAAAGGGTTAAAATTCTGAAAATTTTGTCAGCCAAAATAAATAAAGGAAAAAATAAAATACTTAACAGAAAATAAATAAAGATACAAATGATAAATAATGAAATATAAGTACTACAGAACAAATTATTATTTGGTCTTAATTTGAGAGTAAACTTAATTTGTACATTTCTACACATTTGAGCAGTTTATTTGCATTTGTAATGTTCATATATTTTAGGGATTTGCAGTACAACAAAAATTCATTGGAGGAAGCTTTAAAAATGGGTGCTGTTTTCATAAATTTACCTTCTTCATACTACATTTTGCCATAATGATAATTATGTTAAGTGAACAGATTTAATGCAATGTTAATGCAATGTTATACTATTGTTTAGAAATGGCTGCCAACACTTATGTCATAATCTCACACTGGAAGCTGACACTCTTGTGTTAAACGTCACACCTGTCACACCTCTTTTGATTCAGCGATGCTGGCATGCTATTTTAAATTCCACACTTGAGCAGAATGATGCCGCCATCATTTGGTTCTGTGTTAAAATGCAAAGTTGGCATAAAGAGGGGACTTGGTAGCGGCCCTATAGCGAAATCTATGTGTAAAAAAGGGCCAATGAAACACAGGAGGACCATATGCTGCAACGAGTGCACAAAAACCAAAAAGGCCCACTTCCTGTTTATATGCTTCATCAAGTAGAATATTTCACCGGAGAGTGTGTGTTCCTCAGGATTGTCCCCATGTCCTTGAGGCAGGATGCATTTTTCAGATGACATTTTCAAAGTCAGCGTGTAATCCTGCAACTCCTGTAAATGTATAATTTAGCGCGCAGAAGGTGAGACTGCTGAGACGGACTCGCTTCATTGAGTGTGTCATATAGTTTTTGTAGTTTCTGGCTCATCAGAACGAGTTTGTGTGCCGCAGTTTGCAGGTGACTGCCGTGTGCACGAACAGCCTGTGTGTCAGGTGCAGAACGAAGCAGATAAAGATGGAAAGAATGTTTGCATGTGTATTTGCAAGACTGCGAGTGGAGCTGACAGACTGCTGAATTTGCAACTTGGATCTGGGGGGGAAAAAAAAAAAAAGAGGATGAAGACTGAGAGAGAAAAAGAGAGAGAACCGGGGGTTGGGGTGTAAATAACACACACATCACTGGGTCCACTGATCTCTTTCTCTGTCTTTCTGTCTCTCTGCCTTGGGGCACTGAGGGTCCAGCTTGCCGTCTACAGTTGGGGGGGGGGGTGTCACTGGAGAGTCTGTGCATGTGTACGTCAGTGTCTGCACTGTCGGTACGCACATGCTCAAAGTGTGTTTGAGTAAGCAGGACGGAGACAGTGAGAGTATGGTGTGTGCACGTGTGGTGCCTTCCCTCCATCTGCAACCAAGTTTGTGTGTGTGTGCAGATGTGTACACAGCGCACTGAGAGTCATATTATGTAATCTTTTAGCCATATGAAAGAGCCTCCGTCAGCTCTTTGCTTTTGTGTGGTAGGTGGTTCATTTTGTGTGCTGAGAAGAAAGATGAAGGCAGGAGTAAACTCACATACACGCACGCACGCACACACACACACGCAAACAAGCATCCAAACAGTATGGCATAGTAAACAAACAGGAAAGAAATGGTATGCAGGCACACATGAATACACACGTTGTGCACATATGCATGCAAAGATCCAATCCACACACACACACACCAAACACACACACAGAGTGAAGCTTGGGAATGTGTGGTGTATAACGGGGCGTACAGCCCTCTCCATCTTTTCCAGAGATGTGAGGTCTCACACGGGTCACCTCTCCCATTGTGGCCACCCTGCAGGCAATAATGTCCCCTTGCTGTGATCCCGCTGTACTTTCACACTTGCCAACAAACCCTGCAACCTTCATCATGCTTGTGTATTGACACGCTGGCAATGGGGCCAAGCGTTCTCTCACTGAATGTGTTGATGATTTCCCGCATGGGATAGGGGCCCCTGAACCACTGAGAGCGCGGGTCTGCTGTCTTATGTGGTGTTTGCTTGGTACAGGCGAGCTCTTTTTGATTTGATTTTAAAAATCACTGGGTTGTGACATAAAGGGTTACTTTGGTATTTTTCAGTCTGGACCCTATGTTCATGTGGTTTTAAGTCTAAGTGACTAATGGGAACGAACAACTTTGAAACTGGTCCAGTATTGAGTTAGACCGGTGAAGCCAGCAGCACAATACAGGCTGGGGCATTTGTACACAATTTACATGCACTAAAAGTGCTTGTTTTTGCCACTAATAGGTTGACATTGATATCTGAAGTGGAAAAGATTCCAACACAGACAGACCGTTTTGGTCAACAGCTGAAATTGCTATGGCCAAAACCACCCGACTTAAATAAACACAACTTTTAGCATGTGTAGAACCAGCAAGTTTTCACACCTAACAGGGTGAATTGAGAGTTTATTTCAAACAAACCGGACTTGGTGATTGTTGGAACAGTGGAAAGGCAAAGAAAGACGGCCTTCGTGAGTTTTATTTTGGTTATGTTGAATTGAAACAGAGTGTGTTTTATGATAATGAAAACACAGTTTATTTATATAGAGTCTGGTGGGCTTGCTGATAGGCATTTCTGGGTTGTTTCTCGTCAAACAAAAAGGATCTTCGTATTTGACAAAAACAGCTATCTCTGTAGGAATCCTTTCCAGAATGTTGTAAGTCACCTATTATATCAATCTGATTCTATTCTGATTCTATTAGTGGCAAAACCACTTTTAGTGGATGTAAACTGACAATGTATAATTGCTCCAAGTGGTTACATTGCAGCCTATTTCAGCCCCTTTTGCTCAATACTGGACCAATTTAAAAAATGGCTGTTCCCATGGGTCACTTTGGCTGACAAAAAAAAACAAAAAAAAACATGGGAAAGTAGGATCCAGGTTGAAAAATACTGAAGATACCCTTTAACTTTGATTAAATACTAAAAATATTATTAATACACAAAGAACTAGCACATCATATCACACATACATGGATTAACAAAAACCTATTTAGATATTATGCTCTACTTAATCAAACCAATGCAAATAAATAACCCTACTGTGTCATCAAAGTGTAGCCAAAAAAAAGGGCCTTGGGCATTTTCATCAGATTGCAATAATTATTTTCTGACACATTGTTAGTTAGCTTTTGCTGCAGAGGCATTGTGCTGTATTGTGCTCTGGTTTCTAATGCTGCTTCTGAGGATTATAATAATCATTATATCACCATGAGTAGTTGATTTAGTAGTATTCTGCTTAATACCTGAGAAAAACATAGGCGATGTTTTGAAAACAGCACAAAAATAGATGGTACCTCCAAACCTGGACTTGTTTTGACCACAGTGGGCAGAGATCTGCTGCACCATGACTCATCAAACTGTACTAACCTGTTCATCACCACTTACAGATACAACACTGTGTTCTAGTGAGCCAAATATACTGTATAGCGCTGGCCCACAGAGAAGCCAAGACCTTGGAGTTTAGTGGTTATTTGACTAGAGATTACTGTTGTGCGGCACTGTGTAATACCGTGAACGATATATTCGGAACAGAAGCGGGACAAGCATAAATAGATTGCCCATAGGTGAGGTGATGTACTGTGACTTTTGGCACAGTTTTTAGCCACTCATCTCCTAAAGGGCAGAAAAATGCAAATCACCAGTGACATAATGATTCTCCTGACCCTCCATCTTTGAGATGGCTGTGCAAAATGCTGCCACTGACACCATTTTATTCTCCCATTAGTTGTCTGGTATTTGAAAGGGGCTGTGCACATGGCTGACACTTTAATATAAATCATCCTAAAACTACCAAGTAAAGATCATGTCAAGGGAGAAACAATACTCATAAGGACTGAAATAGATACATAAAGTTATAAAAGACACGACTGTAACATGTGAGCTACAGGCATTATAATATGATGTAGAATATGTATTATTCAATGCTGTCATTTACAGGCACATAACATGGGTGGGTGTTGTGACATTAGCTACCTTGAATCAGCAGTTTTAAATATAACACCTGCATTATGCATGGTCTGCAGGATGCACGCGATGTGTTTGCTGAAAGTCTTCAGCTTACATTTGAGACCTCTTCACTGGAGGGAAAACATGGATGGAAAAAAAAAAACTTTGTTGGCAGAACAGAAGTCCATGTTTATCAAATTAAGATGAGTGTTTGCTGGACTTGTTGCATTATAGGGGCAGTCAAAATGCCTCTTTTAAAATTCAAAATTCACCCATTTAACTTATCTTTAAGTCTCGTGACAGACTTTTCTTAAACTGCTCTACAAAGTACTTAAGGAAATGCAAACAAGTTGTGCATGTTACTGACTGTGAATATGGCCAAAATTACAATGATATACTATTGCATTGTATTAAGTTAAAGGTCCAGTGTTTAGGACAAACATGGCAAATTTGTTGCCGGCTGACCACATTTGGCCTGCACTGCCTTTGTAGGTGCTTTTTCTTCTGTTTTTATTTAAAAAATGCAGTAACATCCTATCTATAATTATTGAGATATATAATCTTGTGTAGCCATAAAGTTAATAATCTGGCTTTTCTGGCAATGTAGCACAGTGCTGTTAAGCTTCCTTATCAAATTAAATGTGAGTTATCTATGGAGAACTACTGTATTTCACTATCCTCATGTGCTGTCTGTGTAGCTCACGTCGCTGTGGCTTTGATTCAGCCAGTCAAGATGGAGTGAATGAGTCACTGAAGCACTGATGGTTTTTTTCTAGAAAATGACATTTTTTAAATTTTTTTTTTTTACACATGAATAAATTCCACAGCAGCTTGTCTTATTTACAGAGAGTGCTAGGCTGTTTCGAAAGCACATAATATCTGCCATCACTATGAAACAATTCAAAACTTAAATATGTTCACGCTCCCATAAAGGAGGATATGGTATTCTATGATTTTGAAATTAAACTCTCCAATGTTCATTTTCTATTAAATATATTACATTATAATGTTATGGAGTTTTATTTTTAGCCTACAGCACTCCAAATGAAATTCCAAACTACAGGGGACGATGTACTGCACACAAAGAAGCCAAGAGGAGTAAATAAAAAGTTTTTAGGTATTAGGTGTATTCAAAGAAGCCTCAGGCATTACCTGATACATGGAAGTACTTTTTATCTACTCAAAGTCCAAGGGTGGAAAGCCCAAAAATGTCTTAAGAGGCTGGCAAATCTTAAAACATCAGCACCTCCCTTGTAAAAAATAACTTCCTCCTCAATCGTTTCAAATGCATCTGGGGCATTTTAGTTTCAGGCTGGCATGGGAAAACAGTTTCCTCAGCCATCATTTTTCTCAAATGGACCGGACAGGTATCTCGTCCCCTCTTTAATTGAGTATCACTTTCTGTGATTGGCCGTGTCATGGACGCTGTTCCTGTCTCGACACCATGCGGCCTCCATTTGTTAAATCGCAGGGCAACAATAATAGCAGTAAGTAATAGATGGGAGAGACAGAAGCGAGGGATGACTGGAATGGTAATACAGGTCCAATCATCCTGTTTGAATGCCATTAAGGCTCAATTCTTCAAAAGGGCCTAATGCAATTTGTGTGAGAAAAGTATTAACAGTAATGATTTCATGTTCGCCAAAAATCTCTCTGCGGACAGCAGGCGGCCAGGGACTCACACCAAAATGGTTGAAGTTGAGAGAAGATAATTTGCAGAAGCAGCATTGGGATTTAGCTAAAGAAGACCTAAATTGGGAAACACTGGGTAGAGTCGGGAAGAGAATGAGTCATATTTACTTCACTTCTCTTGAAGCCTCCATAGATGAGCTACTTTGATAATAATCCCCAGCATTTTTCCATGATATTGCCTGGTGACTGCCACAGGTTATTTCACTACAAGAGGCCAAGAAAAATGGGAAGGGGTGAAGAAAAAGATTGCAAACCTGAAAGCATTTCAATGGCTCCGGGGCTTAGGAAAGCACTGAGCATGGTATTAATAGAAAAGGGACTGTCATCCATGGAAACCAAACAAGGCTGCTTGTATGTAATCGACATAGACCAAGAATTGGCCACATGCGTCACAGAAAGTGGTCCTTCATTGCACGAATCAGGCCTTTCCTCTAAATTTATTGAATGTAAATCGCTTTAGGTAAAATACCAAGTGGATTTTCATAGAAATACTATTATTGGAACAGCACAGAAAAGCCAACCATAGCTAATCCTTGAGAGTGAGACCAGCCCACAAGAGGTACACTTCCTGGTGCCTGAACTCGGAGACACAAGCCTATTAGCTTTGCTAAAAGCCCCAATTATCTTGATTCATCCTCAGCGTGTTCCTGGTTAGCCAGGTGTGTGATGTGCTGACTGCTGAGAAGACGCAGCGTAGATGGGAGGACAGGGAGATGTTGCTTTTTTGCACACTCTTTAAAAAACAGTAGGAATTCATGCATAAAAAGGTGGGTGGGTTGAGGGGTTGGAGGATTCTGGTTGGAGATGTTTAGCTTACGAGGCAAGCCGCTCGACCCTTGAGAGAGCCAGTGGTGGAATGTAACTAGAGTATGAATTTGAGATACTTGTGCTTGAGTATTTTCTTTTTATGCCTTTTTACTCCACTACATCTCAGAGGGAAATACTGTACTCTTTCTGCATTAGTTAATTTTCCTTTTAATACTTTAAGTACATGTTCCTGATTAGACTTTTACTTAGCAGCAGCAAAGCAGGACTTTCACTTGTAACAGTGTATTTTTACAATGTGGTATTAGTGCTTTTACTTGAGTAAAGGACCTGAATGCTTTGTCCGCCACTGCGGTGAGGAAGCCGGAGGTGACTCAAGTGAAATAAAGGGGCAAAAATTGCAACGTACCAATATAATTAGATGTGCTTACAATGCTAGTCAGCCAATCACAGCAAATCCAAAGTGCTTTGATTTGCTTTGCAGTACAAAAACGGTTACGTGTTTACTTGTGAACAGGCCCCTTGGGCGAAGTGACAGTCAAGTCGGCTGGACTTGCAACTCTGGATTCCACCCAAAAAAAAAAAAAGAGAAAGCTGAAACAAGATTATGTACTTCAATCAGGCTCCGCCAAGGACACGTCACTGAGCTCAATGTCAGAACGATGCTGCTTCAAGTGCTTTGACGAGTGTCGTTGATGGACGGGGTGAAGTATAAGGAACAGCAGCAGCGGGTCTTCGGTTTGTGCTTCCAAGGGATTTTTTTTCCCCCTTAAAAACGGGTACAGCTGCCTGACTCACTCTGTGCAGGCCAAAGAAACAGCCGTCCTCTACGATACAAAAAACTGTAAAGCAGCTGGGGGAACAAGGGCATGACACGGGGCATCCAGGAAGACATTAATCCGGTTAATAAGAAGCCATTCCAGGATGATTAATTGAAGGAGGAGGGGGGAAAAAGAGAGGGGGGACAAGCAGAGAGGGTGAGCATAAGGATGTGTGAACACTGAAGAGGTTAAAAGAAAGACAGTGGTCTGTGAAGCAGGACTGAAGGAAAGGGGCGGGCAGTGATGAAAGGAGGAGAGTCCTGTGACATGAAATGTCTTTAACAGGGGTTGTCATATCCTCTTTCTTCCTCCATTCACTTTCTTTTCCATCCTCCTCTCTCCCTCTCCGAGACCCATCGGAGTGTGTTAATCTCCTTCAAGGTTGGGTAATTACTGCAAAAAACTACTTGCTCAACAGAAAGCACTCTGGTTATTATTGAGGGGCGATTGTTGATTCACCTCTTCATAATTGGGCCACTCAAATTACGTGCATGTTTCCTTCCTCTGCCTGTTTATAGCTATTAGGGGTGCTTTTCTTTCAAGTAGTAAAGGGATGGGCAGTATGGAGAAAATCAAATATCCTTATATTTTAGATTCAACTATTGGCGCTTTCTCAAGATTTTTACACAAGGAGATTTCTTTTTTTTATTAAATAATCATACGTATGTCATATGTTAATCATGTGTTAAATAATCATATTTAACACAGACCATTTTTAATCAACACCTCAAGGGTGATCTAGCAGGAAATCTTTATGGCATTTTTTTTAATTTCATTACATTTTCCAACAATATATTGGTGGTGGTGGTGAAGGGGGGCTATTTATTTATTTAGAACTGCCTGGATCGGTAATGTGGATATAATGAAAAATTGGGAAAAAACAAAACATAGCTGGAACAGTTAGAACAGTATGGTAAATTCAGACAATTGCATCACTTAACTGTAATGCAGCCTTTAAAACCAGAAAAAAAAAACACCTACAATATTACGATATCCAAAATCTAAGTAGATATATATCACATGAATATATTATCCAGCCCTTAAGTGCACGTATGCTAAAATAATGCATGCATCAAACACTGGAGGACAGCTGAAAGCTCTGACGTGCAGGCAAGAACAAACAGCTTCTGGGAGAGTAAATTGATTTCCCCCTCATTACACCTCCTCGTTCTATTTCATTTCATTATTTTTACTTTATTTTTTTCTGAATTTTAAAAGAAGTCCCTTGAGGCACGAGCAAATATTGACAAATCACACCTGTTTGAGTCTTGAGGGAACTTAAATGGAAGGTACAGCCAGTGTCTCTGCGGTGGAAATCCCTTCTCCCAATCCACTTTGAGCCAAACTGCTGCTATCTTGTCAAATTTATTTCACTCAGCTGCAGCATGGGAATACTGGAACATCATGTGAATCGCTGCAATGAGCCGTCTCGTATTACAAAGACAAAATGCAGTGTTTTTGCAACAAGTCTTGTTTACAGAGATGCCTGGTAAGCAAGAATTTGTTTTTTTCCTACCCCTCCGAGCATACGTATATATACACACACACACACACACACACACAAACAAGAATGCTTTGCAAAACCAGACAAGAGATTTAAGAGAAGGGCATGAGCATTGCTTGCCAACATTGTTAAAACAACATAAAATAAGTTAATACGCAGTCCTGGGTTTGTCTTGTAGCTGAATCTGCTAAATGTTAGCACTGAAAGCATGACAATAGGTTCTGACGGGGTGACACGCTTTACAGAGATTTGAGTAAACAATAGCTTCGCCGCAAATAAATGTAACGGGGAAACAGATTTAGGAATGTGCACAGGCCCAACTTGAGTTCTCTGTTCCAAATACTGTTTCAAGAGATGCTGATGCACACGATCAAAATGTGCTGAGCTCTAGAAAAGGCTCTTCTTCAGACCCTTTGGATTGCTTCATTTAGAACACAATCACTTTGTCCCATTGGTCTCATTGTAGCAAAAACTCATATTCACTTAAGTCACTCGAACTAAGCAGTTTTGGTTCAGGATGCTACTGCAGAAAGCCTCCAATCCCCTCTTGTTGTACCAGGTCCCTGCTGGACCACCAACGCAAAGTTTTCTTTAATGAGTGCGTACACACACCCTCTGAGTCCACTTCATTACGACAGCCTTGTTTTCTCGTAGGGACGCCTGACACAGCAGTACCACTGATGTCTTCCATATCCACAGCCGTAGGGCCAATAAAGAGAAGGCAATGAGAAGAGAGGAAGAGAGGGAGAGAGGTGGGAGGAGATGCAATCTGCCCTACCTAGCCTCAGCCTACACGCAGACAAAGACCGGCCGCGACTTCAAAAGAGAACGATGGGAAAAAAATTGCCAAGCTCTCAACTTTTCTCGAGATGGTCTCTACGGGTTAATTAGAACACTGCGTCCCACCTCATCTGCCTTCAAGTTGCATACGATGCATCCACACGCACAAACTTCCCTGTGCTCCAGTAACACACTCTCCACTACATACACACACACACACACAAACAAATCAGGCTGCGGTTGATCTGTGCACCGGTGCCCGTGGCAAACTAACATCAAACATAATCACTGTCTGTCTGGTCTGCTCAGGCCGCCGTTCTGTCGCCTTTTCCTCTCGGCCCCTGTCCGCACTCAGGTTGGCTCAAGTCAAAACCTTGTGGTGAAAGTCAATCTGTCTCGACGCTGTAAAAACGGGCTCGGAAACCGGTAGCGAAATTGTCATCAGAGGTGCCAGGAACGG
Organism: Plectropomus leopardus; assembly: GCF_026936395.1. NCBI lineage: Eukaryota > Metazoa > Chordata > Actinopteri > Perciformes > Serranidae > Plectropomus > Plectropomus leopardus. Next base: position 9,848,891 of record NC_142197.1, read on the forward strand.
GGCGTCTTGCTGCGGTTAGATTTAACATGGCAGGGGTCGGTTTGCTCACATCGCTGGCAAGATTTCCTCTTTTTTGTGTGTGTGTGAATCCAGAGAAAGTGTTCACCTGCATACCACTCTTAAGATGTTTAAGTCACTTTGTTTAGGGGAAAAGAAAACACACATATGGGGAGCATCTGTAAGGAGCAAGAACAGGGTTCCTAAATCTTAAAGCAAATGGGATTTAAGGATCTTTAAGATTAGGTGGAATTTTATTTCATTTCTTAAATATTTATTGTTACATAAAACACGACTTTGGTGACGTTAATGCAAGAGACATTCAGTAAATTAATCCTTTTTAAAAATGACCTATCATTTTGAGAAAAAAAGATTCATAAAAATCCCATCTCCAGTGTCTGAGCATTTTTCATACTTTTGAAAGATTGATTTAAGACTTTTTAATGCAAATTAAGGCCTTATTTTTAGGTTACTGGATATAAAGACTTTTAAGGATCTGCGGGAACCATGAAAAAAGGCGGACACGCCAACTATAAGAATGACAGATTCAGAGAAGAGAACAAGAACACAGCCCCTTCTCAGCTCTGGCAATACATCACATTTATATGGGCAGAAGAGGCATTTGTGTCTCCTAAAGGACCCAAATAGGTAGAAGTGAGTGGAAGAGAGAGAGAGAATGGAAGAGAGATCAAAAAGAAATACGTTACACAGACGGAGAGAAAGAGAGCAAGGATGACAGCTGGCCGGGCACTTCATGCATCTGGCAGGGGTGACTCGTGGAGCCATAATGAAAATGCAGGGCGAGATCAGGATCAGTGTGAGCGAGGCCTCCATCCATCAAAGGATTCCCATTGAGGAAAGGAAGCTTCAGTGATAACGGGAAAATATGTGACTATTCTCAACCCCAGATGGAGCATTTCTACATTATTGTGGCTTTAACTAAAGGCGTGGCATGCTTGAGATATTACCATCGTATAGGTACATGCTTTCTGGTGTGGTATTAAATCTCAGTTTTTTATCAATGGAAGCCAAAAGTGACGGAACAACCTGCCCTTATGGGCTGTCAGGCTGGTAAGGGGCATGGGCTTTGACTTTGACAATGGCAGAGTGTGGAAGTTCACAAGTGACAACAGTTGGATGCAGGGGAGTGCCTTATCCAAGATAATACCAGTATAATTTTAATATTATATTAAAAAAAATCATTTTGATAATGAAGAAAACAACTCAGGAATTTATATATGTGTCATTTATAGACCTAAGACTTTTTTTTTGTATTTGGCATTCGCTTAGATGTGTCTTTTTTGATCGATTTCGAGGAAGAGAACCCGATCAAAGGACTAACAGATCATTTTTGTTTAGTTTTTACTGAATATCTGAAGTCAAACTGTTACATTTATGTTGACATATACAACCATAACAGTTGCAATTTTATGTTATGTTTGAAATCATTAATCCAATAGTCTCTCTTTTCGTCATATCGTCAAGAATTTCCTTATCCAAAAAATATCCTGAAATATTGTGATATTACTTTTCGCCCATCCCTAGTTAAGTGTTGCCAAGAAAAGCTTCTGGTTGCCTAGAAGACTGTTTCTCTTTATGTTTTCTCCCTCCAGTTCTGGTCTTCCTGTTTACTGCATCTTTACCTCTGCTAATAAACTGCCGCTGAAGGTGGAACAGAGCTGGCTTATAGTGCAGCTTGCAAAGAATGGACCAAACACAGACCTGAGCCAGTTTCGTGCAGCACAGACAAAATATGTCCTCAGGCAGCTTCACCTGGGACACCATTGATCTGGGATGTGAAAGGCAGCAAAATACATCCTTATCCGGCAACCCAGGCTGCTGGTTGTGGTGGCACAATTTAGTCTTTCTATAGAGCATAGGGCAGGGCAATATATCAATATGATTTCAATATATCCGATCCCCAACACCTGTCTGATCTGAGCACAGTCTCCATCACTCGCTCTAATGCTAAACCACACGCACATTACGCACTGAGGTGGTATACACTATTCTTTTCACACGACAATAGCCTGCCAAAACTTCCTGTAAGTGGTCCGAAATTCTGAACTAGGGGTCAACAGATATTGGTTTTGGAACCAATATGCACTTACAATAAAAATGAAAAATCCTTCTGTCAATATTTAGAGTTTGGAATATAACAAACTTCGATACTAAAGTTTGTTTAAATGCCTTCAGCAAATGTTAAATCCAAACTGAAACATTTGATATCATGCACAGCAAATTCCCAGCAACTTTCTTTTATAAAGTCAAGTGAAAATTTAAATTGAAAATGAATTTAAAAAAAAAAAGCTTCCCAGGTTTTACAAATTAAAAGTTCCTACCCTGCTGACATTCACTGCACTTTATGTTAATTTATTTTATCTGCAATCATTACAATAAAATGCTGATACAGATAATCGGCAAAATGACAAATATCGGCCAGTTCAATAATCTGTTTGAACCCTAGTCTGAGCCATCGAAAAAATGTTTTCACACTACAGATTTACCAAACAGTGCTTTAATTTCATCTACACCGGTACCATCTCTTTTCTTTGGACATAGTTTTGGCTGTTTGGTTTGGGGGATGTTTCACTCCTGTAAATTGGGTTTGAATCACAAGGTAGGTGTGATTCTTCCTTTCATGATTGTGCATAAATACATCCAGGTGCTTGTTTCACCCCTTTATGAGGACAGTTTTATGTCAGTTGGCAGTGTAGTCATCACTTCGATAGTTTAAATAGGATGTAGCGAAGGTGCAGCGCTTGCAGCATCTGAATGAGACCTACCTTCTCTTTCCTCTGTCGGCACACCTCCTCTGCTGAGACCAAGGTTTTGTAGTAGGCGCTGCGCTCTGCTGTAAAGTGGACCTTGGACAGAGCGTTTTCTACCAGGGCCACTGACAGATTCACACCCTCGATGTGCAGCCAGCCAATGAAGTTCCCTGCTTTGTCCATGCTCTCCACTTCAACTTCCACCTGGAAGAGAAGAACAGAGAGGAGGGGAGGGAGCGGAGGAAGAAAAGAGGACGAGTTAATGTTCTGTGTCTGAGATTAGGTTTGAGATTCAATTACAGCAATGAAGTGAATGTGGAGGGTGGGGGGTGCCCTGTGAGGAGACACCACTGTTTTTAAATAGACACATCAATTGAGGCCCGTGAGCTCTGTATTGATTAGGTAGCGCGCATGCACACACACACACACACACACACACACACACACACACACACACACACACACACACACACACACACACACAAACACACAGATCGTGTTTCATTTGTCTGTTGCGGATTTCCCAATCAGTGGCATCTGGCTTTGGTCAGCATGGCACACATTTGTTTGTACACAAACTCCTAGTAGCCTCTTGTCTTAGTGCACATCTTCCTTGACATTTTCAATTAAGCACTAGCGTCAGTTTTTAAAAGAAGTCACTTCTGTGTCAATTAGAGATGGGACAATGTCTATTTTATTGTGGATTGGGATAAAAAACAATTTGATTGTGATAAATTTCCATTATCGAGATAGTTGTGAACATTTTGTGTAACAGCTCCCAAAAGAGACTGCTGGGCAACCAACAATAAAAGAGACTTTCCAAAAAACAGGCTTCATTCACATCAACCTCTAAAAACACAACAGATCTAAATCGATCACTTTCATATTTCATATCAGACAGGGATGAGCGAGTACACTATAATCTGTATCTGCATTTTTATCTTCTTAACCAACAAAATTACCTGTACCTCTAATAAAAATGGACTGGGCTTAATCAGAAATGGTTGTGACTTGAACCAGTAGTGGGTGTGGCCTAAATAATGTAATTTTGAGACCGAAATGGATATGGGTTGATCAGAATATGCTATATTAATCATTTATTAGAAAACAATCTACATAACAGTCTCAGAATTGAGTACTGATATTGTACTCACACTTGTGCTTGTAAAAAGTACATTATTTGTATAGTTTTACCCAGTTCATCCAAATATTCAGCTCAACCCTAACATGGAAAGATATGACACCATTGCAGGTATTAAAAAAAGCCTGTCTTTTAAAGATAGTTTTTCAAAAAATTACCAAAAAAGAAATATCCCCATCCCCAGTATGTTTTATTGCAGTTTTAAGAGTTAAACATATGTTGATGATAGTTGCAATAATATCATAAATTGCAATTATTTCAGCCAGAATAATCATGACATGAAATTTTAATATCACCCCATGCACCATGCGTAGTGTCAATTTGCAAACACTTAAGCTCTTAAGTGTAGAAACCCCTGGGCCTGCACAAACAGCATGAGTGGCTTTAAATTAGTGTTGTGTATGCACTTCAACCTTAATTAAGACTCTAAATATTGCCATCCTACTTTTTTTGTAATGTAAATCATTTGCAATTAGTGACAGCGAAGTTGCAATTCCCTTAAGTTAACAAATGAGGGCACTGAAATGGCTCACCCTGCTGACAAAGTAGGAAAAATCTCCCAACATTTCCCACGATGGACTATAACCAAATTCTGCCTATTCAGGCTAATTATCTATTCATTGCATTTTGTTTCATAAGTGATGGACGACCGAGGAAAGGAGAGGAGAAAAAAAAAAAATCAATCGATTTTTTTTCCTACTCTAAAGCCTCAGTCAGCGAGAAAGTGAGAGGGCAGGTGTGCTGAAGAGATAGGGGGAAGTCAAGCGATTAAGACTCGGGGCTGCTTAGCCCTGCAGCCACAAGGGAAATCTGAGGGGAATTAAGTTTGTAAACTGCTCTGCCTTGTTCTCAACTAAAGTAAAAAGCTTTCATTAATGAATGCATAATCGGTTCTATTATTAAGCTCAAAACTGACAACCTCGGCATATAGCAGCGACATATATACAATATATTTCCATTTTCTGGATCCAGCTTAGATTGAGCCATCAGCAGTGTGGAAAATGACTAAAAGGTCTACAGGGTTCTGTTTAACAACACTTGTTTAAGTGGCATATTAATGCAATAATGGATAGATAGGACTTATATAGCTCTTATCTAGGTACTCAAAGACGCAAAACCCATCTGGTTACATCTACAGTTTGCATCCATGTCTACGAAAACATGGATACCCCACACATCTTTCCCCCGGCAGAACAGAAGATCCATACAATCAGCACAGGTAAAAGTTGGACACCCAAGATTAGTGTCACCAATTCAAATGTTTCCCCTTTTGTTCCTGAGTTATCACATTAAGTAATGGCCAGTGAATTGTTTTTGTAGAGCATTGTTAAGGTTAAGGATGACATTTAACTTTTTAGACCTTTGAAAAGTTTTTATAACTAGAATATGAATTGTTGTGTTATAGCCAATTGGCTTAACATTTGGCCTATGACCACCGAGTCCAAGTGGACATTTGTGCTAAATTTGAGAAAACTCCTTCAAGGCTTTCTTTAGATATTGTGTTCATTAGAAGGAGACAGGTCACAGTGACTTTTGACCACCAACATCTAAACAATTTTGACAATGACCTTGACTTTTGACTGTCAAAATCTAGATATTGCACTTACAAGAATGAGATGGACAAGCTCACAGTCACAGTGACCTTTGACCACCAAAATCTAATCAGCTCATCTTAAAGCCCAAATGGACATTTGTGCTAAATTTGAGGAAATTCCCTCAAAGCATTCTTGAGATATCTCAGTTATGAGACTGGGATGTACACATAAACAACCTGACACTTAATGCCTCCAGCCATGGCTGGGTCCCATAGCTTATGCCATTTATAAAAATGGTTGTTTTCTATCAAATAATAACCTTAGTAATAATAATTACTACTTTTCTCTAACATGTTAAAAGGTACCAGGCTCTAGGACAGGACATAAAAAAGAGCAGCCAGGACATTTGTCTACCCTCCCAGGTCCTGACCGTGATACAATCTAAGTTCACTCATACCTCATCTGCCCCTGCATAATCTGCTTTTTCTTACTCTCCCTCTCTTTTCCTCTCTGCTATCTCAGATACTCACCCCATTTTATCTCCCTTTGTCTCTAAGTGCAGAAGTGGTTACATAACTAGGCTATTAGAGCAGCACTGGTCCTCCGAGCACCCGAATGTCAAAGTGGGCGAGTGCTGGAGAAAAAAAAAAAAAAAGGCTGGAATGGCTAGAACCAACTTAACTGTCACCCACTACCACCACTGAGGCAGCGAATGCAAAACAAAAATAAAACAACACTGACAACTTAACACAACACTCACACACTAGCTGGGAAAAATGCCAATTTGGAGGGAAAATAGAAAGCTCATCTTCCGGACTAAATCCACTCGACGAGGTGTTATAAAATTTTTATGCGAAAATTAGAACAATAAAATCTGCACACTGAAAGCTCCCAAAGTGAAATCTATTGTAACCATGGCAAGCGAGTGAGAGATACGGAGATAATTCTAGCTGGCTTTGACAAGTGAGCGAAAAACTTCTGATTGCCCATTTTTAGTCTGATCAGCCTTTTGCTTGGCAGGTGAGGTCTAACAATCATTCATTAGCTGACAATCTGCAGCACAAAGTCACAGACAAAAAAAAAAAGTCATAGCATTAAAAGAAAATCATGGATCACTTGAAAAATGCCCCGTTTGCCTGTTTGCTTCCATGTTGCTGATAATTTACAATCCTTCTCAAAAAGAGAAAAAGCTCTCCAAATCACTCCAGGGATTTCAGTTTGGGTGAAGACAGCTTTTTTGAGGTCAAGGACATAATGTTTCACTCCGATCCCTTTCCTGTACACCCATATGTTTGCTCTAAGACAGTATAATTCACCTTTGGCAACGAGATAAATGTGAAACGCACAGCAGGACAAATCAGATCAATCATGCCTTAATGGGGTCAGACGTAAACATGTGACATCCAGAGATGACAACAGAGAGAAAGAGGTACAGATACGCTACGGGTAGGGAAGTGTTTAGGTTAAATTATTGGAAACACAGAATCGTTTCGATCACAGTTAAACAAATGAGTCTGGGTTTTCCCCAGACCACTTAAAGGGGAAGTGTCATTTACCACATACTGCCAGCCTTATGGAAAGAAAATTAGCCTGCTACTGACAACGGCACAGTATGACTAGAGGGGGTGGCGTGACTGCACACAGCATTAATAATAACTAAAAGGCCTAATGTCAGATATATACATATGGTGAAGTACATGATTGGCAAACAGTAGCAATATCGACACAAAATCTGTGAAATACACGTCATATCTTTGTAGGGGAAGTTTTATACCCAGACTTGGGGAATCTTTACCATTTTTCAAGTTTCATATATGTTATTCCTATAATCTAAGACAGTAGAAAAAAAAAATAGTAATTATGAACAACTCTCTCCCAAATCCAAAAGTTAGAGTGCTAAAATTCAAACTTGTGAAGTCATGGGGCTGACTTTTGGAGCTGCTCCACAGTTAATTAAGAAAGATGTTCTAGATGACACTAAGAGTATACAGGTACATTTTCTGGTTCAGAAATGTGAACACTACAATTCAATAAAGTTTATTTGAGTATATAAAAAAGAAAACAAAACATGCAGTGGATCCACAAAATCAGGCTCCAATATTCTGTCTATGGGGCAGTTCCAGACTTCCAGACTGATGAAATCACAAGTTTGAGACTTCTCTGGTTTCTGGCTTTGAGAGAGGGTAGCTCGTGTTCACAAATATTAATTCAACTTTCCTCGGCCATGGAAATACTATATTGGAATTCATAATTTAGACTGTATTCCCCTTTAAGTCAAACATATATGTAAATTATAAACCTTGGGTGACCAGGCTCTTGGAAGCACCATTAACTAAAATAAAAAATCCTGGCATCTCACTGGGCAGCGAGGAAGAGATGAAAGAGGCTAACAGAGAGGTCAAATGTGAAATTAAGAGGGACAAATTAATTCATAAAAAGAGAGCAGAGGCCCAGTTTTCCATTGGCAGAATTAAATCAACTTGGAGAGGCTATAAATCCATGGCAGGATTGCAGAGTAATACTTGTGTTAGGAAAATATGTCGCACTTAATATGAAAAATAGAGTGATAATAAATAGAGTTTTTTCTGTCTTTATGATTCCTTTATCACTTTTTGATTGTTTTTAATCATTTCTTTGATATGATTGTTTGTTTTTTGCACTTTTGAATTTTTTTAATACATTACTTTAATCTATGATGTTGTAGTTTTTGAGTTATAACCAGGATTTGCCATATTTTTGATATTATATTCTTAGTTTGGCATTGCTGCAACCCATGAGAAATTTCTCCTACATAATTTTCTCACTGTTTCCCTGATTTGCTTGGAGAAACATGCCACACCAGGTGTCAGGAGCTACTGAAGATCTGAAGGCTGAATTCCAGAGTTTTATAAATACAAACCCGTGGAATTTGAATTCCTCGTCCCTTTAAAGTAAATAGCTTTGGTCACAATGTGGAAAGGACAGGGAAGGCGGAGTGGAAACTGCTTTGAGTAGAGCCCAGATGGTTCCCAGCGGAGGCTTCCTCCGAGCCAAAATGGCTCCCGCCGGAACACAAATGGGCTCTGGTAATCTCATAAACGCTGGGATTGTGTCGACACAGTGGACGGAAAAGAGGAAAAAGGCGAAATACGCATACACACTAAGCCATGCGCGTGTGCGTGCTAGCACATACACATGTGCAGTCATTCACAAGTACAAAAGACAAAGCTATTTGCTACCATTGAAGTGAAACCTGGCCCGAGGGCATGTTTTAAAACTGCAGCAGATTTAATTCACTTAGCTGTTTGAAAGAGAACAAAAAAAAAAATGAGCCACCTCGCGGTTGTATGCAAGCGCAGTTTGCATCTATGTCTGCCCAGACTTATATATGTAGTGAAGACTTTGAAGGAACTGAAGTAAAAGGTATTGCATGTATTTTTTTTGCCATTACATTACAAACAAACATGCTGTATTAAATTAGAGACCATTTTTACAGAGTACTGCAAAGAGCTTTGTCACTTGGTGCAACAACAATCACCTGTACTCAATATAAGCAAGAGCCTGTGGTGGACTACCAGAGGAACAGGACGGAGCACAACATGAAGCAATGAAAGTTGACGATACTTCAAATATGAATGTTGCTGAAAAGAAGCTACAAATTCTAAAACGAGGATGTTTCACACGCATCCTCAACATAGCAGCGCAAAAGATCTATACAACTAGCACAGGTCCGCACCAAAGATGAGTGTCAACAATTCAGTTTCCTAACAAATGTCTCCCGTTCTGTTCCTGAGTTATGCTGCTGAGCAATGGCCAAAGAGTAATTATGTAAAACATTATGATACTCCAACATGTTATCCAATTAAATATTTTTGTAAAATTTTGTATCAATTAGTGTTTTTTTTGGTCAAAAATGACATGATTTTGAGAACCAAGCTTAAATCAGTTCATTTTGGATACTAAGTGGATGTTTGTGCCCAAGTTGCAATTCCTCAAGATTTTGTAATTCATGAAAATGGGACAGACATGACGTCACAATAACCTTGACATTTGACCACCAAATTCTAATCAGTTCACTGTGGAGTCCAAGTGGACGTTTGTGCCAAATATGAAGAAATTCTTTCAAGGCTTTTCTGAGAAACAACATGTCAAATCTCGCATATAATCCCTCTGTCTACAGGCGTTGCCAGCACAGAGTCATAAAAAGACGTAAGTAACACACCATGTCAGAGCCAAACCCTGCACTAAAAGAAATTAAAGAACATGGAGAGCTGGCAGTCTAAAAATTGGCAAGCAATGGAAACCCTTCTACATACAGTAAATAAAAAAGGTTACAGAGAACAGAGTGTGTCCACTCACATGTCCAACCCATTCCAAGACCCTAATGAGGTCCAACCTGGCACACAAGTTAGAAGCCCAATTCAAGTATTGCTTTATGCATATATTATGTGTTTTGCATCCTCTTGTAGAGTAAAAAGAAGCAGGCTATATACATAATGCAAAGCACAGAGGACATTAACCTGTCAGTCAGCGTTTTCAATCATCGCTGACGGTAACTCTGCTGCTATTTAAATCTGAGTTTTACTGCATATTCCAATTACTGAGATCACAGTTATCACCATAGAGATTTAAGTTTGCATGAGTCAAATTACCAGTCCTGGTCGTAAAAGTTTAAAGGCAGAGACGGGGGCAAGCACAGCATTTGTTCAGAGTGTACTACAGGCTGCTGGCGTGTGAGTGAGTAGTGTGAGAAAGTGTGTGTGTGTGTGTGTGTGTGTGTGTGTGTGTGTAGATACTGTCAACCTTGCAATGTGCAGATGCAAGCAGTGAACACCAGGAAAACAGACTGGCAGGTGGAGACGTTTTGGCATGTCTTCATTCATTCTCATTAAGCAACAAGGAGGCGGCTGCTTTTATGGCTACTGTACTCCACTTAGCTTGGCTCTCTCAAGTCTCTGTGAGCCCTGTGTGCATAAAATCAAATCAAAGCGAAAATATCAATAGTTTTTAAGCAGCAAGTCAAATGATGCAGGAGATCATATTTATGTGGGCGTGTTTGTGCCTTCATGAGTGTATTTAAGTGTTAAGGGATTAAAGAAGTGCTTCACTGCTAGAAAGATGGTCTTTACTTAAAACTAGGCTGTCTATGCAGTGAAAAGACAAACATATTTGAGATTGGTGCTAAATGACCAGAGAAAACAGATAAAAAGTGCTGCCGCAATCGCTTTTATTCAAGGGGTAGAAAACCTACAATTACCAGAAGGCACTGCGCCACACCGCACCAATTAACACTCCTGCTGGTGGATGCATAATATGAGCTTTGACACAGGAAACAATATGGCAGGCAAACAATGCGGTTCAGTTCTCTCGCTCTCTTCTGCAGCTCTCTGCCTCTCACGGAAACACACACACACACACACACAAAGCAGGGCTTTTGTCGGGCTCCAGACCATAACATTTTGCTACCATGGAGCACTACTGCAAAATACTATTAATATATGAACTGGAGAGGTGCTGGTTTGTTTCCAGCTTACAGTGAATTAATCAGCTAGTTTAACAGCGCTGCAGTAACAGTCTAACTTAAGTGGCTGTGGCTGTGGTGTGAGCAGGTGAGGCATGTGCCTTGTATTGGCAGAGCTCTGATTATGACTGTTCAGTCACATTTTGTGACCACGGAGAACCAGTGCAACTTGGAAGTTTTTGCAAGGTATGAACTTGAGAGCAGGTTTTTTTTTTGTTTTCAGCTCGCAGTGGATGAATCCTGACAGTTAAAGGTACTTCGGTATCTGTTTCACTGTCTGCTAATACTAACATCCAACTGTTGACCGGAGGCTTCAAGTCCACAGCAAATACATAAACACCTCCAGCCAAGGACCAGCCAGGTCCTTCAAAATAAAAGCACCACAGCTCCTGCTCTGATTTATTTAATTATTACAATATAATTAAATCCATTATAAAAGTAACCTCCTAATAACTGTATTTTATTATTATAAAAGTAGTGTATTCAGCTTTATTATAAAACAGTAGCTACTTTAGTCAACTTTATTATAAATGTAGTTCATTCAATAATTTAGTATTTTAGTAGTTAACATTGGTTTAAAGGACATTTAAAAAAACTGAGATATAGATCATATATCACGATATAGCCTTAAAATATTGTGGTATTATTTTAAATCCATAATACTGGTAATTGGAGGTGTGTATACCACATTTCATTTAAACAGACTTCCAGCATTGTTATGATACAAAGTTGGTTGAAAATTGGAAAAGTACTATTACATTAGTGTTCATTGCATTAATTATTCTGGATGTGCGTAAATGTATCGTATGTCAGCGCACTTGACGGATATGAGTATGTAAGTGGAGGCCACAGTAACTTGTAACCGAGACTACCAGCGTCAGCTTTATTTCTCTCCATCTTCGTCATACTATCTACTCATCTCACTCATCACCATGACTCAGAGAAAACAAATAAGACACGCAGATAGACAGACAAAAAAAAAAAGGTCAAAAATAAAAAGAAAGATTCTCGAGTCACTCCCACCTACAGCCCTTTGCTCATCCAGCAGAATAAGCCATTCATCAAAGTGAGCCTTGGAGAAGATTGAAGGAGTGATGTGGAGGTGTGCAGCGTACGTGTGTATGTGCTTCTTTCTGTGCTGGGGAAAAGAGATCAAACCTCCTCTACGCAATGACTGATCCTAAGTCTTAGACTGAGGTGCAAAGTGGGGAGAACAGGAGAAAAAAAAAAAGGAGGAGAGCAATCAGATAGTCTTTATACCTTAATTCAAATTCTTGGCCTTCCCTGTTCACTTAAAAAAATCAATGGCTCTGGACACTTAATTCAGAGTCATGAATGTTGCATGAAAAGGACGGCTTGTCCTTTTCATGAGCACATGTGGATTTGAGCAGAAAAAGCTGAGCGCTGACGGGTCAGCCTCGCTGCTCGGAGACCAGTCTTGCGTGAAAACTCCATTTGGGGGTATGAACGGCCCCATCCAACAAAAGTCCATCATCTCTCAATATTGCCCTTCGTGCTGGCTTAAATGAATCATTTTTTTTCTAAGTGGACACACAGAGTTCCTTTCAATGATACATTTGTACCCCCAAGCAAGACGTACGTCCGCGCCTTTGATCAATTTTCGACCAAAAATCAATATCTCTTGAAGGTGAGCGGAAATAATTAGTCAAAGCTAAATTGCAAACTGAATCGAACTGTCCAGGACGACGGATGAGCAGGGAGCAAAATAAATAACAGACAACTACCACTAGGTAATAAATAGACTATTAGTGTGACAGAGTTGCTACAAGGCATGACAGCTATGTGAAAGGGAACTTGCTATGCTCCGAAGTGATCCTGCAGTGTGTGTGTGGTGATAGGTATGTAATTGTTTGCTTGCCAGAGAGCAGAAATAACATCTCGGTACCGCTGTTGCTTTATAAATTTTTTTTAAGGGCACTGACAGCGTGGACAGTGTTAACCAGGAAGAAAATGAGGCGGCATCCTAATGTGTGTGTCTGGGTAATCTTTGCTCACAAAATGAGGAAAGATAAGAAAAAATGACAAGCTGCTAAAAAGTAAACACCCAGAAGCTGTTTACGTAGAAGTCAAGAGTGCTGTCATTCGGTCTGAAACACACACACACACATTGGCCACATGCACTGCCACTGCGTGTCACCCTCTAAAAATCTTCCCACAGCCCGTTATCAATAGTGCATGTCCATTACTAAGGTCCATAAACTGCTGTTAATGGAACCGGGTAGCACAGCACGGCCAGAAAACGGGGGCATATCCCTCAGATACAAACTAGCCAGTGGATTTTTCATGTGTAGTTACATTCACGTAACACTAATAAAGAAACCTGACTAACAAAAGACCTGTCGTTCTCAAGTGCTTTACCTCACACAGGCATGCAAAATGGCTTAATGCATTCGCATGTCATTGCGGTTGAATCAAGAGAGGAAAAGACCAGTCGGTTCTGGGAGAAATCTATAAATATAGATCACTTATAAAAAAAAAATTAAAAAAACTGTGAGAGAGATACAGGGAGGTAAAGAGAGAGAAAGAGAATAAATGAATGAATTAAACAAACTGCTATTGATCCCTTAATGGCATAGATCAGGCAGGGATGTAAATAGTGTGTTAATGGGGCTTGTAATTTAAAAAAAAAATCCTCACATGGGGAGAACAGATGCAGCGAGTATTAAAGAGAGGCGAACATGACCCGTGCAGCCCCCAATACAAAAAGGGAACGAGGGGCAGAGAGGGCGAAAGAGGTCACCGGTTATCGAACGGTGGTAAAATGTGGGTAGTGAAACTCGTCCTGATTTTATTGACACCAGCTAAAATGACTGACCTATTTTTCAGTTTTCAAACACATATGAGAAATCAGTGAGTCTTTTTCAGTGTACTATTCAAAGACACTGGGTGATCTCGAAAGAAAAAGACAATAGAAGGCATGTCAGAGGCTAAAAACATTCCCTCAAGCAGATAAAATATGGAACAGTATGTCTGCTGGCATTTTAATTTTTTGTTCGCAATGGGATTTCCTTTATCACAACATCCACACAAAACATATTCAAAAAACCTGGAGGAGATGGACTACAATATCAGCAACACCAAGCCAGCGGGACTTTTAGAATGAAAAAAGGTTGGATGAGGTGAAGCTTCCCCGCCGGCAATCCTAAGCCGGTAGGATGCCCGTGTGTGTGCGTGTGTGTGTGTGTGTGCAGGGTTATTGACCGCCCCTGCTTTGGCGAGCTAGCAGCACAGCTAAGCTCTAGGCCAAGGGCCAAACCTCTGGCACCAATTCCAAACTAGGTTGGTTCATTAACTATCGGACCACGGAGTCAGGACAGACGGCTATTTGTCACATGTTGATCGAGTTAAGCCCAGGAAGGGGAGGTTGTAAAATATGCTGGGAAAGCCGTTCGGCATTACGTCTGAGGGAGTGTTTCTAAAACATCCTGAAGACGAGGGTAAGCAGATAATGGTAAGAAAAATAAAAGGAGCAAAAGTGAGAGGGTTTGTCTTAACAAGAGCTTCAAACAACTGGTTACACTTTAAGTTCACCTATTTAGCATTTGAATTAGTTTAGTATATTTCAGTTGTTTTGTAACTTAATCAACTCAAATACACACAAGAAAAAAATATTAAGAGTAATTAGTCATTACTTATGAAGAAAAAAGAAGCCAAAGCAAAAACACTGTGTGTGTGTGTGTGTGTGTGTGTATTTATTTTTTTGGCTTTTGGAGGATTTTGTTAAAATGTTACAAAATTGTAACAGCATTTATGATTTAACAACAATAAAAATATGTATCTTAACAATGGGCCTTTTGTGTGAATAAGTGTAACACATCAAAACCCACTGAAACAAATCCCTCCTCATCGTGTGTATACTTTTAAAAAATTTCAATCACTTAAGTTCTTCAGAATGAAGAGTGAAAAAAACAATACAGGTGAAATAAATTCAGTCTTTTGGACTAATTTAACTAAAATTAGTTAAATTAGTCCAAAAGAGTGAGCTGGGGGGTCAGTGGTATATAACAATGCTATTTTGAACTTAGAATGTGGTACTTCTTACAGTATTACAATTTTCCAGCCAAAAATGTCGCTATAATACAGTTCTGGGGTGTTAGAATATGGGTATGGAATGTCTACAGTCGGTCAAGAGTAGAAAGTTTGAAACTGATGTTGCTAATTTCCCAATTTTGGGCCTTAGAACTTCACATCTGTCATCTACCATTTATTGAATATTTATATGGAGACTCAAAGTGTTGCTTTACAACTTTACATTGTTTAAGAGTAACAAATAAGTAGAAATGGAGGTCAAAGCTCATGTTCAAAAAACAGAAAAAGGAAGCTCTCTGTTTACAGCATGGTGTAAGGTGAGGGTTGTCCTCACCTCAGTGGGACATTGCTGTCCGGAGAGTTCTCTGCAGAGCTGAAGTGTGTCTCAATCTGGCTGTCTGAACAACTTGGCGACAGAAGGGCACATCTTCACATACCCACAGTCTACAGATATGGCAGCAGTTGCACTGAGGGAATCTTCAACTGGCACTACAGCAAACTAACTAGAGCACCCTCCAGTCTTGTAGGATTTGAATGCTTGTACACCTTTTTTTTTTTTTTTAATTTGAGGACAAGCAGTTGCACTTGGCTAGCTTGGTTGTTATACAAACTCCAGCCTCTTATTGGAAAAACATCAAAATCCTGTAGGAATTAAACACTGTTTTTTCAAGAGTTTTATCCAGTGAGTGCTGGCGGCAATGGAACAATAGCATGCACACTGAACAGGAGTGTGTTTGTAAGGGGGCCTTTGTGTGTACAGACACTTCCAGGGTGATCAATGTGACTGAGGGGGTCCCATGCATCATTGTCAGTGGCAGGCTGCTGTCTGTCGGTGGCAGGGTGGGGAAAAGTCAAACGGCTTCTCTAATGGCCGGGGCCATTAACGGTCAGGCAAACAAGCATGATCCCCACCATTAAACCTGCCTGTTGCCCATTAATGAGTTTTTCTTTTATCAATAGATAATTGATGTTTGCCCTGTATCGCTGTTCTGACGAAACAGGTGAATAAAGGGAAGTTGGTGGAGAGGGTGAAGGCAGAGAGATGGAGAAGCAGGCTGAAAGAGTCAGATGTGCTTCCAGGTAATGCAGGTGGTAGACAACATGATCTGGCATTGTTACCTGCAGGTCCTTTTGAATCTGTTTGTATATCCTGGAATCACTCGCCTCTCAAGCAGAGATCAAACTATGTTCGCTCCATGTGTCATGGGGGAACTGCAGGGAAAAGGCGCCAGCAGCAGAAAATGATATGAGAAATTAGCTGTGGTCCTCTTTAGTAAGAGCCGAGATGCTGACCCATGATACATTGGGCCAGTGGTTCCCAATTGGCGAGTTGCGGCCCAAAAAGTAGGTCACAGAACCATTCTGAATGGACCGCAAGTGGTTTGTGAACGTCATGTTTGTAAAAAAAACACACTTTATTGTGTAGTTCAGTGAATTTTTAGCAAAGAGGTTTTACTTTGAAGAGCTGTTTGTTATTCTAGCAATATGTTTTATTTCTTTGTGTCCTGAGCCAACGTGTTTACAATTTAAGTCTAACTGAGTGTGTGGTAATTTATCAAATGTGTCAACCTTGAACTAATCCCTAAGGAGAAATCTGGACCCTGTAACTGGACCAGTATGGAGCCACTGCATGAGGCCATCTCCAACAGGCATAAACGCAACTGTTACTGCCAAATGTATTGACGTTTACCATGGTGATTCCTTTGTTTCTGTTTTTAAGACAACTCTGATGCCATTTTGCTTTCATAACAAGGCAAAACAAAGACGTCTTTGGCTAAATTTGAAGTATTTTAAGAAAGCTGGATGAGTTGGGGAGCTTTTATGGACAATTCCTCCATGACTTTAATTTTTTATTAAAACAACATTATGCAGCTTTTTAACCTTAAAATAACAACTTCAGCTTCATTTAGACAGTGCACTGTCTTGCCAAAAATGCCTGTTCCTTCACAATGTAACTTCGGTGAGCAAGTCACAACACTTAGGCGTAACCAAAGACGCTCTATAACAGAATGTAACACATTACAAGCTGCGCCAATGGTATGAAATAGTATACTTTTCCAGTTTCCTAAATGGACTGGGTCTAGTTTCCCCTCATCCCCCTGCTTCGTTTGGAAGTGTTGTGGATGGATGAAAGCAGATTCAAACAATACAATACTATATCAAGCATAAATTTAATGTTTGTTCCTGATTCTGACCCACAATCTTATCTGCTAGCTTAATATCTGATATCAACCCAGTGCAAGATTATATCAGTCCAATAACATTCTCCTTTCCCCCTCGAAAACAGTAAAATAATAACCATAAGAGTATTATTAAGCAAATGAGTTCCATTAGGGTTTTTAATTTTGATTTGTGGTTCAACATATAAGTCTATTTAAATGGCTGTTATGTGGTTGAAAAAGCACTGCGGTAAAATCAAGCTGATGGTGTTGTAAGATCTCCTGAAAGTGTGTTGTAGAGACAGAGAAAGGTCTCGAACAAAGTAAATGTCTTTCTGAAAAATGCCAGTTTAGTGTCAGAATGATTTAGAAGATATGTGGCAATCCTACAGGCGCAATTTGCATTTAAGACAGTGACGTACAATCCTGAAACTTTAGAAGCACCAAATCGAAAAAATATCAGTTCTCACATAGTGTGTTCGAATAGACTCAATATCAACTTTTGTTGGGTCTATATCATATTTCACAAACATTGTCTTAAGGCAACACCTTTTAGACTCTTAATGTAATGCATACAACACTGACAAGTCTACATGGTCTGTATTCTGATTCAGACTACAGAGGATTTGTTAGTAATGAGCGAATTCAACAGACAAGATTCGTTGTCGAGTTTGACAACTAAAATAAAACTTTCACTCATTGGTCTCTGCAATCATTGGGGCCCATCTTCCGTCTGTCTCACCTCAGAAAGGGAAGAAAAGCTAAATAATTCAAGCTATAATTATTCAAGTCCACGGTATAGTTCAAACTACAGCCAGCATTGAGGAAAAGTAATACCGAAAGAGTTATACATGGGTAGAGCAGTCTTTTCAAAGGAGGGCTTTGAAAGACTTATGAAGCCTTCACAGAAAAGGAGTAAGAGCAAAGATGTAGTGAGAGAAAAAGCAGAGGTCAATAGTGAGTCGATCAGAGCTGTTGTCCTCTGCGGATGACCTACAGTAGACCACCAAACTAAAGCAATAAATTATGGAGAGCTCTCCTGCTGGGGGGTTTTAGGACCGCGCTAGGCATTTTAAGTGGCGGATTGTCAAAACAAATCCGTCCCTTTGCTGGTGACATACAATCTGAAACAACTGAGTGACTTTGCATCCTTTTATAATCTGGAAGCTGTTTGCTGAGAGTGGGAGAACTATCCATTAAAGTCAATGAGCTGGTGAATTTAACCATTATAGTCCAAGATTACAGCTTGGAAGGTATTTTCAGCATTGATCAGAGTCAGTTGTAGCCCATTAAAAAGTACACATGAACAGGGTCATGCTGAATCGTATGAAAAGGAAATTGACTCTGGTCGGAACCTGCAGGCCTTTGTGATGCTCACTGACCTTCGTGATCTCACTTCTCCCCCAAAGCCACAACATGTACAACAATTAGACACCATAGGGGGTTGACAAGTACCGACACAATGAAAGGGTCAGCTGCATCGAGTGATGCAACACCTCTGGCGATGTAGTGACCGGCTACATTCAGCATCAGTCTCTCTCTATGTGCCCGAATGGATCAATAGTGTTGTGAGAAAGCTTGATCCTTCAACTTACACACTGTGCCTTACTAAGGCCTCTCATCTGAGTCGATTAGCTGGACCCCCAGACCCCAGTCCTGTGATCTCCCATTAAATCAACACTATGGCAACATGGTTAAGGAGATTTGATGGGACAATGGGTACAAAGTGGGGACGTGACAAGAACTGATACTTCTGATAGTTCTAAATCAATTCAAAAATTCTGAAAATGTGGCGGTACTTGTTTTTCTCAACTGTTGAGATGCAATTCTGTTGTACCTGATGGAACAGCATAAACACTTACATGTGTTCTATTCTGCCATTAAATGCCAAAGGAAGACGAACGCCAAATATGGAAGAACGGCAAACAATACATCGCAGATGAGGACAAGAGCAGCTGCAGCAGCATTCGACAATTTGAAAAGAGAAGCATACTTTTAAAATTCGTATAATGGAAGTACCAAGTATTCACACAATGCTACAAATGCCAGCTGTATGATGAGGCCCTGAGCGTCTATTCTGCGCTGAGGTCTGCACGTTTGGGTTTTTTTTTTTTGGTCACCAAAAGTTTAAAGATGGTTAACTTTTGGTTTAAAAGCTGTGCTCCTTAACGTCACTTTTTAATCAGTCGACCAATCACAGTGAAGGAGAGGTGGGACAAATATCCTACAACAAACACCAACCGTCACATCTTTCATGTCCAAGTGCTGAGCAACAACAACAATGGAGGAGAAATTTGTTAATATACTATAGGCTGTGGCTTTCAGTGGGGGCGTATGTTCAAGAACATGTGTTTTATTGTGTTTTATTGTATATCCAATTGGATATCAAGAATCGTGTAATTTATCTGGTATAGATTACTACATTTCTGGTATCGTGACATGCAAGTACAATATTTTGTGTATCTGGGAAGTCAAAAAAGAAAAACTGCAAGAGTCGACAGACCCAATCATGCCAAACCTGTAGTTAAATTAGCTTATAGATCCTTTGTTACCTGGATGACAGAACAGAACAGCCCTCACACAGTAAGAGGTAGCTGAGCAAGAGCAAGACTCTGCACTGGGCCTTAGAAGCCTGGTTATTAAAATCAATAACAGCAATAACTACAATCCATCTCATTTTTAAGAGAGGGGCGACATGGCATGCCGGTCGATGAATATTGAGCTACATTTGTAATATTACTAATATCATATAATTCCCCTTAACTGGGCGGTGTGAGGGTACAGGTGGGAAAACACAAATTGAACTGGGGTCCAAGCTATTGAACGGCTGTTAAAAACAAATGTCACACAGCTCTGTGAAAGTTATTACTTTGAAACAGTTTCATTTTTTGTCAACACAACCTGGCTATACTAACGATCTGAATGGAAACCAAAGTGAGGAAAACCTCAAAATTAATTGCAGCTCTGGACACGTTGGAATGGACACTGTAATTTGATTCTTAAGCATTTTTAACTTAGTTCCCGGAGGTGCATTGTGTTGTGGGATGAGACACCCAGCTTCTCTCGGCCTTAGGGTATTGGAAAGCAATGAGAGCTAAGAGTCCAAATCTTCAAATCGCTGCCTGAAGCAGTGAATGCTTGGTGGGAGCAGTCAAGCCACATTGAGCACATTCAGGGGTGGTCAAAATGATTGGAGAGGGCATTAAGCCACATTACCTCTCAAGATGACAGCATTGCTTTCCCACATATCCATTTACACATATACCTTGGAGTGCATAACCAATAAAGCCTGGCCATTATTTTGCAATCACTGAGCAGTACAGCAGCAACAAAGAGGAAACAATGACATGTTTCCACTACCAATTTTGAGCACTGCCTCCGTTTAAGAGCAGATATTTTCCTGTTACAGGGAGAATGCAAGTAAAAAGGATGGTTTGGACCTTTTTAAGAGGGGTTGTGTGCAGTACTTATCCATTTTCAGTGTATTGCCTACAGTAAATGAGCATCTATGGGACCTGTCGGCAGTCCACTTCACAACCCAAAGGGCTTAAAGGATCCTTTGCCAATGCCTTGGTGCCAGACACCACACAATACCGCAAAAGGTCATATGTAGGGGTAAACAGATTATTGAGGCCGATATTTGGCATGTTGTCAATTATCTGTATAGGCGTTAAACGCCAATAAAATTAATTAATTAAAAAGTCCTAAGAGACTGGCCGCATTGGAGGAACTTTTACTTTGTAAAACCTCACGGAGCAATTTTTATTTATTCATTTTTT
Organism: Plectropomus leopardus; assembly: GCF_026936395.1. Taxonomy (NCBI): domain Eukaryota; kingdom Metazoa; phylum Chordata; class Actinopteri; order Perciformes; family Serranidae; genus Plectropomus; species Plectropomus leopardus. The sequence continues at coordinate 9,869,823 of NC_142197.1, forward strand.
TAAGTTGTAGGGCATTTGCTGTATACGGTTTTAGAAAGATTTTCAAAACCCTAAACTTGTCATGTTTCTCAGGCCTTTCCCGAACATTAAGGAGCTTATTTGGTCTGCATATGTGTTTTTATGTGGCCGATGTGTGTCAAGTGTTCTGACATTTATATTCCATATGAATGTCAGAACCCAAGATTTCCCAGCAGAACACTGCTTTGTAACAAGATTATGAATGTTTTTCACTTCACCTACAAGTGCTTTTAATGTTTTGGCTGATCGAATCTTTCAGCATGCCTTTTTTTATATATATAGTGCGAAACAATGGTTGCTATGTATTATTATTAAGGCTGTCAAATGATTAATTGTTTTAATCACAGAATTTCAACAGTTAATTGTGATTAATCTCATTTTTTAATTACAGGGTTTCAACTTCAACAATTCTTACCAGGCTGTCTTAATTAAGATTGAAATAAAAAAACTGCAAAAACTGCACTGAACAAGCCTAAAGTGGGCATGTCTGTAAAGGGGAGACTCATGGGTACCCCAGAACCCATTTTCATTAAGATATCTGATGGTCATGAGATTTTTTACTTCCAAAACTTAGCCTAACTTTGCAGTATGACTTAGCTCCCTTCCTGAAAAGCTAGCATGGCATGGATTGTACTACTGGATTTAACAGGTCTTCTAGTTTCAGTTTCACTCTAGCTTTAAAATTCAGCCCTGTAAAGCTTCTTTAAGACACCAAAAAAATATCCCGAATCTCACTTAACTGTATAAAAAGTGTCTCTTTGAATGCAGTTACCATATTGATGGAGAAAGAAAACAACTAAGTAACTGCCTCCACTGTCTGGACTTATTAGCATGATGTAGCTTACATGGAAAATGGCTCACACTTCTTCAAACATTTTCTGTTAACTTTTCCCATATAAATGGAGTTTATGACTGCACGGGTGGTACCACGTGAAAATGGAAGGCAGGAATCTGTACCTGTCTGCCCTGTCAAAACTCTCTACAGTGATAGCCACCACACGAGCAGCTGTTTCTTCACTCATGCTCCACTCGCCACAGCTTTATGAATCAATTTAAGATTTCATAATGGAATTTTAAATATTTATGATTCAGAGGCTGCAATGACCAAACTACAGTGGGGCGCCATAGATAGCTCTGTGTAGTGAAAACAGCGGGATTATATGATTCCGTACTATGCATTTCAGTGAAATGACCATTTCCATCAAAATAAGCGTGTATATGCAGGTTTTTTAACACAGGAATAGCCACTGGCTTACCGAATCTACTTGAATTTTCATATAATCAAATTTAATTTTGAGTAAGAGGTGTTTAAAAATATTGTAAAATATTGATAAAAAACAAAATGAGATGAAACTGTATTGCAGATGAGGGTAAAAAAAAATCCGTAGCAATGTGAAAAATATTTCTACATGTCCTGGCATTGTGGCCATGTTATTTGGACTTCAATGACCTCAGGGGGGGTGAAAGCGAGAAGGGCGCGGGACAATCATGGCCAGGCCATCATCATTTGTCTCCACCTCCTTTTCTATCCTCTTTCACCAGTTGACACGGCAAATGGCATAGCCAGCCTGTGTCACTCAAAAAGCCATTTCTGTCCTCCCAGACCCTGCCTGTGCTGACAGAGTGAGAGAATGAGGGAGGGAAAAAAGAGGGAGGAAAAGAGCCGACAGAGGCATTTTTCAACATGGCTTTTTGTCAATTTCTGTGTGCTTGTCAAAACGAGAGGCAGAGCCTGGTTGCTAGGCTGGTTGGAGAGTTGTTAGGCAGGGGTTCAAGTTTGAGTGTGGGAAAAGTGGTGGAGACGAGCCACTGAAGAGGCACTCTATCCGTGTTGCTATAAACTAGTAGTATCGTAAAGAGTCGAGATTGCAGGTTGGAGGCCGCCAGGAGTTCTATAGACGGGAAGATAATCAGACTCTAACTCCATTTATTCTTGTTCAACATGTAATTTTTAAAGGGAAGGTATAAAAGAACAAATACAGGAGTCGAGAAGAATATGCCTCCTGGTTTTACGAGGAAAACTATGTTGTCACTTGAGTGACAACTATGAGGTACACTAAGAGAGTATATTATAAAATGAATCTTTCATGCTAACAGTTAGTCAGAGATCCTATGATGGGAAATGATGATCTGACCCCAGTCAGGGGTATACAAGATAAAAAAAAACAACCTCAAGATAAATCATCGTATAATCATCCTTCAATTTTGGCAATCCATTTCAACCTCTCTGCAACTTCAATCACGTAAATGGCAACTGACGATCACCAAATGATAGAGTGGATTGAGATGGGTGGAGGTGGTATGTAGTTGTGTGTGTGGGTGTGTGTGTGTGAGAGAAAGAAATGAGACGGTGGGACTGATTGAATCAAGTCATGCCTATTTAGGAGTCATGCAGTTAGTCTGTTGCTGGACTGCAAATGACAATTCATTGGCAAATATGATTTGCCCTCTATTTTCTCTCTTCAAATGCAATGCAATTTGACCAGTCTGACTACAATAGTACCAGCCCATGGTGGTCAATCTAATCAATGTAGCGTCAAGTTAAAGGAATTACAGCACCTGTGCTTGGTTAGAATGCCCACCTTTAAAAACACATTACGTTACTATGAGTGCAACAATCCATTGACCTATAAAAATGTCTATTCAATGATGAGTGATCCAACAGAGTGATGAAGGACTGAGTCATAGGACTCACTAGAAATGAGTTAGCATTTTCACACTCCAGATCCCTTATCTTGAAGCCAATCTTTTTTTGAGTGGGTTTTTGGTTAGCTGGCTGAAGGTCTGAGATAAGCATTAGTTTAAAAGAATTTAATGAATTTTGAAGCCTTTACATCTCTTACAAAAGGTGGTTGCTAACAAGTGGCAAAGACTACACAACATCATCATGCCAAACTTGGCTTTACAGCCCCATTGTGGTGGCAACGTTGAAGTCTTGCAACCCTAGTTGAAGTCTTGCAACGTCAGCTTTTAACATTTGGCAATGGCATTTACATTCAAAAATTATAAACATGGCATTTACTTGTGAAGATTATCTCGCTGAACAAAACATTTAAGTATCGGAAAATTGTGTTTGTAAGCTTATTTGATGCAGTTATCCAAAATCCAATAGGACATTCCTTCTTGCTTTTTGATGAGGAAACCAGGGTAACACTAACTTTGTCGTCGGCCTATAGAGAAACGTCATCCCTGCAGCACTCAATATCATTGATGCAAAGTGAAAACATCGTTCCATATAATCAGCCTTCAGAGACGCTGTTATTCTTTGTCACTGTCAAACAGTGCCAGGCAGATAATGGCAAACAGCCAAGAAAAAGACAATAAGAACATCTACTCCCCTCTTTAGATTAAATCAGCAGTGTGGACATTTTTGGGATTTCAGTGTGTCAACAGACAGAGCACATGCCATATACAAACCATGCTGTTACAAGATTAAAATACTCAAGAAACATGACAAACCTGGCCAGCCATCTCACTCTGCTAACTTGCTGCCCTCGCTACAACAACAGTAGTCACTCTGTATAAACAATGTTAGGCTGAAAAATGTGCATGCAGGCGGAAATTTAACTTTGATGTTCTGTTTGGAAATGCATTATCTGAAACCAATGAAGACTAAAAAGAAGTATAAATACCACATCTGATCAGTTAACTTATGAGCAGAGAAAATATCAGCATGCTTGGCAAATTTCTGGAATGTAGAGGTGCTTGAGCTAATAATGGTGACCAGCAAAGAAAAACTTATTTCTTGAACTGAATTTTATACTTTTGTCAAATGTTCCTATGGTCATGTTTTATGTGTTAGTCGTGTCATTTTAAAGTAAACTTTTCTCCACTTTATTCTTTGATTTTTTTTTCTTTTATGGCCGAGAGCAAAAAAAAAATAAAGGGGTAGCCGCTTCTTCTGTAACCAACTGTGTTAAATGGGCATATGATATCATCTCATATCAGCTGCAGGCCCCTGAGCTGAATCAAATTAAAATCATAATGTGGCAGTCTTTATGATATCAGCAAATATCCTGTCATTGTCCAAAGGGTTAACATATCAACACCATGATGAAACTGGTGATTAACACCAAACCACACTCCTGACCATACTACACAAAAGACTTCCTGTGTTGCGTTATACTTGTTAAAAATAACTATGTCCACAGAAAGGCAAGTTTTCTTCTATGCTTCACTGTTAATATTTGAAGTGAGCCTCCAGCCCCACAACAAAGTTTCAAATATGACACCTTCAGTTTGTTATCACTTTTCTCTGTCACTTTGTTCAAATCATCCCTTTCCTGTGTTTCCTCCTGCCATTTGGGGAAAAGGAAAGAAAAAAAAATCAGTGTCAAAAACAAGACTGGGCCTCAAAACACCTCCATAATGAGGAGACAAGGGAGTGAAATGGGGCTAGCATTTGTGGAATGAGATTGAGAGCAAGAGATAAGAGGGAGACAGAGAGAGGGAGGGAGAGAAAGAGACAGAGAGAGAGAAGTGAATGTGGAAAAGCGAGGGATGGGAGGAGGAAGACAGAGTAAACTTAGAAGAGGCCACAAGTGACGAAAGAGTGTTGAAGGCGCAAGTTGTTTTTTTCTCTTCCCCACTCCTCCTCCTTTTTCTGCCCCACAAGACTACGGAAACGCAGATGCTGTTAATCAGTGCTACCTCAGAGAGGACATGCTCTGACTAGAGAATCAGCACAGAGAGAGATGAAGGATGCAGGACAAGCTATGAAAGAAGCTAAAAGTTTAATTTAGCCATTCATTCATCAAACAGAAGAAGTCCACTGTGTGACCTAAAATCCACATCAAAGTATAATTTAAATTCCACAAAGTAACAATATATATAATTGTACTTAAATTTCCCTCAACCGAGAAGATTTAAATGCATTACAAAACTCAAGGATGGAAAGTGAAATAAGAACACAAATTGTGAACATGATTCAAAGCACTTTAAAATGACATATATTCCATCAAAGTCAATCCTTCCACAGCTGAGATTTCTTAACATAACGAGAGCAATGAGTCAGTCATGAATCAGTCAGTATTGCAATATTTTTTCCCCTTCAAAGCATCTTAAGGGCTAGGGCTTGTGTCAGAGCTGCAGTACAATTTTGGTGGTTCCTGTTACGTAGATCCCTGGCGTAGGAATGTGAAGCATGTGCACAAAAGATCAGGGCTCATTCACAGCTCAAAACACTATGAATCAATCCAGTACAATACGCAAGAAGGTTGAGCCATCCATGAAAGCACATGAACACAAGGGCATTAAACACATCCGGAAGTGATGTCACTGGACACAACCGGTTAAGGTTCATCATCGTTTGATAGATGTATTTATTTTCTTCTGCTTCTTAGGAGTCAGGTTAAAACTTTCCAAGGCTGCTGCAGTCACCATCTTTGGCAAAGTCCGTCACTATGGTAACCATAGACGGTATAAAAAAAAGAGGACATAGCCACCGTGACATCACCCATTGGTTTGTGGGCTGCCATTTTGCCTCGTATTTGGCTGTCACCAGTATCAGCTGAAATAACCCAGTTCCAATTAATATCCAAACTTCTCCAGTCACACAATACCTGCATTCAATCAATTTTGTACCCAGATCGAGAAAGAAATGAATATTTGAATGGTATTGCTGCAGCAAATCACAGAAAAAGTTCTTCAATATAAGCAGCGTGTGATTGGCCCACTATTGCAGCAGCTAAAACCTGTATAGTCTGTGGTGTGGTGAAGTCCTGAGCGGCGTATTTGATGAAAGGGTTTATGCTGATTTTGGCTTTTGACTGCCAATAACGTCATTAACATTCCAGAACTCTATCCATATAGAACAACTACTTAACATGTTTTAAGTAGCCATATAATAGTCTACATTTAAACAGCAATAACTTAAAAATAAGCTAGGCTAAATGAAGAAGAAGTGGTCTACTGAACAGAGCAAGTGATAAGAGGTTTACTGGCAGAGGCTACTGAGGAAAAGGACTCAAGCATCACCGTAAATCACCAAGCCTGCTATCCATCACCTGGCTCATCGTGGTGCACCTTTGTTGTGATCTACAAGTTGACCTGCAGTGCGTTGAAGGTCTTTCTGGTAACATGATCCGTGATGCCATCACCAAAGTATTCAAGAGTATGGCTATACTACATGCATGTGGCATTGATATCATTTTACGCAACTGTTTGTTTCCATTCAAATGATGGGCATCGCATTAAGTAGAAAAAGGTATTAAATGAAGTACTTATTGGTATCTGCATCCCAGTAAGGTCATTTTCTCATAAACTTGCATAAAAATGGACTGGAATGGAATGCATATTTAGGGCACTTGTACATCTGCTTCACTTTTCAGACGTGGAGTTTACATCAACGTCTTTTACACAGACAATTATGGTAACTATCACAACATCTGAAAAACAACCGAGAGTCCATTTGAGTATGATTCTATAAGATAATGTTCAGAATAACTGCACAAATATCTATGTGTAAAAACTTTTACACAGTTGTACTATATCAGATAAAAATCTGTTCAACAGACACAGTCACAGCGGAATACAAACAGCATGTGATTGTTTACTTGATACATTTGGCTTAGAACGCACCATTTCCTGCAGGAGTGCTTTTAACACCACCAGGTGTGCGATATGACAATTGTGCTTCCAAATAGGATGGATAATGCTCACTTCAAAACAGGCAGCAACACACACTCAAATTCAATTTCAACAATGTGGCCACAGGCAAAGGCAGACACCCCGCTACTACCATGGAGTGACAAGTTACAACAACAGTGTGGCCAGTTCAACACTCATGCTGCCCAGACTTACAGCATGAATACCCAATGAGGTACCTTTTAAGAAGTAAAACCCTATGCCCATAGGCTGTCATCCCATGGTATTTCTGCTGAATGAATAAGTGGAGAGCTCAATTGTTTCCTCAGAAGAAAATTCGAACCAATGTGTCTCAGTGGTTTTATCAATTTTTTAAATATTTATTGCTGTGCACAGCTGAGCTACTAACAAATGGATGGCAGAATGGTGATAGGCAACAAGACTAAACAAATGGTAGCTCTTGAAGGAGAGTGTCTAGACAGTTAAGTCAGCAAAGCCATCTCCTGGCAAAACATGCATATTAAAATGCATGCATAGGCACTTATAGCTTTGCTAACAATTTGTTTAGCTAAAAGCAAATCTGAACGAACTTCCTGCACATCTGAGGCACACTTTCAGGGTAATAGAAACAAGCAAGTTATCAAATACCTGTATATATCAGTGCAATGGCATGGGATTACTACATGTGTTCACTAAAGGATGAACACATGAGTAGTACTGAGAAAAACAGGAAAAATGTCTTTCATAAGGGTTTCCCCACACACTCATGTATTTGTGGCAGCCTGCCACAACTAAAACATCTACCGCCACAAGCAGAATTTCCATTTTTGGAGCTGAACTGTCATTAGGAGTACTGCTACGGTTATTCATTGCATCATAATCTTGGAGCACAGAGTGTACTCTGGGCACAGACGCAGCAGTAAAACACCAGGTGCATTGACATTATTCATTCTGCTGGATCTAAAATTTTGCATTCACCTGCTGGAGCTGCTCCTCTCATCTATCGATCTAATCAGCTCTGAACGGATCGACAAATCTATTATCCACCCAGCAAGTCACAAACTAATGGAGAGCTCAGCCTGCACTGTCTCCACAGACCTGCAAAAACCTCCAACTTTAGTGAGGAGAATTATATGAAGGGACATATTAAAACAGACATACTTAAATTCTGAGGGAAACACCGTTCATAATTACAGTTCAGTTGCTCAGATATCTCAAGAGAGAGGCTCCTGCACACAGCCCAATCACCGTAAGAAAATGTGCGGCATTGTCTCCATTTATGCAAACCCTGGATATGTTACATTTTCACATTTCATACACATCATGTCAGCATTTCTAAAGGGACTTAGTTCTGATTACATGCATATGTGCTATCATCAAGAGATTGAGGGAATGGTGGATGGCTTAACACCTAGGGAAGTGGGCTCCCAAGCTGCAAACCACTGTGCAAGACCAAAAAACAACCAAAACTGTCATTTTTAGAGACCTAAACAGCATTTCCTGCCATGATTGTGCCACCAAAACTGGGTATTTTAGGTCTTCCTAAGTATACCAAGTGTTTGTGCCTAAATATAACTACAGCTTAACCACAGCTTTGTAATGTTAAGGTTCAACATATCCACTACATAATAATTTACAAATGTTGCATCCGTGGTTTGCAGAAATGTACAACATTTATTGTGGAGATTGGGTTGCCATACATTATGACCATTGGAGTGATGGAGGTGTTGCAGAAGCAAAAACATAGACATTTTACTTGCTGCATATCGAAGTAACAAGAGCATTACTTGAAATAATCACCTTTCAAAACGATCCCTCAATTTAGCACCCTCATTGTTTGTTACTGTCCGGTCATTTGGAATGAAAAAAAACGTCAAAATGAGCCATTGAAATTCGACAGTTGGCTTCGAGTCAAAATGATCATTTTCTGCAGGATGTCAAACAATGAGTGGCAGGCAAAATGAAAGGCAAATCAATGTCTGCCTTGGGAAATTACCACTGTCCACCAAACTACAATGCATTGACCTAGACTGATGCCATCAGTGAGAGAGCAGACAGAATAGACAAAGAGCACCAGTAGGAGGATTAGTGGGTAGTGGCTTATGTGTAGCATGGTTCTATAAAATATCTACAAGCAAACAATGAAAGATTTACAAGGAACAAAAGCATGAGATATAATGTAGATAAATCATATGGGAAGCACTTACAGTAGCTACTAAATGTAAGGATGACAGCTTCTAATGTGTTGAGGAAATGCTTTGTGTGTGTTTAAAAAGTTAAAGAGCCCTGTGGATGAAGAATAGCTTCACGCTTCATTTAGCATATTCCCTTGATATCATGTAAAATGTAAACATTTTACTATTTGTTTCTGAGGTTGAACATATGTGACTGTGTGTGCAGTTCTTTTCTCCAGATACAGGGGGTGAGAGCAGAAACAATGTGACATTGGGGCAAGTTCATGACAGTTATGTATCTTCCACTAAAACAGTTATTCTCCTGCGCAAATGCAAGTATCCAAAAAATCCATGTATATACAGGCACATAAAATCCTATATATAGTGTAAATGCGTTTTTATCATAAAATTGCATTTTCCTGTGAAAAACACAACACACACAAGCATGTCGGAGTACTACTGGGATCAAAACTGCAGCCGATTGACTTTTTTTCAGCGTTTGGCTCAGCAAAAGTAAGCGAAAAAGTGCTAGCTCCCAAACAAATCATGCCTTTCCCATGCTGTGCGGATGTGCCAGTACCCATTACATAGTCGTCATCAGATTCAAATACAAAGTATGTAAGCTTACCGCACATGCATCAACACGCAGGCATGTCAGCCGGATGTCTACCCTCTACCAGTCACTAATTTCCTTTCCCACTCCTGCTCAGGGAAGGCCAACCATACCCGTTTAAATCCCTAAAGCTATGTAGAAGTGCTCACATGCAAAAAGGGATTAAAGGCAGAATAAGACTGTGTGTGCATGTGTGTCTCAGATATGCCTGCATTAGCAAGATTTCACACAGCAGCTCGATGTAGAATAAAAGCACTTCCATGTAGCAGGCTCAGGGCATTTATTTTTCATTTTAGATCACTACTTAATATTCAATTCTTGTAGAGTTAAACACACATACATGAGGCAAAGAGAATACCAATTACCGTCAATTTTTTGTTTTAAGTGTACGGTGCTGGTGCCACACCTCTCTTCACTATTCCACTTCATGTGCGTTCACCCACGCAAACACATGTTGCCATGCGTAGTGGTACTTTGGAGAACTCAATCGACATCCTACCCTCAGCTCTCCTTAGTGACTGTAAGCGGACTGTGTGGGAGGACTGGCTCTGACAGAATGGACTGCTGTGTTATTGACTTCAATTTAGAAAGTGCTGCCTGCTGCTTTTTTCCCCCCTTTCCTTTCATAACCGGGACCCTGCTGGCCCCCAGCCGCAGCCTACGATATCCCTGATTGCACTGCTACGGAAAACACATTTAAGCAAGGTCACGGGGCCTTGAGGTGTGTGTGTGGGGGGGGATACTTTTCCTTTGACCCATATTCCATTTTCCTTTCCTCTTTCGTTTAACCAAAACATATACTTTTTTTCTCATAACCTTACGCCCTTCCCTCTCTCCTACATTGTCTCCTACCTGCTTGGGTGGACAGGCGCTGAAGTGTTGTATTGTTGGAGGCTGCAGGTACATCGGCGCCAAACATTTGACACTGTGCTGGCTGCGCTCATAGATTAGACACACTTAGCTTGGCTTCTTAAATCCCCCAGTATGGGAAAAATGATGGAGGCAGAGCGACAGCGGATATTACACAGGAAAAATAACTGGCTGGGAGGTGAATAGTCATATTAGAGAATAGACACAAAATGCATCTCCTGTACACACACACACACACAAACTCTCACAAGTAAAAAATGTCACTCGTCACAACAATGGTTCTTCATACCACCTAAACTATACTTGACTTGTGTGTGTTTCTCGTTATTATGCTCACTTTTGCAGAGCAAATAGTTCATTTGAACACAGATAAGGTAGACAGGCAACTATCAGTAATGAAATCCAAATTGGAAGCATATTAGAAAAACCCTCTGTTCACTTCCCACCTCCCTTCTGCTTTCTAACACTGGAAAGTCATTGGAAAGCAAATCGCAATACCGTGTGGTTTCCGTACAAAGATATCTGGCACGAGGCAAAATACACAGCGAGATAGATGGATAGGCTTACAAACACACAAACATGGAAGTTGAAAAACAAAGATTACTGGCATGCACACACAGAATCTCTCTCTCTGCTGGACGGTGCTGCCATAATCTGGGGCGTGGACAGGTGGATTTGAAAAGATGAAAAGCTGTTTAGTTCTTTTCTTCCATCCCTGGGTCTGTGCAGTAACAGGCCTCAGTATGGATAATCCTCCCCTACATGAAGCTTGATGGAGATTCTGGGATTAACAGCTTCACAGAAATAACGCTGTAAAGAAGGTAATTGTCGCTGTGAATTTGGGGAGGAGGAGGATATTTGAAGGTCGGGGCATCATAGTGGGAGAGGAAAGAAAAGTGGCCATTTTGAGTATAACAAAAGATCTGGGAGGAGGTGAAGTCACTCCACTATGCTGGAGATGGCATGATGGTTTAAGATTACCTACAACAGTGATACTCAACACACTGCTGGCCCACAATAGTGTGCTGGGTGGCCTGCAGGCCATTTTCTAATTTACTATGAAAATAAATGGAGTCACGCAGGTAATTTTTTTTTGTACTCTGAATGTAAATAAAGTAGAGAAGTATGTAAAATGCATCAAAATAGAGCGTATTTGTAAACTAAAATTACCACTCGCAGTTGTATGCCTCCATGCACCAGTCAAGCAGTAGTTGTAGTTTACATCCATGTCTGTCCATACTCATATGTAGCCTTGACAGCTGACAATGCTCATACATGGATGATGCCGCAAAGAAGCTAGAAATTTTAAAACATTCTTTGCTCACATTATTTTCAAGGTGGGCACCCAAGATCAGCGCCACCAAGTCTGTATCTGTCCAAATGTCTCCCCATTGGTCACAGAGTTCTGATGTTGAATGATGACTTTTTGGTTATAAAATATCATCTTTTCATCATTATCATTTCATTTCATTTTCTTTATACCCTATTAGACATTTGTGTGAAATTTTGTCATGATAAGACAAAAGAATTCTTGAGTTTAAGGCCAAGGTCACAGTGGCCTTGACCATTGATCACCAAAATCTAATCAGTTCAAAGTTGAGTCCAAGCAGACTTTTGTGCCAAATTTAAGGAAATTTCCATTGAGTTGTTCTTGAGCAATCACTTTCACGAGAATGAGAAGTACCAAGTCACAGTTACCTTCACCTTTGAACAATGACCGCCTAAATCTAACCAGTTCAGAACCCATTCCGACAAAGTGGATATTTGTGCCAAATCTAAACCGGTTTCCTTACAGTGTTCTTAAGATTTTACGTTCATGAGAATGCAACAAACATCCGGTCACAGTGACCTTGACCTTTGACTATGACCACAAAAACATTATCTGTTCATCCTTGAGCCCAAGTAGACATTTGTGCCAAATTTGAAGAAATTACCTCAAGGTGTTCTTGAGATATTGCATCCACAATAATGGGATAAACATACAGACAAGAAAACCCCAAAACATAATGCCTCAGTCCACAGCTATCACCGGTGCAAATACACCTGACCCATGTCGGGCTGCTGTGACGGGCCCCAGGCCTCCTGTCATTTTGCACAAATGGCCACTGAGAAAAGCAAGTTGAGCATCCCTGGCATACAATATAGGATTTCATGTTAATAGCGAGATGCATAGTTTTACAAGCAAACTAAGAGCTTTTTGTAGTGTTTGATCCAATTACCTCTAGCAGCAGACTTTTCACACTTGTCATTATTTAAAGGCTATACAAAAAGCTAGACAACAGTACCAGTTTTTAAAGCAAGATGAGACAAAGCATTTGTTTGTATGCACAATAAATCACAGTTTCGACTCCCATTTCATCCTATAAAAGCATTTAAGTGAGCTGAGACAAGCCGAAGTAATGCAAAAGCCAAATATGGGACAAATGTCACATATAATGTTGCAGAGTAACAACTCACTAGTTAGGAATTTTGTTTTGCCAAGGACACATAAAAGTAAAAGCAGGAGAGGGGGGTGTGGACCTGAATGAAGACGGCACCTTTGCTCCCAAGGAGCTAAAAGTCGAGAAGATTTAGCTGCTCTCTCAGCGGTGAATTACTATGTTTTTACCTTCACATTGCTCAGAGAAAGAGACATCCATTTCCTACGGCCTGGCAGTTGGCAAGGCAACGTTGTGATGAACGCACATACCAGGATGCTCCATGAATCCTAATGAGGCCAGCTGACCAATGACGTGGCCAAGGAAAGACATGGGCAGCATTAGCATATGATGAAAAAAATATAAAGGTTCACACATTTGCCACAATGACATACAGTTTTTTTAATTTAAAAATTCAATTCTTAAAAAATGACAGTAATTGGTTAAAGCCAGGTTTAAAATGCTGTGAATTTATCAGGCCAAAGAGAAAATCCTCCTCTTTCCAAATATGCATGAAGCATCTCCTCCTATCGAGATATCTTGGCTCATGCTGATTGGGTTAACAGTGCTAACCTACTTGTATCTTTCTTCTGCTTCCAGCTAACACAGCGCTAGGGCTAATCCCTGCTCTGGCAGCCAGTATGAACACAGCTCAACATAATGAAGCCCATTAGTCTGGAGACAAAGGCTGCTAGCGGAGCTCAAACACTGAATAACACAGGATGAAAGAAAAAAAAGAGGAGAGGAAACGCTCATCTTTTAACTGTGTGCCTTCAGTTGCCATGACCTGATATTGCCCCTCATTTGAGAGCACACACGCTGTCACACGCACACAAAAAAACATATGCTGAATGAGCAAACACAATTAACTTGAGACTGGCCTGCAAATAGTAAAGCAGAGGAACACTGTAAGAAGCAGCAATTTGGAGAGGGAAAGTGAGGGCAAGAAGACGGAAGGTGAGGACAGAGGAGGAGAAAGGAAAAGAGAGGGAGGAAAGAGGGGGGCAGCACAGCAAGAAAGCAAAAAGAGAGATGAGGGAAGAAAATGAGGCGGAGGGATAAAAAGAGGGCAAGAACAAAGGCAGTGTAAGAACAAAAAAAAGAGGGACAGGGAGAGGAAGATGGAGAGAAGAAAGGGGCAAGGGACAAGTTGAGAATAGGGAGAGTTTAAGAAAAGATTACAAAGAAAAAAGACAAACATATGGAAAGGGAGAAGGGGAATTTAAAGGATTAATGCCAGAGCGATTCATAACCAGAGAGTCAAGATTAAAAGCAAAAAAGGTCATTAATATCAAACCATGTTTATTGTTTTATTGATTGAGCAATCCCTGAATCCATCACCTATCATCTGAGTGGTCAATATGTCAGGGGAGAGAGTTCAACCTTAGACACTCCATACAACAATGAAAACTATAATTTCACATCCATAAAGGTGTGTTTTTTTTACACAACGGTATCAGAACGGTGCTCGGTGTCAGCCGATATGCAAGTTCAGCAATGATAACGGAACATCTCTAAAATTAAAAATATCATAGGATAGTTAATGTCATGTAATACTGGAAATGTTATCAATATTTGTGTGCTGTTGTGAGTTGATGCCAAACAAGGTCAGTGAAAGCAGACTGAGCAGGTACCAGGATGAAACACTCATCTAACCTGGGAACACCGAAGCCACTAATACACCCTATTGCCCATTATAATCTTTTGATACTCTGGCATATGATTGGTATGTGTGCCAGTGTGTGTGATGATAAAAACGATAAACAGAAAAAAACATCCCTACCAAGCTGTATAAAGCCTTTACTGGGACACTGATAGCAGAATGTGTCCGTGTGTGCGCGTGCGAGTGTGTTACACGTAATCTCTCGCAGAATTAATTCCTGGAAATTGAAATGAAAATAGGAAAGGAAGTGTCCGGTAGCGGGTCCTTTACCTCAAGGTCAGAATTGCAGAGTTTGGAGTGTGTGTACATATAAGTGCTGTGGCCTGGAAAAAATTGGTTTAAGATAACATTGTGCCAGAGTGGGCACTGGTATGCAATCAGCCACTGGGACATTACTGGATGCTTAGAGGACACAATTACTCACAAACACACACACACACACACACACACACATATGCATACAATTTGTAATAGCTCTCAAAGCACAAGACAAGCCCAAAAATAGTGTGCCTCTTGTCTCCTTGAAAACAGCTCTCTCTGTCTCACACACAAACAGAATACCATATGTGGATTGCCCAAGGGCCTATACTGTAAATCCTTCATCCTGGCAATGGCAGAGGCAATGACATTATCATTAGATCTATCATTCGCCTGTATACTGTTAAACTCCGACTGTCATTGCTGCTATACAGTACTGCAGGCCATTCACCCAAATGGAACCACTGACACGTACACACATGCAAACAGACACAGGCTGCTGACCTACATGTGACTGGCCACAGCCCAGATTCGCCAGCACTCACCCCAGGGGATGGGTTCTGTAAGGTTTGCATATACCCCTCGAACATGCCGGCTGACTGGCGGACCACAAAGTAGGTCTTGCAGTAGCCCCAAACTACACCCAGTGCCCTCCTGGCCTGGTGCAGGGGGTGGCTCCATAGAGCCTTGGGTGAAGCAGGGAGGACGGGGGTCGTACAGCAGGGGCACGGGGCTGGCACAACAGCATCAAGGTCTAACGTATCTGACAGTTCGTCATGCAGTCCCTGGTCAGTAAGTCCTGAAGGTAACGCCTGACAACAGCCTTGTCAAGATGGTGTATAGATCATACACCATTCAATAAAAATGTGTGTAGCTACCATGACTACACCCACTGATTTGCAGAGTCCAGTTTCAAAGCCTTACATTCGCCTTCCTTAAGATCTTGGGGTTTTTTGGAGCCAGAAGTGGCCATATTTGGATGAGAAGGTGTTAGTGGGGCTTGACAGGCTTCTGAAGCCAGAAAGAAAGAACTGCAGTTTTTGGCACTTCCGTGTTGGCTTCATTTTTCAGCCCCTGAGGTTGTCGCTCCAGCATTTTGGTCTTCGCAATATTGTTTTTTTGGAGCAAGAAGTAACCATTCTTGGACAAGAGGTTGGAGCTGTGGGGAAGTGAGAGGTGGATCGGGCTCAAACTGTGGCAACACCTTGCAGACAGCCAGTCACTCAAGTACCCCCACCCTTAAACAGAAATAAATTTAAGCCTTAATAAAATTTAAATGGCTGAGTTATACAAAAAAAAATTCTAACTGGATTTTAGATCATGGCAGAAAATAAACTCTGTGGCAAATGCTTATAACACTTACACATTCGTTCAACAAGACCTTCTAGCCAAAAACCCATTCAAAAAACCCATTGACTTTGTGACGAGGAAACCAAGAGTGATAAAATGCTTACTGATTTGTAAGTTTTAGGACTCGTTCCACACTTTGGGGACTGACTCACTTTTGGAGCCAGCCTCAAGTGGCCATGCCTGGAGGTTGCAGTTTGTAGCACTTCCGCATTGGCTTCATTTTTTTAGGCCTGGAGGTTGCAGCTTGGTGTAAGTATAGTGAGATAACCTAAACCTCAAAAGGTACTTCACGTTAAACACTTGAGCCACTTTTACAAATTCAGAAACAACCAGAACCTCAGAATCAGATTGGATTTATAATCCAGGAATAAAAAAATAAGGTCACTAGCTTGGCAAAGTCTTTTTTGGTTCACATATTTGCCAGTATCGGGTATGCCATGCGAGCCACACACACACACACACACACGCATGCATACACACACACACACACACACACACACACACACACTGAACCTTGAGAAAACCTTGCAGTGATCACAGAGTTTGGCTGACCATCAAGCAACGCTGACCATTCCGCGCCAGGATCAAACTATAAAGCAAGGGGCTTGACCACTTTTGGTCAGTGGAGCATTACAGAGTTTGGCAGGCCATGACCCACGCTCCATCAGTAGTGAGAAAGCAGAGCGTCCGCTGACAGAGAAAAATAGAGTGAGAATAGAAAAGGCAGGAAAGAGAGAAACAGACAGGGTGAGGGGGCCAAGAGGAGGGAGCTGTCCTGGCAGCGTTGCTAATGTTATGGGTCAAAGGATGATTTTGGATAGATAGTAGTCTAGGATGAGCTGTGCTGGGTGGGTAAAACACAACCTGGACTCATTCTGGGTCACTCGCTAATCAAATGGTGGCACACCACACCTAAAGAGCAGCATGCCATCTGACACACAAACAGAGCTAACAGTGCACACTGTACTACATCTGATTTTTGCCATCAATAATCACACAGAGGCCCACAAGCCTCCATTTGCAGTTGGCATAACTGGACAACAGATCAATGAAATGTTGTTTGGAGCAGAACATCCATCGCACATCCTGCATTTGTATTATAACCCTGCTTTTGCACGCCGTTTCGAATTTACGCCTGCATTATCTCATGTTTGCACTCGCTTGGAGGATGCAGTGAGGATGCAGTAGATGCAGCACACCTCTGATATCACCCTCCACATGGCCATTGCAAGGGATTCCCTGTGGAAAGGAGAAGAAATAGCCTTTCTGTCTCAAGAAAGGAAAACCCCCCCTATACTCTTGTGGCTGCTACCTCGCTGTTACATGTGCTTCATTGAAGCCTATTCGTATTCAACCGCAGTGAAGTCAAGGAGAAAGTCTGTGTATGTGTATGTGTATGTGTGTGTATAATATAGGAGTTGGCTCTATACTCCTGTGCCGGTGGGAATAACGTACTGCGCTACAGGCAGTGTGACCTTTTCTAGTTGGCATGCTTTCTCTCCTCCTCCTCTCTCTCTCTCTCTCTTTCACACACTTAGTCTCCAGCTTAGACGCAAACGCGCACATACATACACCTAGCAGCACTGTCACAGCTAGCTTTACCATCCATCAATTACCCACACTGCTTCCTAGTTTAATGGACATGAGGCTTGTACAAATCATTGGAGATAGAAGGGTGATGGGACAGTAGGGTGCGTTTGTTTCGCCTCCTCTCCTGCAGGCAGGAAGGTAAAGCATGTCTTGTTTTCCTCTGTTCGCCTTCCTCGACATGACCTTTATGGCTGTGTGCTTCCTGAAGCGACAGTTTGTGCTCAAATTGAGGGTTAAGGCCTGCCCGTTTAGAGTGCTCTAACTACCTGCAGAGGCAAAGCTGATGAAAGGGGGATGGAGAGTGAATAAGAAGGTAAAAGGTGTAGACAAGAAGCAGATAACTTTGTGCTTTGATTTTATATCATATGCGCCAACTTATTAGGGTTAGCATTATTAATAAAGTAACCAAATCAAATTTTTACAATCTTGAATTTTAGTTCCATTAAACTGAAAACATAGATCAATACTGAAGTGAAATTGCATTTGGTGTCCTAACAACTTGTAGGAGACTGTATATAAGCCGGAGATGAAGTAGAGTGACACAGTGACGGACCAAGAGTGAGCAGTGAGAAGGAAAGACAGCAAGGAGGGTGAGGGTGGAGTGGGTGAGGGGGGGGAGTTAATGCACAAAACACACTGCATCAAACCAAAGCACTGCTCCGAGCAGGATGCGTCAGCAGTCCATTCATGTTCCTTCTATTTCCCACTAAAGGACAAAATGTAAAGAGTGAGAGAGCAAGTGGAGGTGAAGTGAAAGAAAATCAAAGATAAAGAGGGAGAGAGCACAGAGGAGAGAAAGAGAGAGGGCACCATGAGAGCAAGAGGGAGCGAGAGAGTGAGCGAAACGGCGTCCCATCTGCCCGCCGTTGCTACCACAGCAATGCTGGAAAGCTTTGCCAGACTCGTTGGAATGGCTGGATTATTGCAGGGGAGGAGGGGGTTAAAATCTGGTTGCTGTGGGGATGCCACTGTTGTCCATCTCTTCCTTTTGCTTGGACGGCCCGTCTATTCCCCTAAGCCACACAAAGCCCCAGAAAGCCACAGAACAAGAGACTGTGAGCATTAAAAAAAAGAGAGCAGAGGACAGCAGGAGCAAACTGGTTTTTGAAGAGGTAGATCTCTAAAAAGGTCTGAGTGCTTTGAGCTCACCCAACTACCTTAGGACACTGCAGAGAGAGCAGGAGGGAGGCAGGGAGAGAGAGAGAGCGTGAGAGAGTGTGAGAGAGTGAGAGTGAAAGAGAGAGAGAGAGAGAGAGAGAGAGAGAGAGAGAGAGAGAGGGAGAGAGAGAGATAGTCAAGCCGGCGCACGCTCTCCCTTTTGCTGCTACAACGGATCCTTTCCACATCGACGCTACTGTTAACGTCACGCCTGTAAGCCGCGCGCTCGCCCAGCGCTTGCCTTCCCTGTCTTGCTCCTCTCCCTAGTCGGACGCTGCATTAGCGAGGGGGTGCTGATCACCACGAGGAGAGGAGGGGGAAAAAAAGAACTGGAAAACAAGAAGAAAAAAGAAACAAGCCGGAGAGAGGAAGGAGAAAACTGCGCACCACCCCTCCTCCCTCTAACCCACCTCGATCAACCCAGCTACAACACCCCCCACTCCTCCCAGCAACCCCTTCCATCCCCCACCCCACTCCCCCTCTGAAGAAATTGACGGATTATTGGGAAGTGCAAGGGAGGCAGGCTGCAGCTGCTGCTGTGTGTGCTCACTACTGCTGCTGTGTGCTTCGCGGGGATGGTGTGTGTGCGTTTGCAATTGCTGCTGCTGCTGTCGCTGCCGCGGCTGCTGCCGAGGCTGGAGCGTGTGGCTAGTTAAGAAGAGGAAGAGGCTAATGAAGGCAGTGCGTGTCGCCTAGTCTTTCCAACCCCCCGGCTGAGCACTCCTGGAGGAAGGAAAAAAAAAAAGAAAAAAGAAAGAAAAATCAAGTGGACACGACGCCACACTGAGAGCAAGGGGAAGAGAGCGAGAGAGGGAGAAGGGCTGTCAGACTGACCAACCGACCAACTGATTGACCACTAAAAAGTGAACAGAGGAATACAGAGAGGAGGGGGGTCTGTTTTTTATCCCCCCTCCAGCTTGTCAACCTCCCACTCCAAAGCATCGCAAACAAAAGGCAAAGAACATTGGAAAGGACTGTGGAATTTTCATTCAACCTTTCTTCAATCCCACTCCCACCTACCTCCCCTCTTTTTGTCCTTTCCGCCTTGGCTTTTGCTGCGCAAAAAAAAAAAAAATAGTGTTTGTGTGGTCGCCTGTGCTATGGAGACCTGGGTAAGGTGTCTAGCAGGGGGATCAACTGTCGGATTCCAAGGACAAGCGAGAGAAGAGGAGCCGACAGCGAGAAGCGAGCAAGGGAGCACTGCTGCTTTGGGAGCCTGACTGGATTCCTATCTGCAATCTTTTTTTTTTTCTTTTTCTTTTTTTTTCTAATCAACAAGGAAAGGGAGAAAAAAAACACTCACAAAAGGGCCTTTCGAACCTTTCTCTTTGGATGTGTGGATTTACAAAAGGGCTCATCTTGGTTAAGCTCTTTGGCATTGATACCTGTTTTGACAGAGCAAATATAAAAAGGCTTTCTTTGCTGCTCTTGGGATATACATACATCTGGTGTGAATACCACAGCTCTTTCTGATTGCAAACAGGAGGGAAACTATATATCTCAGTTCAAGGACCTGTAATAATAACTTGAGGTAGGTGTCTAGTGTTTCAACCCCTCTTTGCATCAATTTGTAACCCTCCCTTCTGTCTTGTAATACGGTTTTTGGTTGCTTAATTTATCATCATGTCCTTCTCATGCACACGTTTCAGAAACGCCAGCCCTCTTTACCCTCCCTTCTCCTTCTGCCCCTGAGCACAGTTCATGGGAATAAAAGCTTAATTGAGGATAGGTCAAGCCCTCTTGCCCCTTAGCAAGCACCCAAAACTCACGTTCTCCCCTTGTCCTCCTCCTTGACTTCCTTGATCTGGTCCCCCTTAACACTACTACCAGCCAACCAGCTACTCTCCCTGATCCCCAAAGCCCCCAATCACCACCCCCAAACACCCCCATCCTCCCCCCCAGATGATGCTGAATTATGAACGTGCCACATCATGAGTCTCCTGGGGCGGGTAGCTGTGCATCGTGCCAGGAAAGCCGCCCTGCTCTGTGTAGTCTTCCTGATGGCGCGAGCGTGGAGCAGCGCCTCCCTGGCCTTGGCGGGGGCGGCGGTGTCTCAGGGACCCCAGGGCTGTCCACCGCAGTGTTCCTGCAGTAATCAGCAGGGGAAGGTGGTGTGCACCCGACGTGGCCTCACCCGCGTGCCCCCTGGCATTCCTGCCAACACGCGACACCTCAATCTAATGGAAAACGCCATCGAGGCGGTGCAGGCTGACTCCTTCCGCCACCTGCACCACCTCGAGGTGCTCCAGCTTGGGCGCAATGCCATACGGCAGATTGAGGTGGGCGCGTTTAATGGACTCACCAGCCTCAACACACTGGAGCTGTTTGACAACCGGTTGACAGTGGTGCCCAGTGGGGCCTTTGAATACCTGTCCAAACTAAGAGAACTGTGGCTGAGGAACAACCCCATTGAAAGTATCCCCTCCTACGCCTTCAACCGGGTGCCCTCCCTCATGCGACTGGACTTAGGAGAGTTACGGAAACTGGAGTACATCTCAGAAGGAGCTTTTGAGGGCCTACAAAACCTCAAGTACCTCAACCTGGGCATGTGCAACATACGGGGTGATTTGCCAAACCTGAGTCCCCTAAAGGGCCTAGAGGAGCTGGAGATCTCCGAAAATCTGTTCCCAGAGATAAGGCCAGGCTCCTTCAAAGGCCTGCGTGCACTGAAAAAGCTATGGGTGATGAACTCACAAATAACAGTGATAGAGCGCAACGCTTTCGACGACCTGTCTTCATTGGTGGAGCTTAACCTTGCCCATAACAATCTGAGCGCTGTGCCACATGATCTGTTCTCCCCGCTCAGGTACCTGGTGGAACTCCATCTCCACCATAACCCTTGGAACTGTGGCTGTGAGGCTGTATGGTTAGCACGCTGGCTAAGGGAGTACATCCCAACTAACTCAACTTGCTGTGGTCGATGTCACTCGCCTGCCAGCATGAGAGGTCGACAGCTGGTGGAGGTGGACCGAGGTGAGGGCGCTGCAGTCCAGTGTTCGGCTCCTTTCATTGCTGATGCACCAAGGGACTTGAACATCTCAGCGGGTCGAGTGGCTGACCTTCGTTGCCGCACAGCCCCAATGTCTTCAGTGCGCTGGCTCCTACCCAATGGAACTATCCTGACACATGCTTCTAGTCACCCGAGAATATCAGTCCTCAATGATGGTACCCTTAATTTCTCAACTGTACTGGCAGTAGACACAGGCACTTATACCTGCATGGTGTCCAATGCAGCTGGGAACTCCAATGCCTCGGCCTACCTCAATGTGAGTGCAGCTGAGCTTAACACATCCAACTTGAGTTACTTCACCACAGTGACTGTGGAGGTCTTGGGGCCAACCACTGAGATGCCCAAACCTAAAACCACCACGACCACAGCTGCTGCTGCTGCAGGGGCTGGGGCGGCTGGAGGAGGAGGAGTAGGCCTTGGAACAACAACGACAACTGCCTCTCCTTCAGTCTTTCAGCCAGTCTTCATCTCCACTCCAACAGTGCTACTGCAAAGCACTGACAGCCCATCAGGTGCAGCTAAGACATCTGTGGCGCCAGGACTCCAAGGTGCCACTGGCAAGCCAGGCAAGTCTGGCCCTAGCTTGGACGAAGTGATGAAGACCACTAAGATCATAATAGGCTGCTTTGTAGCGGTGACACTGCTGGCTGCTGTCATGCTAATCGCCTTCTACAAACTGAGAAAGCGCCACCAGCAGAGGAGCACAGTGGCAGCTGCCCGCACTGTGGAGATAATCCAGGTGGATGAGGAGGACCTTCCTCCACCAGCGTCTGCAGCTCAAGAGACAGCTCTAACGTTGCCTGAAATCCGGGACCATAACAGTATACACAAACTGGACTTTATCAGCCACAAGACTGACTATAGCTTTCACAAACCCAAGGCCGAATACAAACCCCAGCCTGATTTCACCCTTCACAAGCCGAAGGCTGAGTATACCACATACAAGCCAAATATGGACTTCAGTAGCCACAAATTCATCCCAGATTACAGCACTCACAAATCTACACCAGATTTTAGCCTTCATAGACCAAAGCCTGACTACAGCCCATTCAGACAGGACTACAGCACTCACAAGCCTAAAGCAGAGTACAGCCCATTTAAACCAGACTTTGGCACTCACCCAAAAACTAAATCAGACTACAGCCCATTCAAACCAGATTATGGCACTCATCCTAGGCAGAAAACTGACCTCAGTCCATTCAAACGAGATTATAGCACCCAACCAAAACCCAAACATGACTACAGCCCATTAAGATCGGACTACAACACACAACATAAACCCAAGGCCGAATACAGTCCATTCAAGCCTGACTTTGGCACTCACCCAAGACCTAAACCCGATTACAGCCAGTTTAAGCCTGACTATAGCACTCAGCCTAAACCCAAAACAGACTACAATGGCCAGAGATCTAAACCTGACATTACCTACAAACCCAAGGACCCTTACTCTTCTCATAAGACTGCAACTGATTACAGCGCCTTCAAGACAGACTTCAGCCCCCACAAAGCGGATTACAGCGCCTTCAAGTCTGACTTTAGTCCACACACTCAGAGACCTAAACTTGATTACAGTCCCCATAAAGTGGACTACAGCCCCCATAAAGTGGACTACAGCACTCTAAAGCCCAAATATAACACCTACAAACCAACTGGCCATGGGGCTAAATGGACAGAGAACAATGTTGGGAACTCTTTGCCTCGAACCTTGCCCAGCACCATCACAGCAATGGCTGAGCCCTTTGTCATAAAAACTCACACCAAGGAGAAGGTGCAGGAGACTCAGATTTAAAAAAGCCCCCCCGCCCCCCAAAAGGCTCCCACTCCTTTCCCTAGGTTCCTAGTCCCCACCCACCCCTGCCCCTTGCCCCCCCCTCTTTCATCATTCCCTCATAAAATCATGCAATAGAATGCACAACGAAAAAAGGACAGGAACTACTTTTTTGTACAGAGTGCAAACTTAAAAAGACTGATGATTTCTTGTTGTACATGCTTATAAATAAATATATATATGGACAAATTGAAACTACCATGGGCTGGTGATAGAGAAACATATATTAAAAGAAATTGAAACTATTTTCTAACTTGTAACTTCTATTTAAAACAATGAGTTGTTTAAGATGCTGTCTTGACTTTGACAAATGAGGGTAGTCTTGTTTTAAAAAAAGGGGGCATTCTGTGTGATTTTTACACCATGCTACAGAGAATGCAGTGATAAGAAAAAAAAATATTTATACTGAGAAGACTTTCTTTAACAAAAACCGAAAAAAGGTCAGTGTCGATCTTTACAGGTTTATCTTGTAAAAGCACCAAGAATTTGTACTGTGCCAAATGTTATAAATGCAATAAAAAGGATTTTTGGAAGAAAAAAAGGAAGTATTAGAGAGAGATGTTTTTTTCCCCTTCTCCTGGTGTATACTGTAACGATCAGCCAAATGCTTTAGACACTGCAGTAAGACGCTGCAGCTATACTTTAACCCTACGTGTGCTGAATGACTCAGGCAGAATGAATCACGGTGCAGGAGTGGATGGTGGGTTTTTTTTCCCTTTTTTGTTTTTACATCTCTCAACATCTCCTTTAATTATAGTCTTTATATGCAACAATAGAGTTTGTTCTGTGTCGATTTTACACCTTCAGTGAGTGTCATGGTGCTTCATCAAGGTGTGGCTCATCAAAAGCGTATATTTAATCTAAGTTCTTAAGTTCTACAAATGTTTTAGATGTGAAAAGATAAAGAACTGGTGTGTAGCAGTGCTATCATAGCATCTAATGTTAACTGAAATGCTCATTACATAATGCCTTTCAACGATGCAACAGAATGTGTTAACTATGTCATTTTCTACATTACAATCTAGTACAATGAACCATGTATCTAATTGAGTGAAAAAGGTGATAAATTCAGGTGGAATACTGTTTGGGTGTTAAGACTGTCTTGCACTTTGCCAAAAAATATAGATCCTCATTTCACTTTTCATTGCATTGCCAGCTGTTGTGCCTTCATCAATCAGTAAGGGGGCTTTTTATGGTGACAAATGCATTCGGGTCTCGCTGTTAACTGTGCATTTTTCATCTTCAACAATATCACCTCTCTCAATCATAATAGAGCCCCACCGTTCTCTGCCTAACAAAGAAAGATATCATACAACATGCGCTGTGCTTAGTACGCATGTATTAGAAAGGCAAGCCAGTTTGTTTTTGGAAACCACGGTGTGTGGGGGGGATTGAAGACCAAGCAGTGCTGTTGCCATTCTTTCTGCTGTAATGACAAAACTGGGGATGGTGTTTCAGTCACCAATGATAAAAAGAAAGGTGGTGTGAACTACCCCGGGAGCACAGATCAGTTAAGAACAGAATAGCATGTTCAGAGTGGGCAACATGTGGGTGAGAGATGACAAAGAGAATACTACAAAAGAACTCCAGGGGAGTGATTGCAAGCTGTGTGGACCGGAATCATCACAGCCAACACAGATACTACCTTCTTATTAAGCCTAAAAAAAGCTGAGCGTTTCTAAAGTAAACACTAATCGAAAAACACAATAACTAACCTCTGTAGATGCGTGACGTTATCAGAATTACAGTCACAGGACTGTGCTGGCAGGCAAAGCTTTGGCCTAGTAGCGTAGTTGACGAAACCAGTTTACATAACCAGTAAGAAGTGTTGCAAATGGAGAGCTGGGTAGAGAGAGTACCTGCGAGGGCCACAGGAACAATATCAATTACATTCGTGACAAAGGAGCTAAAAAAAAACGAGAATGTTTGAACTTAAATGAGAGAGGCGGGGTTGACATCATAAAAACATGGCAGTTAGCTGCGAGCTTGTGATGTGCTTAACCTGTAGTAGAGGCTGTCAGAAGAGGAGAGTGATGTATGTGTTTGTGAGGGTGACAGTCCAGCTCTGAGGAATTAGGAAGTGACAAAAAAGAGAGAGAGTGTGAGAGAGATAGAGTAAGAGATGGAGGTTAAAGAGGACAGCTGAAGAGGGAGCATATTGTGCAAGGGTTTATTTATTTATTTATTCATTTATATTTAGTTGTTTGTTTGTTTTTTTTTTAGAAGAGAGCTTGGAAACGGGTCACATGTTGTAAAGAAAGAGCATTTGCTGTAAATGTGCATTATAATCTAAATGTCCTCTAACATTGTGCTACATTACTGGCTACAGAAATGATGATGAATATGATGACCCTAGTGAACAGAGACTACTTTTGGAGTTAAAACATTGACAGAATTGAGCAGTGCAGCAGACAAATATATCACAGAAATATTATTGAATCACATAAAAAGGGAAGAATAACATTTTCTTCCTGAAAATATATTTAGAGGCACTATACTGGAGTCTGTGTTCCATATTAGGGGGAAAAGGACATCTGGCATGCTAAGACAAAGTTTAACGTTTTCAACTATCCTGAAACAGCAATTCAACAAAGAGCATTTTTAGGGCCCAGATGTAGGTGTGGTTACATTATCCCAAAATGACAGTTTTAGTATCTTCTACAAATTGTTATCCAATTGCAGTAAAAATAACCGGCTGCAGTGTAATCAGGGCTGTCACAATGGGTCGGTTAGGCAAAAATCAGACACATTGATTCTATTCTTGCTATGTCTATTGATGACTCAGCCTGCATTTTAAATATTAAGCTTTTTCTGCAGGTGCGAGAATGAGCTTGATAAATCAGATTTATGCATGTACGTATCTCTGGCATCAGTTTTCTGTTGTGTATTGGTCAAACAAGAAGCATGGAAACAATACGAGCAGCACAGTGCAGAGGTAAAATGTGGAAAAGGGAATGGAAAGAGTGCAAGAGTCTGAGAGAGGGAGAGCACGATAATTCATTTCAACTTTACATTTCACATGACTAATTTTGCTATGTCAAACCCTGTCTGCCTCTCTACTACCAGCTCCTCAATTTAAAGAAACACAATCAGACAAACCCATTTCATACTTTACTGACCATTTGCCATAACCCTAACCATAGTACTGTACTTATGCAAAACTAGACAATGCTTTTCAGGTTGTCTCTAACGTAAAGCATGTGAGAGGAATGTCCAAACAAGTGAATCAGTTTGTTGAATCCAAATGGACGGTGTGACGGATTGTGAGCAGTTGCATGAACAGATGCAGGCAATGTATTGAGCATTAAGCTGTCTTATGGAATTCCTTCGTAAGCTCGGCCATGCTGTATTGCACTTTGTATGCCTCAGTATGGTATAGCAGGACGGGGCTTATGCTATACCATACTGTTCGATACCGAAGTATGTTGGTCACATATTAAGCTACGCTGTTCTATAAAAGGCCCTGTCATAATAATCAGTCAACATGGCTACAGGGTCATCAATCAGCCAATCAGCTAGGGAGGAACTGAAGGGCCCCGTCTCCATGGGAAACACTCCTCTCTCCCCTCCATCCTTTCCTCCGCGTCATTTTCTTCTTTTTTTTTTCTTGTCTGTGTGCTTCATTAGCAATCATGGAGCCATTTGAAAGAGGAAGCAAGGCAAGATGCACCTATTTACCCACAGCTCACAGAGCCTGGGGAGGGTAGCGAGAGGACAGGATGGGAGATTAGAGTTGGAGGAGGAAGGAGATAAAGTGGTATAGAAATTGAGATGTGGGAGAGAAAATTTAAGTGAGAAGGAGAGCATGACAGATTGCTAGAAAGAAGTTATTAAGGAGAAAGCAAAAAGGAAAGAAATGACGCCAAAACAGAAAAAGGGAGCAGATCTAAGAAGCACAGGGGGAATGTTGCGGGGCTGATTGTACATAGCAGTGTTTGTGGGAGACTAAAAGAAACAGAAGTGAGAGGAAAAGGGAATTAAGGGAGAATCAGGACAAGATGAAAAGATAACAGGAGGGGAAAAGAAAAAAAAAACAGAAAAAAACAGAAGCAAAATTTGATTAAAACAAAATAAAAATGAGAGAAAAAGAAAAAGGGGGGGGAAAGCAAAGCAGAGAGAGCGAGAGGAAGAGAGAGCAAAGGCGCTCAGGAGAGGAGTGAGCAGAGCAAATGTGATGCAAGAGTGCCAGCTACAGATGGAATGGGGGATATATAGCCTGGCCATCATGGCTCCTGCATGATTGGTGAACGGCCCGGACTGCATCACAAGGGGTGTGGTGATGATGGGGGGGTGTGTGTGTGTGTGTGATGGTACTATAGCACAGTGCAGCAGATAAGAAGTGCTGATACCAGTAATGGACTTGACCGCTGGGGGTACTTGAGGAAGGGAGACTGGTGAATATGACGGCAGAGAGGATGAGAGGATCAAAAGGTCAGCATAAATGGAACCGTAGGGACGATAACTGCTGACCCTGTGCGCATGCGTACGCGTTTTCAGCGCAATAACTAAATTTAAACAGCTAAAAACCAGTTGCAAAAACAATATTTTCACTGCCATTCAATTTGAGGAAAGAGCTCATTCTCAACTTAAAAGGGTTCGTAGGAAATTTTGAAACCCAATTATTTTGATGCAATCTCTTAATTAGATTTTTTCCCCCCTCATTGTAAATTACTATGCACTGAGGCGCAGACGACTGCTGTAATAGAGTGTTATTCCATTAAAATGACCAAGACCAATAGGCATTAGAATCTCAATTGCATCAGGCATTTATCAACTAAAGCCCCTACACTCAGTCAGTACAGCAACAAAAATGCTCACCACTGAAACATACTCTTCTTCTGTGACTGTCAAAAAGGCTTTACCATACAAAGTATCTGCTATAATGCACTTTTAAGGTGCTGGAACTTTTGAAATGAACAGCAAACAATCTCTCTCTGTTAAAGATTTGATCAAGACTAGATTTTAAAAAATACATTGGCACATTCCTGGGACCTTGGCTCCACTCATGCAGGTGTTATATGGGGCTTAATTCTGAATTCCCATACACTTCACATTACTGTGCCTTCTTTGATCAGAGCCTGTGATGAGGGCTCAGCACGAGGGGTTGTCTATATACAGGAATAGCAAGGATAGCGTATTAGCTTTTCTGCTTGACACATGCATTTTTTTTTTTAGGATTCTCATTCCATTTATAGGAAGAAATGCTTGGTATTTGAGCTTCATGTGATCTATGTTTGTCAGAATAGCCTGTATACTTATAAGGCTAAATGTTGGAAACTTTGTTTCATTTTTTGCTGAATATCAAAGGAGCAAAAACAGCTCATTTCAATTGCTTGTTTTTATGCTTTTTTATTTTCTACGTATTTAGATTTTTGGTTCGGTCAAAAATATTGTTAGATTTGATTTGTTCCATGTTGCCCAGCTCTTGTGTAGCCAAAGATCGATGATAGAACCCACCTAAAATCTGCTGGGAGTGTGTGCTACACAGTGCACGTGCAAGGATTTTTTTTGGTGTGTGTGTGAGCACTAGCCAGT
This sequence comes from Plectropomus leopardus, assembly GCF_026936395.1. Classification (NCBI taxonomy): domain Eukaryota; kingdom Metazoa; phylum Chordata; class Actinopteri; order Perciformes; family Serranidae; genus Plectropomus; species Plectropomus leopardus. Next base: position 9,898,892 of record NC_142197.1, read on the forward strand.
GTGCTAGTGGAGCAGACAGGAGGCTATTCTGAGCAGGCCTGCGAGCGTGCTGCCTTGTGAGTCAACATGAGTCAGGGCCAGAGAGTTTTTTTCGGTCCTAATGTCATATAGACGGACTGGACAGGAGTGTGGAGTCAAAGGTGGGGACAGCGCAGCATCTATGCAGAGAGCAAGCCCGTGCTCATTATAAAAAGAGAAATTGAGTCGGTTTATGAGGACAGCAATATTAACTTGCCCTCTCTCACATTAATTTTGGTTATTAAACGATAAAATAAACAATCTTCTCTATCCTGAGAACACATTTTATATACATTGTGCATCCATGGAGGTAAAGGTGCAGGAAGGTGTTGATGGACTGGAGGAATTGGTGACGGCAAGTTGATGTTTGCTGGTGCATCTGACTTTGACCGTGTGAAAACTGATGTAAATAGCCATATTCAGTGACCAGCTGGTTGTATGATTTGTTGCAGTTGAGGTCAACAGAGGCAGAAGAAAATTTTTCATAACAGTATAGTGTTGGCATTGAGCCCAGTGCCGTCGAGGCTGCAGTGTAGAATAGGTGCATGCCAACAGATTTTATTGGATATATACTGTGGTCAAATTCACACAGATTCTGTTGCTAAGACTGAGACTGAATGGCAGGTGGGCAGTGTGAGCTATTTTTGCCATGTAGAGGACCAGTGGAGTGTGTTACTCCCTGGGAGACAGACTTTATTGCCCTTTTGGCGGGTGAAAAACATCCCTGTGTTTTCTTAGAAGCCAGCCTTACTTTTATGATCCCGTCCAGTAGTTGAAGCTGAGGTGCGTGTGCAGTAAATCATGTCTACTGAGAGCTGCAAACAGGGGACATATGTGAGGATGGGGGTTTGTTGAGGTTTTTGTGTGTGCACAAACACAAATAAACACACACACACACACAAAAGCGTGCACACACACACAGAGAGCAAAAAGAATGAAGCTATTGACCATTAATTTCACTGCTTTTGTCGAGATTTACTGCCTGGTGAGAAATCATGATCACAGGCGCAGCATCACCAAGGAAACTGCGCTCGGGATCAGCCCTCATTCACTCGCTCACAAACACAGACGTTTATGGACACAGTCCATCAATTCAGACGATATCTACATGTGTTTTACCACTTATAATTGAAATACGCATAAGATGCCTGCTTCTGCTTTTGTTTAAAGGGACATATTATGCTCATTTTAAGGTAATACTTGTTTTTATGGTTTGCATATTTACATGCTCTAATGTTTAAAAAGCACTAAGTCACTGAACCCCGTGCTTTCTAACATGAAAGACCAAAGCTTGCAAAAATATTTGGACATGTTGCAGCAGGAATTTGTACCAAAACTTAGGGTCAATTGACAACATCTGTAAACAAGATAATGTGTTCCACTGTATGTAGCTACCTGTTCATTAGCAGTGTATTTGCAGCTGGGGAATGACTGTAATGGAGAACAGTGGCACTTTTTACCGTGAAAAAAATCACCAAGCAAAGCTTCTAAACACGACCGGACGTGTTCCAGCAAGATTCTGATCCAAAATCAGGGATTTACAAGGTCAGCAACCAAAAAGATTGCATGTTTCCTTGGTGTTAGCATGTAGCAGCGAACATGCAGCCGGGAATGACTGTAAAGGAGAACAGCAGCACTTTTTGCCATAAAAAGAAAAAAAAAAAGCATTGATAAAAGCTTCTTAATACAACTGCATATGTTCCAACAGGAATATGATCTGAAATAGACCAAATCTATCAAGATTACATGTCTCCCTAACGTTAGCATGTAGCAGTGTAAGTTATTTAATGCAAACAACTGCAGTAGCATGCCTGACGCAGATGACCATTTAAAGAAACCCAGCTCACTATGACATCAAACTGTGGCCAGAGTAGGAAAAACTGTTGGAAATGAAGTAATCAAAACGGCAGAAAATACTACGTGTTTGCTCACAGGGATTACTTTGGCCACATTTAATATGAACATCCTTCACACTATATATAAGACAAAAATACTGGAAACCATAATAAGTCCCCTTTGGTTACATTTGTTTGGGCAGATTTTTGGCAGGCTTTAGAGGTGGCAACTGTGCTGACCAAAAACACTGTCAAGAGATGTCTGCATATGTTCTTCTGAGGAAAGACGAGAAAAGTCACATACACAGTAAGCGGATAAGAAAATCTTTGCGTTTATGCTGCATGTACGATCTAAAGAGGGAAGCAAAGAGGGAAAGACGCTATCTTAAAAACCTATAGACTGATATCACATGAGAAAAGCAGTTTGAGGCTTACAGGGAGCGATTTGAGATCTCATCTCCTCTACCATGAGAATGAATGTATCTGGGTGTAGACATTTTGGTGATAGTAGAGGGGTGGGATCGGGGTGACAAAATGGCCTCCTGCATTCCTCAAGACATTATGGAGGCAGTGAGAAAGACAGACAAGGGTAAGAGAATTAACTGAGGTGGAAGGTAAGGGCGACACACTATCTATGACACCCTGATTTAGTATGTCAGAGGATCGCAGATGGGGAAAAAGGACACGTGTAGATAGAGAGAAGTGAATGGGGAGAGGGAGACAAGGGGCAAGGACGAGGTGCAAGAAAGGGGAGATTTGAAAAGGTGATCGCGATAGATAAAGAAGCCCCACTCTGACACATTAAGTAGAGCTCGGGATTCGCTCTGTAGTAACTGTAGGGATCGTGACTTTACACTCATGTGGACTTGAAGATGACAAGCAGTGAGCTAATGTCAAAGACTTGCTGAGAAAACGTGCACTGCTGAGCGCAGAATGGCACATGAAAGCAACGTCGAGATGAAAGCTCTGACGGGCTGCGTTAAGCATCTATGGGCTGAAACAGTTTTCATGGGTTGGCAGAATTATTCAGCCACTGCAGCAAACTGCTGTGTGTGTTTAAACGTGTGTGTGCAGGTGGGTCAGCAGTGATCTTTCGACATCAAACAAATCAATAGTCAACCTCTGTTTGCTGTGGACAAGTAAAACCTCTCTCACTGTTGGTAGTGAAGTGTTTTTGCCCCCACTTGAGTTTTTCATGAAGCATGTGGCATTTGGAATTTTGTCAGGATTTCTTTTATTATTTAATTTACGTGGTATAAGATGGAGATACTCAAAACAGAAAGGCTCAAATGCTGTTTTCACGAGGCGAAGGGGTTCAGGCACTCATCCTAACCACAAGTTTTAATGGATCCTCAATTATCAGAGTCTCCAAAAGTGCTTGTTTAAAATACAGTCTTTGCTCAATAGAACAGGATGTGGGTTTGCTGGGAGATCTAAGAGAGCATTGAAACAATAAGACTGTTTGTAAACATTTAGCTCATTCCCTTTTTCCTTTAATTCTGACTTCAAATGAATCTGGTTGGACTTGAGCATAAAAAGGAGAAAAAGAGCCTTGAAGTGGTCCGTTTGTGTATTTGCGTATGGTGTAGGAGATACATTTGTTTGAACTTGTATTTTCCAAAAAAGAAATCCTGTTCATTTGCATAAATATAGCAGATGAATTATTCTCCAATGTCCAGTGGTTTTAGGTCTTAAGATGGAATTCAGCTCTCCTTAAAAACCCTTTAAATACAGATGTGTGGCTGCATACTGTCTGTGTGAAAGAGCTTGTGTAGGAGTCACTGCAGGTGAACCTGTGCCAGTCTAACTAGGCCACCTCCGCAGAAAAACTGATCAAAGCGTATGCCATCCCAGAAAACAGACAGCAAAGAGCATTTTAATCCAGTAGCTGCTTATTAATGTCAGGCAACCAGACAACACTTAGACTTTAACTTTGTGAGATCCTCTGGAGCTGCACTGGGACAAAATAAAATGCAAGTCACTGAAGGCAGGGGAGGAAAGTATGAATATGAAGATGATTTTGGAATTTTGAAACCATTCAACTTTATACATAAAGGAAGCGTCAAGAAATTAACTTGAAAGAAATTTCTGACAACAAAAATACAACTAAAAAAGGGGTCAGGACCAGAGTTCGCCTTAACTGAATAGGTGTCCAAAAGCCTAATAATTGTAGTGCCGTTATTACACAAGGTGAAAAAACTAGCACTGGTTAATTCAACGCTTGCCCGGTTAGAATAAGCTAACATTACCATAGTGGCTGCCATCCAACATAGATATGTTAAAAGGTCTCCAAAGACTCATACTGAAAAAGCTTGATTCTTATGATAAATCCATCAATAACTGTTAGGTAGTGTTAGCCCTGTCACCGAGTATATGGGGGCAGACTTCCACAAACTGTCCCTGACACAAATTTGCATTTCTTAGGATATCACAGGAATGACCCACCTAGAATTGGCTTAGGTTTACTTTCTTACTCTAAACATGACCAATCCAACCAACAAGGGCAGAGAGTACTAGTCAAGCATAGGGAGAGTAGAGTGGGCCTTTTCTTCACTATCCTTGGATTTGCAAATTTACATCCCTAAAGTGGAGCTCACTTTCCTGCAGTAGTCTTATGATAAATAGAGTGAGAGCAGGGCAAGAAAAGGTAGAGAAAATCAAAATGCTACAAGCAGCTTTACAATGAAATAAGATTTTTAACCATTATAGATAGAGGAAAATTTAAAGCACTCATTCCGCAACACCTCTAAGGCTGAAGTGTCAAACTTTTGCTGTTCACTACCAATGTTACAGAAGCTCCGCGGCCCAAAAAAACTGAAAAATGAGGGATTGACGCAGAGGAGGTTGAAGGCCAAGCAGGTACTGCTGATCAAGTTTATCAGCCAGTGGCGGCTAAAATTAAAATCAAGGGTAATATCAGATTATGACCAAATTCTTATCACCTCGTCTGTCCAAATGACAGACGACAAGAAAGTCTAACTCAACCGCCGGTCAGAACAGATCCTTCTTCACCAAGTCAGGTGTCAGTTTGTCCACAGCTGTGTGTAGGGGTGCAGGCATCAGGGAGGATTTAATTTACATTTTTATTTTTAATTAGAAAAGCAAAAGTGTTCTCTGAACAATAATTGTTTTCAGGGCACTGTTAGGCATTTCAGAACTTTTAAACAAGAGGTGAATCAGAGGCGCTGTGCGGCCCCAAGCTGAGCGCGACCTCGTTGGCCCGACTGATATAAGAGTACCTGCCCAACGGGGGAGCCAATAATTAGACAGCTAGTTATACCGCTCTCTACCCTCAACACTCTCTGGTCGTGTTTAATTAGCTGGAGTGAGGGACAAGACACATCAAAGACGTATATGTGGGAGCAGGCTTGTGTTTGTCCGTCAATTACAGTTTTGTTGTTGTTGCGGTAAAATAACTTCAAACCAAGTCGTGAGCCAGAGTTGGGGATAGACTGAAGGAGTGTAAACATGAGGGATTAGAGCCACAAGTGAGCAGGATATAATACAAGTAGGTGGTAATATGAGAAGCAGAAAACCTATAGAGTTACCACTCTACTGGGAATTTGATACTATGAGGAGAAGAGGAGGATGTGGCAGCAGCTCATGGGATTAGTATTGAGAGTAAGCAGAGGAGTAGAGAGAAATGTTTAAAAGAAAAGAAAATACAAAAAGATGAGACACATTCTCACCAAACACATTGAGTATACTAACCTTAGAACTTGTACGAAACCGGTACCTAAACTTTGGATATATTTTGTGTTTTCACCGCAGACAGTAATCTTAAACGTAGGCAGGCTTGCACCTCGTTAATCGCCAACAGAATTCTTTTCAGAATGCGAAGATCAGGCTGGAGTATTTAGAGTCTCTGTCGCAATCGATGGGATATTAAAAGGTTTGTGCATTAAAACCATATTGAGCAAGAGTGGTAATTCTGTTTTGAGCAATTAATGACTGCAGTGTTTCTAGCGCCACCCTTGAATATTGGATCTGTGTGCTGGATACCTCAAGAGAGGGGTGACAAAAAGTGGGCTGAAATGGAACAGGTTTACTGGTACCATTCACAACTTTTGACGTTAGAAATGCAAAAATAACTGTTCTAATGTTTAACCAACTAAAGTGACCCAAACTGGACTGCTCGGTGGTAACATGACTAAAGGGTGCTTTCACACCTATGTTTTGGTAGACTCGGTGCAATTCAAAGATGAAGTTGCAACATTGTTGCCGTTTTCATTTGGTTCAGTTAGTGCTCACAATGAACTTTATCAAGCACACCAAATATTGTAAACAGGTCTATTAGACAGAGTATCTGAGTGAAACTTGCCGACACTTCCCGGTCTCAGAAGTGACGCAGGGACACCAAATTTACTGAGTCTTGGGCTTTTTGTTTTTGCTTTAGCGTTCCCATCAGTCGAATATTTTAGGGGAAGGTGACAATATGAGCAACTGATAAAACAGCAAGTTCTTCAAACGAGAGTATGATGGTACCGAAGGAGAAGACTGGCCCTGATGAGACCAAGATTAGGTGTACTATCCGTGTTGTACAGATGATGTGCAAGGTACAGTCGTAATAAGTTGGATTTTAAAGTTGTGATCCCTTAAATCATATGTCAGTCTGTACAGTTTTGGTTCACTTCCTGTACTTGGGTTGAATCAGGTTGTCGCCTAAAGTGAACTGAATTCTAGCGCACAAGGTTTTCAGGCAGACCAGAGATTGTTTTTTTTAGTCTGCACAAGCGTTCAAATGAGCTTTTCACACCAACCCAAACCAACCGTACTATCTGACAAAACGCTCCATGGTTCGCTTAAAACAGACCAAACAGCTCAGGTGTGAAAGCACCCAAAGACAGGTAGCTGAATGACTGGTGAGTGAGGAGGAGAGGAGAGGAGAGGAGAGGAGAGGAGAGGAGAGGAGAGGAGAGGAGAGGAGAGGAAACTCAGGGGTAGAGGAGACTTGGCAAGCATTCACCCTCCCACTCTGCTGGCAGCGAAGGCACAAACTGTTTGCTCACAGCAGTACATGCATCTATTAGTATTGTTCCAGGAGATAATAACTCTCTGTGTGTGTATGGGGATGTACATGTGTGTTTGCGTGTCAATTTCTCAGCCAAAAGTGGAAAACGAGTTGCTAGGAGGTGGCAGACTAAACAATATGGAGCAGCAATATAAAATGTATGAGGAAGTGAGCGTCTGCCTGTGGGTGTGTCAGACTTTAGTGCTAGATGTCAGCTTTATAGAAAAAACAGCACAGCTCCCATGAGTTTTACGAAAATCTACCTGTAATTGGAGTTGGGTTGAATTCCAGTTTTCGGTCCAATGTAAGAACTTAAAGCAGTTTGATTTATGCAAACCAGCTAAGCAAACATCTGTCATTATGGCACATTCTGGAAGTATTAAATGCAGCTAACCACAACGCGAAATCCAAGTCAAATTATATTAATTATAATCAATAAGACATTATAATTAATATAATATGTTTATAATTGGACTAGCCTAGCCACTAGTGTCATACAGGTCAGCTGCAGAAATTAATTTACTGCTGAGAGATCAAATTTCAGCAGATGGAGGGCAGTATGTTTGTGTATTTCTTTGTTTGATGAGAGAAGACATGATGGCAGAGTTATTCTCTTAAAAAGACTTAAACTGCACCAATATGACAACATTTTGGATTCAAAGCTGACAAAAGAGCTGTTCTGACTGACCGCTGATTTTTTTCATCTGTAATACTATTTATATCTGATGCTCGCTTTGAAAGGGCCACAGTGGACGAGGATCAGCTGATTCACAAAGTTGAAATGAGAAATTATTTACACAAAACCTAAATACAGCTGGCTGGAGGGAGATCATCGGAACCTGAAAAGTTTCTGCTAAAGTCAATGACCATGGCTAAAAAGAAGCTTGAAGCTTTATATGACAATATAAAGCATATGTTTTCTTTTTTTAAAAAAAAAGTAACATTACAAATGTAGGAAGATAGCAAGTAGGTTATGCTCTCATATTTTAAAGGGTTATATGTTTCCAGGCTGATCTGATCGCTACGTACTTTGATTACATGAAGTAACAGAAATGCATGTTTTAATGGATTCAGGGTGGACACAGAGCTCTGGTGTTGTGCGGTGCCACGTGATAGTCACTCTTTTTCTGTCTGGACACGATATCATTATGTTCCATTGAGGAGAGGCTGCTGTGTCAAGTGGGACACCTGGTAAAATTCGGTAAACAGGTCTGGTCTGTTGTTTGGCTTAATACGGTTACGGTTACGGTTATGGTTAATACGGTACGGTTTGAAAATTTTCACACTAGCCCAGCCCTACCTGTGGTTGTTGAACGCTACAACAAATGGTTAAATCCTTGTTCGAATGGCCTGTTTTGTAGAGTAACATATGGACAGAAACCCCTTATCAAAAGATAATGACATGCACTGTAGGCCTCAGAAGCGTTGATTACCCCTCAGACAAGCCTAACTGAGCGCACTTACACAGCAGCAAACACTCTCGCTTTAAGAGAGATTCAGCTGGCACCGAAAGCGTTTTAAGAAACTGCAGTGCCCCGGCCAGCCTTTCTTGGAACTTCCCCTGCATACACCCCTGCACATTCAGAGAGAGATCCAGCCAGCAAAGGGGTTTAAAGAAACTACATTTCTATAGCTGGCCTCAATAGAAGCTACATATACACACACAGCTCTCTCTCTCTGCCTGTCGCCCACTTCTGCCATTAGCTTTATCTGTCTGAATTCAAAGCTGAGAGCCCAATCCCCGTTGGTTTTTTGAAAAGATTTTGCCAGGCTTGTTCTTCCCTTTATGCCCCCGACTCTCCTCTGGGAAAACATAGAAAAAGAGGGAGATGGAGAGAGGAGGGGGAAGAGATGCCGATCGCTGACACAGCCGCTGAGATAGCCTCTCTCTTGTTGGTGAGGGATATAAAGAAATGGAATGAGAGGAGAGGTAGATGGAAGGAGATGCTGAGATGGGGATAGGACGTTATGCTGGGGTAAGCTGCCGGAGGATTACCGCTTCAAATCTCCCCTCTTTTTGGCCTTTATTTGGCGCTTATTTATTCACATCTTTGAGGCTATATTCCCACTCACGACGGGTACACGCTGATAAAAGAGGTGTCATGTGAAAGGAAAAGGTGAGATGAGAAAGAAAAGGACAAGAGGAGACGGGAGGTCTAGGTAGGTGTGCCCTCTGCGGGGCCAGGGCCAGACGTTGACAACTCAATAAGCAAAACGGAGGACTGACATGAAACGTGGTCAGGATGTGGGGAAAGAAACGTGAAGACGGTGTGTGTGAACAGTGTGTGTGGACCATATGTAAATTCTGCCATCATGGAGAAAAAGCAGAGACAGGGAGTCGAGGCTCAGGGAGCAACTGGCTCTTTTTATCATGACAGCTGACTTCAGTGTGTGTAAGCCCAAAAGTGTGTGTGTGCCTTTGTGGATTGAACCCTACAGCCAAGACGATGTTGATGTGTAGCAACTGCTGTGTTGTCAAGGGAACCATTAGCACGACTGAAAGGCTGGTTCTGCGCTGCACACACACACTAGTGATGACTGAAAATATAATTCCTCTGCATAGGCCTGACATATAGATCTCAGTGTGTAAGAAGCTACAGTTGCACAGACTGCAAAGCAATGTCAACAACATCAATATCTAATATGTCTACATTTTGATGTATGCGTGGTGGAGACGCAAAGATAGATGAATGTGGATTTGTCTGTCAAAGCTGTCAATATGTTACGCTGCCGTGTCACAGTCATCAACAGAATCGGATCAATCTGAGCATCAATAAAGCACAGAGGCCTAGAGCCACTTCCTCAGGCACACTCATCAGAGATTCAACTAACATATGGTGAAGGACAGAGACTACTGTTTCTACAACTGTGAACTATCTAGGTCAGACCGCAACAGTGAAATATGGGTATTTTTCAAGCATTATTTGCCCCCCAAAAAAAGCATTCATTGAGGGTTTTTATACAGAAATAGCTTCAGTTAAGGATAGAATATATTTGGTGCTAATGGATTTTGAACAGACTGTTAATTTTTCCTCTGAAGCCAACCACACGCCATTTTTGTTACAGTGTCAAACAGTGTTCGTGTTTAGATAACAAACACCTAGCGGCCAGCAGCTCAGAAGGCAACGCAGCAGGGGGATTTGTGTGTGTGTGTGTGTGTATGTGTGTGTGTGTCTGCGTCTGTGTCTGTGTGTTTGTGTGCATGCACTTGTGTGTGAGAGTATTTTCCTTGTGGGTCAGACTGAAAAGGAGGTTAGTGGAAGTAACATGTGTACACAGAATCACAAAGGGGGTGCAAGTTGGGGGTAATGAAAGACAACACAAAAAGGACAATAGAAGTGCGTGTGTGTGCAGTAACGTTAATTTAGTCGGGAACATAAAATGCCAGTCAAGTGAAAAGAATGGTGAGGCGAGACAACAATAATAGCAAATTAAGAGATAAGCAATAAAAGTGAAGCTCCTCATGGGGCAGAACAAGAGATGAAGGAGAATCAGCTGACCGAAGGAGGATTAACAAAACGACACTTGGAGGATAAAAACTCGACTCGTAGCTGAGGCATTTTCAGACTCTTCTTCAGATGATCACTTTTGCCAATTCCTTTCTTATTATAATAGGTAAAAATCACAGCCTGTATAAAAATAATGGACGAGCCACTGTGACATCACACAGTGCAAACCAGTCTCACTTCCAACTTGTCAATTACCGAAGGTTGGCCCTCAGCATCAGGCACCAACGCACCCTTTAGCGCCAACATGAGACGCACCAGGTGGCACTACTACTTCCCTCCTCGTACAGTTGACATGAACAGGAAAATTAGCTTAGGACACCAAAAGTGTCCTTTGTATGAGGCTGTAAGCGTGTTTATTTTTGTTGTCAAGTTGAGCATAAATGTTGATGGGGATTGACTCACTTTTGAAGCCAGCCTCCAAGTGGCCATTAGAGGAACTGCAGTTTTTGGCACTTTCTGTTAATCAAGGTCTTAACTTTTCCTACAATTTCTAATCTCATATTCAATTACCAAATAGTATTTCATTACATGTTAAAGTAAACATTTCAGTAACTAACAAGCATTTCTATAACCTCATTGTTTGTGATAAAAAGCCAAAACAAGACTAAAATTGGTCCAATTGTCAGGCTACTATTGAGCCATTGAGTGTGCCTGCTGGACTGTCCCCATTCAATAACATAGTCAATATCCCAGAGTAACTTCCAACTCTCAATTCAACATATTAATTATTTGTCTCCACTTTTTTTTCCACAATCCTCTTCCTCCATGTGTCATCTCTGGCAGTCACAGACCGAACTGTGCTGATTGATGGAGTGAAGTGAGAAACTGAAAAACTGCAGACAAAACTGTTGTTTACTGGAACAATAGACTGGTAGAGGAGGCGAAAAAGAAGAGCCAAAAGAAGTACAGAAGCCAAATAATGAGACAGGTAATGACGTGTCTATTGATACAGCCACTGGCTATCTGGCTGCCCGCCTGCAGTACTCTCACACGGACCAAAATTCAATATGTAGTTTGGCTATTTTCCTTTTAAGTGAGAGGGAGCAGAGTACGGCAAAGGCAAACAAAAAGGCAAACAAAGACGTAGCAGAGACAATAAAGGCTTTTTCTCCATTTCCTGCTGCTTCAATCACTTATGAAACATTCAGTCGTCTGGCCCTGGGTTCAACTATAATTTCAGAAATGTGTTTGTCTATTATTGCAAGCACACACTGATGCCCTATACCTTCATTATGCTTTCCTTTAACAGTAGCTTTTGTCCTTAGAATCCACTATAAAGCAGCCAAAATGTGGACCTCTGCGGGGAAAAATGACTGCAAAAGAAAGAGAAAAACCCAGAAAGAAAGAGAATTAAAGATGAGATGAATGCAGTGAGTGATATACTGTGAGACAGTACAGTGCAAGTGCATGAGAGCATTATACTATTGCCCTCATTGATGTGGAAGAGTGCTGCAGTGCCCTTCATGTAGAGGAAAAGGCTAAGAGGATTCAGCTGGTCCCCAAGCACAGTGTGCGCCTGTGTCTTTGCACTCTTTCCAGGGTATGCTTATCAGGTTGGATGGTGAGGTTGCAATTCCATCACACACACACACACACACACACACACACACACAAATACACACATGAAGCACAAGGTCGACCTCGTAAACGAGTTGGGGGCGATAAAGCGGTGAGCAGGTTTCTCCCTTCCTCTCATCTCTCCATCTCTATTCAGGCCCATCTATCTCTCCGTCACTGCGATGCGTTTATGTGGGTCGCTCTGTTCACCTTCAGGCTGTAATTCACGATTTTCAAGGAACAAAAGCCGCCTGACTATGACGCTGATGCACGCAAACAGGCTGAGCGGTGCTTTATTTGTAAACTGCTGCTAACGCTGAACTTTACCTGTGACACCAATTAGTCGACAGTAATGCAGACAGGCTGTTGGAGCGTCAAAATTTATGGTCAGCACTCAGTAGGAACTACTATTAACAGCACTGGGCTCACAAGGTGGGTTTCAAGGTCAAACTTTAAATTACAAATTTAATCTCTATTTAAATTAAAAACTAGCATGCTTTGCCAGTACTCTTGCCGCTACTCTATTTCACCAAGTGAAACACGTCCACCATCATTAACACTGAAACACAATTATTGCTCAACTGTGACACACTGTCAAGGATAACAGACTTGAAAGTGGAAAATGGATTGTACCGCAAACAGAGCTGCAACCATTAATCAATTAATCATCAGTTGTCAACTATTAAATTAATCACAGACAAATACCAGTCTTAGTTATTTCTTAGAAAAAAATATGTAAAAATTCTCTAAATACAGCCTCTTAAATAGAGCTGCAATGATTTTTTTATTAATCAGTTGGTCAATTAAAAAACTATCTTCATAATTACTGCTTCAGTCATTTTCAGGCAAAAAATGTCAAGTATTTGCCAGTTCTAGCTTCTTAAATGTGAGAATTTGCAGCTTTTCTTTGTCATTTATGAGAGTATGACAGTGGGATTTGGTAAATATATGATAGTGTAAGGTTTTAGACTGCTGGTAGGACAAAAGGTGAAATTTGAAGATGTCACTTTGGGCTCTGGGAAATTGTGATGAGTAGTTTCACTTCTTTCAATGTTTAATTGTGAGGAAAATCAGCAGATAATTGAAAATAAAGTAATTGTTACTTGCAGCCCTATTCTTAATAGTGTATAAATTGTCTGGTTTCTTAACTGTTTTCTGACAGTAAACTGAATATTTTTGGGTTGTTGACGACAAAAAAAAAGACATTTGAGGACACCATCTTGGACTGGGGCACAACTTTCCCCATTTTGTAACATTTTATAGACCAAACAACTGGTCAATTATTTAGGAAAATAATCAAGGCATTAATCAACAATTGTAAGTTAGCCCTTATAGCGAAGGTGTACAGCTTTTTCCAAAAGCATCAAAAAGATTGTTTTGGGGTTTTTGGGGTTTTTTTCTGAGCTCAACTGAGGTTTGTATCAACACTAATACTAGTAAATGCCCAAATAAAGGCACAAGTGGTAAAGAGGATTGATTTGAGTGTAATGTTGAAATCATTAAAAGCCATATTTAGATCATATCACTCAACAAAAAAAACTGCATGTTGCTGTTTGTAACAATTAACCTCCAACTAATCTGATAATTGATTTATCTGTTTAAGAAAAATAAGTCAAATTCTCTGCTTCCAGCTACCTTGATGTCAATATCTTCTGGTTTCTTTTTCTCATCTGTGACAGTTAGCTGAATATTTTAGGTTCTGGAAAAAACAAGACATTTATAAGGATGTTGTTTTGGGAAACGATCTACATTTTTCACCATTTTATGACATTTTATTGATCAAACAACTAATCAATCAATTCATAAAACAACTGTTAGTTGCAGCTCTTACGGGTCCACTCAGGTTTGCATCAACACCAATAATGAAAAATGCACAGATTAGGGCATGTTTGTAATTTTTCAATTAACAAGTTGTAAAAAAATTTATAATGTCAAACATTTTTTATTTGCCGACGTGGATTTATTTTTGCATTATCATTTATTGAAAGCTTCACTCAAATAAAAAATACCCGCATGTTACTGAAACACTATAAGAAGAATCAGATGGTAAACCCTATGAAATATTTCTGGTATGGATGTAGTCCAGACTGCAGCAGTTATGAATGGATGGGGACAGATCCTGTCTGTGGCTATAAAGCAGCAGTAATCTGGATATGGGGCAGCCTCCTGCACTCGTGGTTTGTTTAACTACAGTATGTGGTGGGAAAAAAGGGCCCGAGGGGCAGTTCACCGTCCCCACCGTCCGTCTGTCTCGCTGACCAGGAAACCACACCATGCATTATTCATCATGTGTACTCACATTCTCTCTCTGTATCGCTCCCTCTCTTACATACACTCACACAGACACACACTCAGCATCCCAAAGCATGAGAAAGAAAAACAAGACAAAAATAGATGCAAGACACACAAATGCATGTGGACAAAACGAGCCGCTGTGGACGACAGAATGTGAGGCAAGTGTGTGAAAGAGGGAGAGGGGGAGAGGAAGAGACGCGGTCAAAGCTGTACTTGTATAATCGGCCTCATGCCAAAATAATTCAAGCGTGATCGGAAATCAATGTGAGAGCATGGAAGCTGTGGAGAAATCCGATGCTGTCCTGCGGCCCTGAAAGGCAAAATAAGACGTAGAAAAGAGGCTCAAATGCATGAAGGATGCATTCTGTGTGCCTCTATGTGTGTGTGTGAGGAATGCTAAATGAATTGATCGGAGTTGCGCTGACCACAGATGTGCACAGAGGCAGATGGAAGAAAAGCCAGACAACTAGATAACACTTCAATTATCCAGCTGCCACATTGTGCCTATTTATACCTGTGGTACTATAAGAATTACCACACAGAGAACAGAAAGCAAAATCCTCTTGATATTACAAAGGTGCTGGATGTATTAGCATTTAATTAAAATGCTCACCAAGAACAGTTATTAAAGCAGAGAGCCCTGCGATCTGTCGAGGCAGGCATTAGCGGGGCATCTGTGATGCTGGCACAGTGACTCATCAACGCTCCACAACACGACCTCCTGCAGGTCTGATGGCAGCCTGAGCCAACCTCCACCGCATGCAACATTCACGTCACAAGGTGGAGTAAGGTGGGTGAGAGGGACCCGTTGTGGGCAGAGTTTGGGACGGCATGTGCAGGGGAGTAAGACGCATAACACCGAAAAATGACACTCTGCAGGTAAGTGCCTGTGTGTGCCTGTGTGTGTGTGTGTGAAGGTTAGGACTATGGCAATTATGTTAAAATGCTGATTCAAATTTGTTTTGTTGCCTGATTACTGCAATTATCTTTTATCGTGTTATTTCTTTTAACCGCAGTTGATATTTAAGGTGAAAAGAAACCTTTCTAAATTGTTGTACATACACCACACAGGGTTACTGCGGGGTAGATCTAAGACTTTAAGAGTTTTTTTTAATGCCACTCAGAATTAAGTTTAATACCAATATTCTAATAACCAAAGTTGAGGGGCAATTTTTTTCCCCAAAAATGTTTATTGTAACATAAAACATTACTTTTTTGGTCTGGTATTAAAGTTAGATTATCTACATCAAATATAAAAAAAAAAAACGATGATTGGATTCCCATCATTACGAGTTTAGAGAAAGGAACTGATTTAATTATTTAACAAAAAAATGGATGTTACCAATTATTGAGATTTTGCAACATCAGGAATAAGGATTCGTAAAATCCTTTATCCAATCCTACATTTGAGCATTTTTTAGGCTTTTAAAGATTAATTTAAACCAATATAATGACAATAAATGTCTTATTTTTACATTAATGAATTCAAAGCCTTTCAAGACTTCTTAAGGATTTACGGGAAACCTGACTATAAACTATCTATCAAACTTTAAAACAGTAACTCTGACACCTTTTGAAAATACATTTTCCTACTAAAAAGAGGGTTGACAAGTTTTCATAGACTGGAAGACTTCGAGCGATAATGACCTGCAACTACACCCCATTTGTCACTTTTATCTCAGGTGCATTCGAATTTAGGATAATCCATCACAGGGGCATAATACTGTATATATTCAGTCTCTTAAAACAAGCTGTAAGATTTTTTTTGGCTTGGATGTAAACACATTGTTGGAGATCATCTTTATTGGCCTGACATACCTGGACAAAGGCCTCTTTAATGCATGTGCATGTTTTCTTTTATGCTGAGAAGTGGGGATGGGTGCTGAAACCTGGTATTAAAAGGGCCCCGGTGCTTAATTACTAAAAAACCTAGCAGGGCAGCAAAATTAATCAAATATTAATCACAATCCTGATTTTGGCTTCCCACAAATAAATGAAGGTGATCATATAAAACTCCATCCATCATCTATTAACAACCATCATTAGCTATTGTTTAAAGAAATTCAGATTCAGGAAAGGAAAACATCATATGCAAAGACTGCATGACACCATGCTGCCAAGCAAAACAACTAACGGTAATTTGTTAAACAACCTGAAAAAAATTTTAGTATGACGAATGCATAAAGGCCTCTAGTGGCTTCTAGAAGATGCACTATTTTCATGAAATGAAATCCATGAAATCAATGAATAATCATGAGAAATAACTGTGATCTCAATATTGATCACAATAATCATGATGATCATTTTGGCCATAATCATGCAGCCCTAGACCATAGTATGCTCACCCACATGCACACACACACGACACTGAGTGAAGTCAACGAACAGCGGAGCAGAGAGGTCCAAAGCTACATTTGTTTGTTTAAGTCCGTACAATGAAACCTTAGCCAACAAAAGCCAATACTTTATTATTAAATAGTGACTTTGCTGATGTAAACATCACTGCTGCTGCTCTAGAAACAACGCTTAGTTACATTTAAAGTATTAAGTTCTGAATTCATTAATTTTTAAGGTTTTTTGTTTTTTTTTGGAAAGCCATTATACAGTAATGAAAAAGAACCAATACAAGTATCAAAAAAGACTGAATCTATTATTATAAGAGAAGTAGCATTACTAAAACCCTAATGACATGCATCCATACTGAGAACTGAGTTAGAAAATGTAAACTATGAACATCTCTGTGTATGAGACTGAGAAATTGTTAGTGAGTAGGCAGTCGGGGCAGTGCAGCAGATGAGAGACCACCCAGACTGAATGAGGTCAACAGGACTGACAGTACACGTAGGTGGATCAGTACATCGCATATTACTGTCCACTTAGCCTGCTCTCGTCCCCGCTCAATCAAACACTCCATCTCTGCTTCACCCTCTTTTTCTTATTCCTGCTTCCTCACCCGCCTGCTGATCAGTTATACAACTCCAAACACACACAACGACAGTTCCAATCAACTGTGCTGATTATACCAAATAAAAAAAGTTTCAGAGCTGATTAGTGCAAACTACTTACTCTTAAATAAAATATTACAAATGCTACAAGTAGATGCAACTGGTATCTGCAAAATGTGAAATTATGTTAAAACCGACAGAAGCTGAAATTAAATTTTAAAAAAGTCATCAGTCAGCGACCCTTCACTCAACTAAGATTGCTACAAGTCTAGCAGCTGTTTTGGGGGGATATTGCTAATCAATGTGCTGTGCAGTGTGCTTCTGGGGACGTTTTGGTCTCCAGATTTTGCTGCGAAGTGAACTCTCTTGACTTTAATGATACTCTTTGATACATGGACCAGTGTGCACGCTGCAGAAGCAGAGGGAGGAAGAAATACTGAAGAAATACTGTAAGGCTCTGTGATAACGTTATCTACTCTCTTCTGCTTAGAAGTGGTGAATTTACAGCTAACAGCAACTTAAAACAACACCGTCTCTGGCTTTTGTTTGATATCTAGTTTTGGCAAAAAAATGTTCCACAACTGCAACTGGTCATTAGCGCTGTTAGCTTGTTTACTATATTACATGAATGCCTGCTGCCACACTAAGCCTCGCTCAAACATTTAATACAAAGAGTTGTTAAAATTTTGTATTGAACTGCTGAGTCTGATTCGACTGGCAGCCTAATTCTGACTCAGGTAGAGCCCTAGTCTGACATTAAGGTAAAGCAGAGTAAATACTCTCAATATAGCATAGACATAAACTGATATTGATTTTTTTTTTATTGATTTTTTTTTTAGGTAGCTAAAAAATATTTTGTAGCGGACCCATGTCAGACCCCAGCCTGTCTCTCCAAACTGGGGGCATAATGACTGACATCTGCTGTTTGTAATCCACTGTCTATGGATAAGCACCTCATACAAACCTGCTTCAAAAAATCTGCACTATCCCTTTAAATAGCTTGTAACTTTGAGGTGTGATGAGCTTCACTTTGATGCCAGCATCACACAGTCATTGTCACTTTCTTTCACAGCCCTCTCAGTTTGCAATAACGCTAATTAAACATACAATTGTTCTAATGAGGCGTTAGTAACAGTTTAAATATTGTTTCACCGACTTGCGTGTTTTGTTAACTAACACTACACCACTAATTATGTCCCATCTCTAGCTGACTCATGCTAGATAAACACGTCAATGCGGTAAAAATTTGTCCTCCCTCCTGGTTAGGCTGAGCGTTTGAAGTTGCCACCCAAAAAGCATCAAGAAAAATCAGCAGAGAGCCTCGGTGACAGAGACTCTTTGAATGGATGGTGTTTTTGTCAATGGAAGGTGGGAGGTGAGAGAAATTAAATGGAAGACATCAAATAAGTAAAAAGGGGAAATGTCTGGGGTGGTGTTTACCAATGTGTTTGCTTTTTTTTCCCCCTCAGAATTCTGTGCTGCTGTTTCGGTTCCACGCTGGGAACGGGAGCAGTGTCTGTCAGAGATTAACACAACACAGAGGGAGCGGGAAGAGAGAGAGAGAGAGAGAGGCAACAGACGGGGGAAGAGAGGAAGAAGGGAGGTAGGGATAAAGGAAGACAGAGGAGATAAACACAAAAGTGATTTTTGAAAAGAAGGAGAGAAATCTTTAAAAGTGAATCAGCAGAGAGACACAGAGAGAATGAGGGGTGGTGGCAGCGGGGGTTTATAAATAGAGGAGACAGAGACCGGGGCCTCTCCCCTCACTGGATGCCACATTAATTATGCGTGTCTGCATCAGGAGAAATTAAGACGTGGCTGTGTGGCAGTTTAGAGAGAGAAATTGAGGAGGGAGGGGGACGGGGAGAAATGGCAGGCGTTGAGGGAGAGAGCAAATGTCAGTCTGAGAATTAAAAACTGGACACCAAAGACGACGGCGGGAGGCGAGAATGAGGCACAAATGAGTGGAAAGCGGAGCGAGAGAAAAGGCTATTAGTGAAAGACCAAAACAGCGGCACAAAAGCAAGAGAAGCGCGCTCACGTCTGCACCCAAACTCACTTTCAAAAGGAGACGAGAGAGACAGAGCAGCTAATTACAGAATGGAAACACACAAGTGTGAAAATAAAAAAAAGCATACGGACCATTGAGTCAACATGTCATCAAATCGACAAAACCCTACAAAGCTCAAAATGGCTCATTGAGCGTTAAATATTTTATGAATGCAAATAAATACGCCGCCAAAACCCAAATCAAATGTTATTCACGTGAGGCCCATCTTCTGAACATCTTAAACAGCTTTCTGCAATCAGATGTTATTCAGAGATGAATCAACAGCAGAATCTTATGCTAATGAAATCAAATGATCCATATTCATGCTCGAGTGTGACACACACCTTAATAACCTGTTTCGGTCACACTCGCTGTTCTGTTTGGGGATAGGAGAGAAAGACGGATTAAGGACACCTAGTGTTTCTACCTCTCCTTCCCACATCATGTCTTTTATTCTGCTCTCGTTAAGAGCTCCGCCACTTCCTCTCACCTCTTCACCCCGGCTTTCTCTCATGCAACTCTCTCCTGTTTCACTGTCAGGTGTTGTATAATGTTACACTATCGTTTGACTCTTTTCCAGCTACATGTGCGCCTGTTTCACAGCTGTCACTTGGGTTTGTTTTTTTTATCCCTTGCCACGATCCTTTTTAACTCTTTGAAACCTGGAATGACATCAATTTTCTCGTGCTGCATTTAGACATCTTTCTTATGAAACCTGAGCAATCTGGTTTAATTTCTTTTGATAACACAGCTAAGAAGGCGAGGAGAAACTTGGCAAGAGATTTCCCACAATATGCTAGAAATTCAGAAAAACCTACAAGAAAATGAGCTGTATTTTTTTTAACAATTATCTGTCAATCTGTTTATTTATACCTTTTTAAAAAATACCTTTTCCTTTTTTTCTGCTTAATTTCAGGTGATTTTTTTTGTTAACTTGTAAGGCGCGCCGCCACAGGGAGATGAATGTGTGGGAGATCCTGTTAATAGCTCATTTTAAGATACCGAAAAAATGACGTACTCCTCCCCTAGAGACAATGTACCGATAATATTATTATTATGCCAATATATCCCTTTAAATCCTACACACTGGATCTGATTTTCGACATAGGGATTTGTTACTTTCTTTTGGTTAATGATTTTTTTATTGGAAAAGTGACAACTCTCATGTGTGAACATTTAGGTGTGTTGTTATCTCCTCAAATGTGTCCGTTTGTGAGCGTGCAACTTTGTGTTCATATTAGCCCATAACAGCAGGTCAGTGCAGCCAGCCAAGCAGCCCCCGCACCGGTCTCGGGACTCATTATATGGCTCGGTCCTGCCTGCTAACTCCCACCTACCTGCGAAAAAACTTGCTGACACCACCGATGACTGGCAAGGGAGAAAATGTGTGAGAAAAGTGTGTGCATCAGAGTGTGTACGGATGGGAGAGGTTATGTGCGAGATAACAAATGCCTAATTTAATCTGCACGCGTATCGGAAAGGAGAGTGTGGCAAAGTCTTAGATTAATTATGCATTTGTGCATCTGTAAAAAATAATAAACACATCAACCTGTCAGTGCTGGAGAACCTCTGCACTGCGCTGACTCATGGCAGGGGGTTTGCATTTCTGTCAATCAAAATCCTCTGTTGCTTGCATCAATTATTTCACAGTCGAAGCTTTCTAGATCCAACCTATACTCCTGGCTAGCCCCACACACACACACACACACACACACACACACACACATACTGCCATACACACTCTCTAACACAAGTCCACCTCCAACGCCAGGCAAGGCTACATTTCCATGACAATTAAACACCGGAGGACAGTGGAGTCAGCCACCCTACGCAAAAAAAAGCCCTTTAAAGCGGTGATAGGAATGGAGAGGTGGAGTTAAAGAGAGCAAAAAGAGAGGGAGTGTGCGGCCTGGATAAGTGGTGGCAGGATTATAGCTAGTTCCATCATGGCTTTGGTCCGTTCACTGCTTCTTATAAAAACCTATTAGCATGTGAATGAACAGGCACACAGTGGAGTTTTGTAAAGCCCAGGAGCACTGATCCACTATCAGGTGAGCTTTCCATAAACTGGGAGGAAGCGGGGGAGGATGGTGTGTGTGAGAGAGAGAGTGTGTGTGTGTGTGTGTGTGTGTGTGTGTGTGTGTGTGTGTGTGGTCTTTTGGGGTGGTTAGTCGACTTGACTGTGGCCACTTTCGTTTGGATTTCTTCTGAGATTTCACAGCACTCAAGGTACAAGTACAGTCCTTTAAATGCTGCAATTAAAGTCACTTGGGAGTAAACAATTTAATCAGCTTAAGGCCCAATCCATGTAGTGCCTGTTTCTGATGTCAAGCATCAAATCAAATGTCAAACTGTCAAAGGAAAAAAAAACAAAAATTTTAGTGGGGTGGGGGGGGGATTAGACATACATAAGAGCCAGGGATTGAACCACCAATCTTCAGCTCACCAGAGTGCATTTCTCTTGTGGAAAAAATGTCTTTCTAGAAGTTTTTTGGAGACACTGTCCAAACAAGACATCCTGTCTTATTTTGTAGGACATGCATATGGAAGTGTTTTGCTTTTGTCTGAGCCTTTTCATTTACTACTTAATATACAAACTGCTGTTTTGGTTTACATTGTTTATACTTATTGTATTATGTGTGATTAATAAATAAAACACATCTAATACATGAATTACAATACTGTCTACTAATTATTGTTTTCTTATTTCGGTGACAAATTGCTCGGAAAATGCATCCACTGTTAATATCATAATTCTTTTTTTTTTCTCTAAATGAACAAATTAAATTAAAGAAGTTTTAATTTGTGTTGCTCAAATAAAATGGGCTTGAATCAATATGGCAATCTCACAAAAGCAAAGCCAGAACGCCTGATAGAAATTTGTTTTCAAGCCAGAGCAGCTTCTGTGCTTATCAGTAAAAGTATAATAGACATTATTCTTCTCGCATCTCTGAACTAAAATGATCTTGTGCTCAAAGCGGACTAAACTTGGACTGCGGGTGTGAAAATAAAAAACGCAGCAGTGTGGGTGCCAAAATAGCAGAACACCAAGAGCTAGCAACACAGGAACTGGGCATTAAAACGCTAGGAAATGATAAAAGCAGGGCCAGCATGTCCCGCCGCACTGCTTACCTCCCTCTGCAGCACCAGCTCTTTGGTGAACAGCATGGCCTCGTCACTGAAGGGCTCGGCCACCTGCATCCCTCCGGGCATATTCCTGGAGCTGCGTGGACATTCAATACCTGGATGAAGACAACACAGTTGCAGGATTAAAGGTCAGCACAGCGGCTAATCAAAACAGCAAGATGTCATGAATATATTTAACATTATTTAGCCTTGATAAGTCCAAAAAGACCAGGAAACATAACTGGATATGTCACTAAAAAAGCAGAAATACTGTGGCCATTAATATAAATATTCGTCTAGACTCGTATCTACAATTTTCAGGACCTCTGGTGCTCTGAACAACCACATCAAGCATCTGTCTCATCCCTCTTAATAGGTCAAGGTCAAAATTGCAGCAATATTTCACAAATGTATGTCCATGGTAAAACACAGATTAACCAGCTACACTATCATCAGCACTCACTGGATAATTGGTCATCAAGGGGTCAATCCTGAGTGCATCGAGTGCTTCTGTATAAGCAGTTTCGTCTGAAAATCAGCCTTGTTGGAATTTGCGTCTTTGGGACCCTTTGACATCAACTCTGCTAGATATTCAGAGGCTTTCTTGTAGAGTTCAGGTAGAAATGGATAAGCTTCGGGGCAGAGGTGGGGGAAGAGAAATGAGTGGGTATAAAGGCGCTGTGAGACTGTATCATTTCATGTTCGTCCTGTTTAAAAAAATATACTGTGATAAAAGGAGGCGTATGCAGGAAAGGTATATGCATAAAAGAGAAGTGCTGTGATTGAAGATGAATGTGTCTGGGCTGTAAGGGAGAGTGTTGATCTGACAGAAAGTTTTAAGTCTACACACATACTATGGACTTTGCATGTATCTGAGGAGCATGCCAAGCATCAATTGTGACTCACTTCTTTTGTCTTTTATACTACTGAGGACTCGATGTCCTGTATGTTCATGCAACATATGCCAACGTGTGCACAAGAAAGCCAAGTGTGTAAAAAAAAAAAGTTCTTTTTAAATTCTTGAATTGATTAACACACAAGCATGTAGGTTTTAGCTATAGATGTGTATTGGCAAGAATCTGGTGATATTATACCAATCATTATACAGGGGGTATAATTCTATATACTGCATTATACTGCAATACTGTAAGCAAAGCGGTATATTTAAAATGTTATTTTCAGATTTTATAGAACTGACAGTGTTCCCTTTGTGACTCTGTGTGTTCTTGTGTTCTGTGTGTTTACACTAGTATTTAGGGCCTGGCAGTGTTTCTTGGGTGACCAAGATTTGTGTCACCAATTCAGTAGTAGATCAAACATCTCACCTTCTGATGTTATGATGTTGAGTAATGATCAGAAAAGAGTTTTGCAGAACATAATAATGTCACAGTGACCAGATCTTATCAGTTCATTCTTCAGCCAATGTGAACGTTTGTGCCAAATTTGAAGAAAATCCCTCCAGGTGATCATAAGATGGCGCATTTATGACAATGAAAGCAATGCAAGTGTGACCCTGACCTTTAACCTCTGTTCATTCTTCAGTCCAAAACAATGTTTGTGCCAAATTTGAAAAAATCTCAAGGTTTTCTTGAGATAGCACATTCACAAGAAGCAACAGATGAAGTCAATTTGACCTTTGACCCCCAAAATCTGATCAGTTCACAGCAGAGTCCAACTGGATATTTGTGCCAATTTCACTTTCACAAAAACGGAAAGACAGACATATGGACAGACTACCCCCAAACATAATGCCTCTGGCCATGGTTATCGCTGGTGCGGAGGTATAGAAATTGATTCAACAGTAGTTTTGGAGAATAAATATTGTATAAAAAAAATAAATAACTCGATACTCAAGTGTATCGAGTTTTCCTTGGTGTTGTATTGATTTATGCAGAGTAACTTAATGATAGTTTCAGTTGAGCAGAAAACCCTCCAGCATTGTACTAATAAAGCACCAGCTCTCTCCCAGAGTCCCTTTCCTCTCTGAATCCATGTTGAATTTAATGAGCTTCACAGGCATGACAGAAACATGTGTAAAAGGCCTCAGGGCAGACTCCTGAGGCAGAATATGCAAAGACGTAAAATCAGATGCATCATGGCCATTGTGTTGGCTCAGTGGTCACCTCGCAGTGAAACAATCCCGGCTTTGAAAATGACTTCATTTCCATGTGAGCTTGGCATATTCTCCCCACGTTCCCATGTATTCATATAGAGAGTGTTTCCCGGACTTTTCATTCAAGAGAGAGCTGAGCTCCTGCTCTAATGGGACAGTGATGGGAAACATAAGAATTACTGTATGTATTCCATTTTCTTTCATGGTCCTTAATTGTTTCCTGTCTATTAGCGATAATGCCCTCCAACATAAAATAATGTGCATTATTTAAATATAGGAACATGCACATAGTAAATTAAAGCCATGCTTAGAAGACAAATGATCATGATGACTGTGTTTTTGCTTGTTTTGTTCTTCAGTAATAGTGTCATTTTGTGGCATGTTGATGGTTTATGATGGTAATATGGTGATTCTCGTGTGTATTGTTTTAATGTTATAAATACAATAATAATATAAAAAAGATTACTTCACTTGTTTGACACTGGGGAATGACTTTATATACTGTACACAAACCCTTAATGTTGTTTTCCCCAAATAAAGCATTTCTCACTGTGTTTGCATCTTAAATCTGTCAATGTAACAGTACTTCTTAACAGGGACATTCATTCAGAACACTGTGCACCAGGTGTGTCAAAACCTTGGCTGCGGTTCTCTCTGTAAATGCTAGCAGAAGAAAGATCTTTTTTATAAAAGCCACATTTGTATTGTATTTTTTTTTAACTGAATTTCAAATGCAAAAACTCTTTTTGAATTTTATGTCAGTCCCATTTTAACAAGCCCGCTACGCTAAACTGGTAAATATTCATTTCCTAACTGACATTAAACTACACAAAATAACCTACTAGCTTCTGTTTTGTTTAGTACTTGATTTTCCCTTCAGAAAACTCTTCCCGTGTCTGTCCCATTTAAGAGAACAAGAACAGAAGACATCAGCGTATTCACACTGGCAGAGAAAGACGAAAATGACCCAGGAAAGGCTAAATGAGGCCACAGAACAGTCAGCACCAAAGAGTTATGGAGAACGCTTGAGTCAACCTTTTGTACGATACAAATGTCTTCAGTATACAGCAAGGAGCATTAAAACCAATTAGACATGCAAATTTGTGTTATGCACTAAACTATATGCATCTTTTCACTCTGGTTGTAATTTTCTGCAGAACTGTAATAAAATGATTTCTTTTGCATTGGATGACTAGGAGCTATAAAAAAAGATTTATACACAGAATAAGTAAAGGGTAAACATGCAAGCCTCAAAATAACAAACGGATTTAATAAAACCGAACATTCAAAATGCGCCTTAACAACCCACAAAAATGCTACTGTAAATGTTAGTCTGCACTCTATCTCAGATTATGGTTGGATATGATTTTTATATTGTAGGTTTTCTTCAATTCAAAACTTTATTTGTGCACCAGAGGCAATTTGGAAATTCTATCAAGTATCCTACCATACAATGAATGACTGAGAAAATGCATTTAAAAGACTAAAGTCTGACAGCCTCTAACATCTAAAGAAAACGTGGGTTTTTTTATTTACTCAATATAAGATTTTGCAAAGACTGGGGGTCTTGCAGGGCCACTATTTGCAAGACAGAAACTAGACTCCTTTTGAGACTATTTCCCACCCTGCTCCTGATGGAAAATATCACACCAAACTCCCTTTAAGAAATATGACCTATTAAAAATTCCTTATGTGTCCACAAAACACACATAACGCTAGAAACACAAGAGAAAAGGCGTCATATGTCGACAGTTTTCTTATCAATTTGTCATCAGTATAATCCATAAAGATAAAATGTATTTGTGTATCAACTTAATAGTTTGGAATTTTGTCCCCTCAAATAGTTACAAGCCTCTGTTATCTGTTATCTATCTGTTATCTGTGGATCAGATACATGACAATTTAAGCACGGACTCTTGTTGACTCCACAAGTTTGTACTCCTTTTTTACCAAAGATAAGTGTAATCGAGACTTGTTTTTGCCTTCAGTATTCTACCCAGTTTGCTGCTTCCTGCTTGGTGCTGGCCAGTGTTCAGATCATTAAGCTTCACAATATGCACAAGCCAAGACTAAAAAATTACAATAATATTTAACATGTTTGATTTCATTGAAACGCCAAGACAAGAAAAACACTGACGTAAAACAGTTCAGACAGAGTTTTATAACCACATTACACCAAATATTCAAGATCATAGGAGCACGCACCAACTGAGGTAAAACTTGTGATTTTATTCCAACATTGGAAATTTAACTACCACAGTAACCCAGTTTTATTGCCATATTATGTCATTGTTATTGTTAAGAAATAGCTGTTGATGCGTATGTTATCACTAGAGGCTAACACTTTTGTGTTTCATGTCGCACCTCTTGTGATTCCCTGATGCCTGCATCCTGTCTATAATCATAAACTGGAGCAGCATGATGCCACCGTTGTTAAGTTCTGTGTAAAAATGCAAAGGAGGCATAAAGACGGTACTTCGTAGCAGCGCTGTAGCATTATTTCTGAATAACAAGGGCTAGTGAAATCCCTTGAAAAGTCCTTTAGTGTAAGGCTGGCATAATAAAAACACATTGATAAAAAAAAAGAAGCTTTCTGAAGAGCAGAGAGGAGGAAGAGTAGTAGGAGGAGGAGATACTGATGGCCAAGATCATCTGAGGGTATTTATAGAAGTGGACCAGGACAGGGCTTCCACGTGGGACACTGTGGCTACAGCCAGAATAAAGAGAAGAGAGCTGAGGGATGCAGGATAAAGGAAGAGAAAAAGACAAGAGGGGAAAGACAATGGGAGGGTAAATACTGCACACGCTTTGCAAAAATTAATGTATGAAGTAATTGCAGATGGGTTGGCCGGGCTGCTTGGGTTGGCTGGAGCTACGATAAAAAAAAATGTTTTTTTGAACATAATCCACAGCAAAGACTACATTACATTACATTACATTCATTTAGCTGATGCTTTTATCCAAAGCGACTTACAATAAGTGCATTCAACCATGTGAATACAACCCAAAAATTGCAAGAATCGTGACTACTTGGGAATGTAATACGCAGAGGAGTCATGTTTAATTTTATAGCACATGCTGTACAATGTCTCAAAGGGCTTTTCAGGCCCACATCAGCAACAAGTCTTAATCCAGCCCAAGCTCTCTCTTAAAAGACAAAAACATCCCAAAAAACCTTAATACACAAAGAAAAAGTAATAGGATTAGAAAACATAAAAATTGGGTTTTATTAGGTCAAATATGAATGTATTCGTCGTGTATGCAAAGTCCAATAAAATAAGTCTGAGGCACAGGTCCATATCCACACACAGGTACACTGCTTTCCTCAATATCCTGCGACATGCACACACACACTTACTGTAGTCTCCTCCCTGCAGCATTTAAACTGAGCCACGGAGTCACTTAGCACAGCCAATTTTAACCTGCACCATGATACATAACTCACGCCTGCCACCGAGATAAACATCTGGGTCAAACTACAGGATATCTATCTTATCTGATCGCAGAGACAAACAAGACGTACACTGATCACTGCTGACATCACACTACACACATGAGCAAACACACACACACACACGCACGCACGCACGCACGCACGCACGCACGAACGCACACACACACACACACGCGCACGCACGCACACGCACACACGCACACACACACAGAAGATGCTGTTGTAGGGCAGCATCTAACATTGGCCTGAAGCCCACACATCAGTCCACCATACACCACATCAATCATCTGATCTGTACAGGGTCCCCACACACTATCATGGACAACATTTTAAAGGCTTGCCATGACTTTAAGAACCAGTGATGACCAGCATTTTTCAAACATATCAAATTCAAACAAAATCTAAGCTAGCTGGCACTCATGAAGCGAGAGGTGGGGCACAAGGACAAAGAAATAAACATATGTTACGGTAAACAAAATGCTGTCACACATGGACGCATATTAGAGCTTTGTTACGTCTTCAGGAAATACATTTCTTTTAAATGTCATATTCACTTTTCTTCGAGCTTTTTTTTTTTTTTTTTTTAAAAAAACTTATTTTGAGGTAATCTGGTAACTTCCTGGTAATTTCCTATTTGCTCAGGTTTCAAAAAACTAATAATTCAATGACTTCTCCAGAATTTTCAATGATTTTACTCATTCCATGACTTTGCCAGGCAAATGTGATGTAGAAAATCAGTGTTTTTCCAAGTTTTTCATGACAGTGGGAACCCTGTCTGCAAGATGTGGATATTAGATTTCTTGTTTTAAAAATTGTGTCAGGCTTCATCGACAGAGGTAGCAATGATTCTAACAACACAACACACAACTGAGCGAACAGATCAAAGAATCAATTTGTGCCATTTCCCAATTCTGCAAGCCAGCTCCTAAAGGACGACAAGCTATCAGCCGTTTCATTTAATAATGCTGTTGGTTTGTATCACCTCGCTGCCCTGTCCCACCCATACGTGCCCCCCCGCCTCCCTCCTCTGTAGAGCTCAGGTTCAGAGACGGGTGGGGAGGCCCTGTGGAGAACACGTAACATTTTAATCTGTGATTCAGGTTGAGCTGTGCGCCTGATGAAATACTGCCTGGACCCTTAGCTCGAACAGGCACAGCTTTGTTGCTCGCTCAGACACATACTTTAATTCCTCCTTGTCACTCCTAAAAACTGTCACGTCTTTTGTCTGCATATACTCAACATAACGTAACATAGTGTTAAATACGCTTCCGAATATAATTTATACCCTTTAAGCCTCTTCCCACCACCTCGTCCCCCTTGTGTAGTTGTGGCTGATGACTGAAGAAAAGAAAAGAAATACAGGAAATCACAAATATGTTAGTTGGATTAAATTGAAAGCAATCAAACCTTACCCTGCAACTTATATACGTTTTCATTCCAAATTAAATAAATGAGACACAAGGCTTTATTAAAGCCACAAAATATGGACTTAGGTCACAAATTTGATGATTTTAGACTCAACTTTACAGAATCAAAAAAGACTTGCATTAATAATCATAATAATAAATAAATAAATCACCAGTGTTCATTTATCATCATTTATCCTAATGAATCCCAGATTTCTACAAAAATGTTCGTATGCATGTTTTATACACAAATCTGTGCACATGTACTGTTTGTGAATGAGATCCAGTGCTATTAAGTACCATGCAAATACACAAGTGACATACCATATACAGGTGTCTTTATAGCAAGGAGTGGTTTTCATTCTAGTTCTCAGAATTCAGAACTAATTAGATGAATTTAAAGGCATTCATTTGTGGTGAGCAGCTTATGTCCTAATGTATTTTCTATAGCGTGTAGCTCAATGTGTTTTCGGGTGACCCAACATATAGCAGGAACACGATTGAGTCGACCTCTCTCCTTCGACTAAACAAGCTGGAATAATGAGCTTCATGTTGTAGAAAAGGAGCTGGAGGGAGAAATGTGGCGCTGTGCGGCTGCTGTGCATTAGTGTCATCACTGCAATTTATACAAACACAATACATCACAAATTCCTATACTAATGATGTGCATATTGATTAGCCTCTGACTTTTTTGCTCAGAGCCTGCCAGACGCTTTGTGCTCTCGCTTTGGCGTGTCTGCAGGTATAAATGGATACTTGCAGGACACGGCCAGCTCACTATGAATTCCATTAGTGTCCGTCTTTTTAATGTTATTAAGTTACTAATTCTTGATTTTTGACAAGATGTTGACAGGACATAATTAGCGCTGCGACAGGCAAACAAACAGAGACCTAAAAGCTGGGGAGGTGTGTGAGTGTGCACATTTGTGTGTCATTTCAGCTCTGATACTTCTCTCCCCCTTCGACTACTATTCCATTTGAGTTCATTTTCCATCTTGTTAATTTTCCTCATCCCTTCCCTGCATAAATCTTTCTCCCTCCTTGGGTGCAAGTCAGTTCCAAGCAGGAAGTTCGGCACTGGGTGAAAGATGAAGGTTGGCAAGAAATAGACGTTAGACAGGGTGAATGGGAGGCAGACAAGAGGAGCATGATGTTCGGGAAAATCCTAGGATTGTTTGACTACCTCTCCCTTTTATCCTTTCGATCCATCCCTCCGTCTCACCATTATCTCGCTCGGGCTCTCTAATGTTAGGCCTCATTACCCCAGACGGGGCTTCAGCACTGCTGTCCTTTCCTCCAGAGCACACAACAGTGCAGAGGAAATCTTTTTAAATATTAGATTTGTGTATTTGATTCATAAAATCAAGTATGAATGAGGACTGTTGTGAATTTCAATATCTTTTCAAGGACATTCGGGCTTAAAACATTATCTTTTAAATCATGTGCTTTTGGTTGCAAAAAAATGGTTTCTAGTTGCCTTAAGTACCAAGTCCATTTGAAGAGATGGTCTCGGGACTATTCATGTGTATTCCAGTAAGGTGCACATCAGGTGTGAGCACCAACTGTACCAAAACACTGAAGTGGACTGCTATTTAATACGGCTGTAAGGAGTTTTTCACCGGTTTTGAAACAGGCTCAGTTTAACACTGATGCCTCTATTTTAGATGGCAGTGCAGCCTGCCGTCAACAGAGCCTGATCAAGCTTCCCTGCTACACTTCATCACAGCAAAAATGTCACTTAGATGAAGGCACTTGCACACGGAACAACATAAGTAATGTTAAAGCTGTGAAGCGAGGGAGTGGAGAGGAGGGGAAATCGTACTCTGGCACTTTGGTATGAATCAAACGTACCCGAAAACACCCTTAACTGCTTTGCTGTTGTCTCTAAAACAGATGCCTATGAGCATCCCAGTAAATGTACATGCAGCGTCGTCACATGCAGCGGCGTCACATGCAGCGTCGTCACATGCAGCGGCGTCACATGCAGCGATGGCTCATT
The DNA here is from genome assembly GCF_026936395.1 of Plectropomus leopardus. Lineage (NCBI taxonomy): Eukaryota > Metazoa > Chordata > Actinopteri > Perciformes > Serranidae > Plectropomus > Plectropomus leopardus. Next base: position 9,930,210 of record NC_142197.1, read on the forward strand.
GTGATTCTATCATTTAGATATTACCAATCTAACCAATAGTTTAAAAAAATATTTAATTTGGATGCATTAGTTAAATTAGCAACCAAAGTACTCATTTAAAGCTTTTTAAAGTTTTTTTCTAAACCTGACCACCTTGTTCTGTCTCCTAAACCAAACCAAAACATTTTATAGCTTAACTGTGACGGTTTCAAAAAGACATGTTTGAAACTGCTGCCATTAGAACGGTAAAAGATGTCGTTTTTAAGCGGAAATCAACCTATTCATAATTTAAGTATAAGAGAGTGTGCATGCTTATAAGAATTTTTCCCCCTTTTTTTCCCACTGGCGTCTGATGATGTATTCTTAATTTTTTACTATTAGAATTTTAAATTTATTTTATAATTATTTATTCTTTAGTCATCTATATTTTTTACTTTTTTCTCTCTATATATAATCATATAATTACTCTTTTTTAATTATTTTTATGCACTATTCTTTTGACTTTTACTTTTATTTAGTTTCTGTTCTTTATGTTCACATGCCAATCAGAGACCAGCTCACTCTGGCATCTAGGATAATATTATTGTTTATTTTCCACAATACTGGTGTAAAATCAATAGAAAGAATAAAGAAATAAGAAAAATGGTTTCCCTGCAGGCCCAAATACACTGATGTCACCTCCACTCAACAAAAGCATCAAAACCTACTATGAAACTCACATTTATCTATTCTTCATGCACAGCAAACTCAGTGTGTTATTGTGTATAAATGTGAGCATCAGCTCTGGTAGATGATTGATTTATTGTCGACTGATGCAGCTTAAGTTTATGTTCTAGATTACAGTTTACAATGTAGTAAAGTAAATGCCGATAAAGTGTTAACACGTTATTATTTCCCTTATATCAGCAACTTCATTATGTTTCAGGCATTAAAACGGTCTCAAGGCTTCGAAACATTCTGTGTGTCTGTGTGTGTGAATCTCAATAAGACGCAGCACTGCAGTCACACACAAGGACACTAATACATAGAGGTCACAGCAGAGCACAATAACATTTTATCTGCAGACTTCCCCAGACTGACTTGCTACTAGGCTAAACTTTTTTTTTTTTTGCACACAGACATATTTTTAGGAAACAAGTCTACAAATTTTCTGCTCCACTTCCTCACCATCTTTCCATCTCCTGCACTCACACACCGCAGGAAGTGTACCAGCAGCACACAGGTGTACACACACACAAACACAACCATACACACACACACACACACAGATATCAAAAATCAGACAAATGGCACTAAGCCACACACTGTGATGGCTAATGCCTCTTGCTGACACTGTAAATCTTTGTGTCCGAGTGATGGGTGTTTCATCTTTTTGACAGACTGCTGCTCAACATACCTTTCTGAGTAACTTTGAAAGTACGCTTCACCTGCTGTGGCCTCCGTCGGAAACTCTCAAAGCTACTGAGGCTGGTAAACTTTTACGGCCTTTCTCGCTGCTTGGTCTCCCTTAGCTTCAACAAGCCTTTATACCCACGTACTCCACATCAATTGCACTTTTTTTGGTCTTCTCTTTACCCTCCCCTGTCCTTTCTGCCTCCACAGCTCTGACTTCACCTCCTCCTCCTTTCATCAGCCTTCCAACCCACCCCTCCACCACATTCTCAAATCCCTTTCCTGCGTAGAAACCCTCCATTCTCTTTCGGAAACAGGATGACTTCTTTACCCTTTATCAAACTTGCATGCGGAAGTGACACCGCGCAGGCCAGCGAGTGAGAGGAGAAGAAAGGGAAGGTGATGTGGGAGGAGAGGAGAAGGAACTTCCCTTCAACTCCTGGAGCACACCTCCGGCCCCCTTTGAAGCACGGGCTTCTCTTTGTTTCCTCACCCCTCTTTTTTTTCTTAAAGCGCTGTCTTTATCCATCAAGGAAAACTCTGGAGGAGGAAGGAGACTATGTGCGAGGACTATGTGGAGGCTTTGAGGTGCCTCACTGGAGAAACAAGCAATGGATGGGGTTCAGTATTAAATCAGGACAAAAAATATGGCTCAAACAAGAGGAAAAGATGCCGCTGGCTGAGCAATCCGGTAGTTCAGATTCAAAGATGCGTGCACTGTGTTTCTGGTATTATAATTTTGACTTGCTGTGTTACATCACTTACTGCCTCGGGATCATTTCATTTTGCAGCTCTACTGTAAACAGTTTGTTCTTCAATGGCCTCCTACGACATTGTTAAAGAATAAAAATTTGGCCATGATGAATACAGTATGAGGAGAACACGGCTAATGAAACGGATGACTAATACAAGACTTGTTTTGACAGCAGCAAAACAGCAGCACGCAAAATATATTCTCCATTTGTCTGCATGGAGTCAATATTTACTCAGAGCAACTTACAATTACTGAGCATGATGGAGCTCAGCTCATAACCTTTAATACTAAATGAATGTGGCTATAGTAAGGGATTATAATACTTAATTTTTTTAAGCATTAAAGAGACAGTTCACCCTAAAATTCAAAAAATACATAGTTTTCCTCTTACCTGTAGTGCTATTAAAATATCATCTGCACTTCAGAAGTCACAGCATTAAGGTTTGCTAACAGCAATGCACGTCATCGTTTTCTATTTATTGCTGTGTGTGAGTTGTCCCATTTTTAAATTGCTGCTGACGTGTGTGCTCCTCTACGTGCTTTTTTAATTGGCTCTGGGAGATGAATAAAGTGATCTGAATTGAACTGAATATTTGTCACCGTCGGAGAGATCAGCTGTAGAGATGTCTGCCCTCTTTCCAATATAATGGAACAAAACAGCATTTTGCTTGTGGAGCTCAAAGCGCCAAGAAATTTCATTTGAAAAACCCAACAGCAGCGTCTCTTTCCAGAAAACATAAAACAGTTACTCAAGATGTCCACCAAACCTTGTTTTCTTTTCTTTCTACCAAACTACAGTCACCAACACGGCACAGACGGGAGCATGCATCTACTCATGGACAAGAGGCTTGTGCTTGTAACAGCGTGAGATCTAAACACTAACGGCATCCTTCTTGCCATTAATGTTAGCTAACTCAGTGCGCGCATCCCTCTGCACAGTGATACTGCTGACAAGTCTGACAAAACTGTTCACTGTTCAAGGTCTGTGGATTATCTTCGGTAACCGGGTCATGATTTCTGGAAAGAGACATTGCTGTTGAGTTTTTCAAACATATTTTTTTGGCGCCATTTTTTTTTTAAACACCACAAGCCAAGTGCTATCCAGTTTCATTATATGATCGAAAGGCAGACATCTCTATGGCCAATATCTCCGACACTCTGCATCTCCCACCAAAACAATCTAGACTGATAAATAGTACTACAGGTAAGAGGAAAAATGCGTATTTTTGATCGGTAAAGTCATGCCTTACGATTATGGTTGTAAGACATTATGCATTATAAAGGCTGCTCTTCTGATGCAAGTATTAGTATACAAATATACAATTGATTATAGCTTTTAGTTTAATACAAAGGATACTAAAGCCCCTTTCCATTTTAAGATTCAGTTCAAAATGTATATTATCATATCTTAACATCAATACTTTCATCACTGCTACTTTTATGATGAGAGGCTGATTCAACTTTAAAACACCGAACATATCTGGGAAAAATGCATAACTTAGATCTGCTCTCCACACACCTCATTACCTGTCACAGTTATAAGATGGTTTAAAAAGAAGAGAACCAAAGGGCTTCTGCTGTTTTATACACAGATAAACAGCCGCTTTATCATGTATGTGTCATTACAAACGCAGCCCATGGTCAGACGGGTGGATAAAACACGGGAAGATAACTTTGACAGGAAAGAGAAAGCGGAAGTAGATAGCAAGCGCTTGGAGATTAGAGGTAGGGTGATAAGAGGCTGTTTGTGCCTTCGGGCTTCAAGTCATGTATGGTTAAAGGCTTAACATCAGCTATCAGATAAATAAAAACATGCCGACAACAACATGCATGCACAGAAACACTGAGGGCATGACCCATCTGACATAATGCTGTATCTCATAAACATCTCATATCTTCCAAAAAAACAAGAAGAAAAAGAAAATGACAAGAAAAAACACTCATACACCTACAAAGAGGCACACACAGCGAGCGATACAGAGGACTCTAATTGGAATAAAGGTTAAAGATACACAAAAAAGGAAAGGGGATCATTTGTATCAATCAGAGCTAATCCAGCCTAATGTGTATATTAAAGACAATACGCGTTGTCTCATTTTCGGCAGATGAATCTTTTCTTCTGGGGACGACCTTAATCAAATACGCTCGGGGGCCATCAGCTCTAATGTGCTTCTTGCGATTTGCTAATAACCTTTGATTGAATAAAATAATTCCAAAAGTAGACTGACTATGTAAACACCGCCTCGCACACACCTGACATTTTCACTAAGCACTCTCATTAAGGGGAAATTGTCAAACCAGTGCTAAAATATCTTACACGGTCTTATATTGCAGACTGCTTATTGGCAGGGGTCGTGTCAATACATCTTGCGGAAGGCGGTGGACAAATAAATCCAATTACAAAAACCATCGGTGGAGAGCAAAGACAATCAGAAGCAAATTACAAAATTAATTAATGCATCGACAATTCTGCCACGCATAATTAAACTGAATCTGAGTGTTTGTCAGAAATATATGGTGTTTGTCCTGCCGGAAATGGAGAGGAACTGTACGGCTGGCAAATGTATGACTGAAATTGAGATGGATTGAAACGGATTTTTATTGCGACTATAACAAAAAGCATCATTCGTTGTGGTAGGGATAAGCATTCTTACCCTTTCCATGATCTGAGGGGTTGTGCAAATCATTGTTGGCTGCCAAAGATACAGTCACTGTGTTTTTATTACTAGCGCAAACTGTCAGGACAGTCGAGGAGCTGAAATAAATGACTAGACCTGCTATCAAACAGTCTGTATTTCTTACCATCTGCATCTTGCCCTAAACTACTGTTATTCTCTCAAGCTGAAAATGGGCGGAAAGGCTTAAAGAATGGGCCCATTCTTGTAGTTTATTTTCATTATGTCTTAATCTTTTTCTTGATTAATCAATTTGTCTATAAAATGTCAGAAAATAGGGAGAAATGCCATTACACTGTCCCACAACCCAGGCTGATGGATTCAACTGACTAATCAATTAATCAACTAATCATTGCAACTCTATTTCTTTCCAATTCATTAGCTGTCCCTCGTGCCCCTAAACTGCTAATCTTGTGGGAGACAAGAAAAAAAAACACCAGTCATTAAGCAAAAACACTGCTTGTCATGTAGGAGAGAAACAAAACAAACTGCTCATCATACAGAGACAAACAAAAATGGCCCTGGGTACCTTGAGAAGCACTATATTGATCCAAGTTGTTGTTATATAATAATAATAATAATAATAATAATAATAATAATAATAATAATAATAATAATAATAATAATAATAAAACACTGCTAACCAATACAGGAAATAAGAAAAAGCAGTAAAGGAGTCAAAAACATACTCATGAATGAAGAATAAAATGGCTAATGCTGAAAATGTACAACTTTCTTCTCAGACAAAGTAAAAGAGGGATTGAAAAAGGATTTCTTTTTTTTTTTCCACAATGCTCACACAGCGTTACAAAGCTGACAATACCTGCCCATCCACTGGAGTCTAAACCTCCCTTTACCTCGACACAGTGGCCAGTTTCTAATGAAGACGACCACTACGGTAAAATAGAAAAGACATAGAGAGTAGACCATGAGTCTTTTTCAAACATGGAGGAGAGCCAGAGGGTTGAAGGTGAGGTCAAAGGGGACACATGCTTTATGCCAACTGTGGTGTTTTAAAAGAAGGTGGGCTGTGGCTGCTGCAACATACCCAGCTTCCGCCTTGCCCTGTCAGGGCTGCCTGCTGAGAGGTGTCAGGAGAGCTTGAACTCTGATTTTCAGGCTTGCAGAAGTCTCAGTGCGGCAAATATGTATTTGCTCCAACACACATAAACGCACTTTTTTTTCCTAAATGATATACAAATAAACTTTCACATGGCAGCAACTAATGCCTTTACAGACATAGTGAACAAGTTTGACTCTGAGGGAAGGGACCTTCGCACTGGACATAAAAAGAGATCTACTCACCGGCAAGGAGGAATGTGATGAGGCAGGTTTCTTTGGGCATGTACAGCTTGAGGCGGGAGCCACTGAAGACGTATTCTACCACAGCTTCTGACCGGCCAGCCCTCTGCAGGAAGGGCAAGAACTGCTTGGCCTTCTGTGTCTCCTAATGGATTAAAAGAAAGAGAAATATGGTTAGATAATGCTTGATGTAAGACCCTTTTTTTAGGTTATGTAATTGCCTTTTAAGAGAATTTATTGACAAAGATTTACCTTTGTAATTAAGTTAAATAATGTATTGCTATAAATAAGTTAAGTAAAGTACTGTAAAACTAAAAATTAAAGTACTACTGTAATCAAGCTAAATAAAGTACAACTGTTATTAAGTTAAATAAGTACTGTTGTAATAAAGGTGCCGTTATAATAAAGTTAAATAAGGTTTTTACTCTAAGTTAAATTAAGTACTGTTGTAATTAAATTAAATAGTTACTGGCCTCAGTGAAAATAAAATATTGAACATATGACACAAAAATGGGACAAAATTAACCAGCAAACAGCATCCACAAAAAAATGAAATTGAAAAGTAACCGAAATAGACACGACTGCTGACGACACAATCTGTGGGCTTTTTCCAGATATCTCTAAATCTCAGTCTGCCCTAATGAAGTCCGCTCCGCTTATCAGTGACACGTCTGCCAACTCATGCAATCAAAACTAATTCTCTCCCCTCCTGCCTCCATCTCTGTCTGCAAGGGTGAGTCACAAGCTTATTGTTGTGCCCGCGCCAAAATTACAAGCAGAGCTAAATCATGCGTATTCCAGGCAGGGCTGGTGGTGCAGTGGCAGATTCATAAACAATTAAAAAAATAATTTGTGCCTACTCCAGGCGGGAGCGTGTAGGCACAACAATCAGTCATAAAGTGGAGCAGTGTGTGTGTGAGTGTGTGGCAGCGCCTGTGGGGAAGGGCGGAGTTCAAACTGGGAGCGTCGGAGCTAAATAATGCATTCTTCATTTTTGAAATTGAATGTCTTCTAGATTTGTTGATATTTTCTTTGTTGTTTCGAGGGGACTGGTATACAGGACACAAACAGAGGACATTATGAGTAAAGGGTATGTGCTTAAGCCACAAGATTCACCACCTGAACTCCACCCACTGCGGTCCGAAATAGCCCCTTGAGTGGGAGAACAGAACCAAACATTCTGCTGTTCACACAAACACATTTCCAGCACCTGCAGTGAGTGGGATGTGCAGTCTAACTTGGTTCAGAAAAAAAAAGGAAGAGACACGAGAGAGGAGAGGACCTCATTATGCAACCTTTCGAGGTACGAGGTGAGTCAAGTGCTTTATCCACTCTCCTCCCACCACCTCTGATCATCTCCTACACTATACGTTTATAAACCTATCTGCGCTCTATTTGTGACTGCAGCCCACTCAATGTACATAATCCCTTTCAGCAACCCTTTACCACCAAGCTAAAGGATGCTGACGTATGGGACTGTGTGTTTCCATGTGGAGGGGGAGCGCCTGTGCACGTGTCAGCTGTGTGTGGGCGTGAAGAAGAGAAGAGAAAGGGGAAAAGAAAAGGGAGGGGAAGGATGTGTGTGTGTGGGGAGGGGGGGAGTCAATGTTGCTATTTCGGTCCTTTAGAACGATCATTACATTAGCCTAGCCAAACAACTGGTGCGTGCGTGTGCACACACACGCCTACTGGCACCGACTGGCAGCACTCCTGGACTGTGCTGCAAATCCTGTGTGGAAAGAGGGAGGAGGAGCTGCAGCTGCACATAACGGCACTGACCGAAACCACTGACAGGGTGGCACTAATAAGGGAGAGTTTAGAGGAGGCTTCATGGTGCTGATGTCACACGTGAATGCATGACACAGCGCAATCATGTTAGAGTGTAAAGCAATCTGCAGCCTGTGCCGCCGGGTTACTGGGACAATTTTTAATGAGTGAGATCTGTGAAATCTCCAGTTGGAAATACGGTGTGGCATATATTGCTTTTTGTCACCGTTACTAAAGTGAATTAATTATTGAGCACCTCCCCCTTGAAACTACTCCCAAGTCACATAGAATGTGGTCAATTTAGCCTGTTAAGTTGAGGCGGTTTATAAGTATAAAATGCACTAAAACCCCTGATGAAATATTGCGGGGCTGCTCAGTCAGCACAACAATTCCCTGTCATAATTATTTTTATAGGGTCCAGTAATTTATCTGTCTTGCTGACACAATAAGACATAGGGAGGTTACGATGATGACAATGTGGAACAGCACGACATCCGAGAGCAGTTATGCAGAGCAATGTCGGGCTTATTAGACGCATACCAAAGTCCTTTAGGGGGAAAAGAGCTTTAATAATTTGGCTGAACGCCTCTGTTTAAATGTGAGGTGAAAAAACTTACATGACCACCAAATCTGCTCAAATAAAAAAGACTAATAGAGGAAAAAGAGGGCCTGATTAATTTCACCAAATGTCTCTCTAGAGCCTACAAGTGCAAGTGCTACGAGAGAGCTCAAGTGAGAGACACAATGAGATGCTAATGTTTCTGAAGTTCAATTTCGAGTCATTCATAGCAGACCATTAAAATCAAAATGTATAAGGAGATGGCTAGTTGACATGTACAGAGATACATAAAAGGTACTTGAACCATTCAGAATAAAATAATGGCACAGCTTATGCATTAATTTTTTTTGGTTTGATGCGAGTTTGAGTTGTGAGATTTAAAAATAAGCTACTAAAGGTGTGAGGGTGAGAGCTGGGTCTGTTCAGCACCAAGTTGAGGTTAGTTCAAATAGACTTTTGACTAGTTTGTGGGTGGGAAGTCAGTGAAGAACCAGATACTTCTTGAAACGGCAGCGACTACAGAGGAATAACAAACTGCCAGGTGAAACTCCTCAGGTCCTGTTTACGCCTGGTATGAACATGCATGAAAGTCAGCGATGGTCACATTTGCATCTGGAATATGTCTTTACAGCCATTTCTTTGTTGCTCTTCTTCTTCGTCAACTTTTTTTTCGTACTTTAGCCTTCTTTATTGTTCTTCTTTATTCTACATCCTTCTTTGTCATTCTTGCTTTGTCCTTCTTCATCGTATTTTTATTTGTCCTTCTTCATACTTTTTTTTTACAATTGTCCTCCATCTCCTTCACCTTTGCTCTTCCTCTTCCTTGTCCCTCTTTATGATTTTCCATACTTCAATTATCTGGTTCAAACTGGGCCTCACTGTCAGGTGGAAAAAGCAGCTGGAATGACTTTATCATAGAAAACACATTGCTGTCCATGTTGTCCCTGAGCCAACACAGGGGACTGGCAGAGACAAAAGTCAAGACAATCTGGAAGTTGGCCTTTCCAAATTGAGGAAACAATAAATTTGTTGAAATTTTTTTTAAAAATTCACAAAAAAAACAGATTGATATCACTCAGTTCAAAGGGTGACTTATCCACCACCTATCTGACTGACGTTAATTTCCCTCTTGGGTGGTGTGAGAATAATACAATGTTAAAAACAAGCCAGCAAGAACAGTACCGAGCGAGCGACAATGACCATTACAGTGTCACATTCAAAGTCTGCATGACTGCCATCAGTACACTTTCCACTGCTCTGCTCTCCATGTGAGCTCATCTAAGACAGCCACTCAGTTGACAACTTTGGACAGCTACAACACTGCAGCGTAAAGCGACTTAATGATCAACTTAATAATGACTGCACTTGGGTGTAGAAGGGCAGTGTTACAGCCTGTAGGATTACATCTCTTGTAAAATGGAAAAAGCAAATGTCATGTTAAAATGATCAGTTTGCAGTAGTGTCTCTTTGATTTTATTTTCATTTTATAATTTTTTTTTTTTATCTTTTACAGAATTACAGATTGAAGAGGAAAGCAAACATGGTTTAAACAGAGAACACACAGGGATCAAATTTTAAAAAACACATCCAGGGGCATGCTAACACAAGCACACACTTAAAATGAATGTGGACCGAGCGCCCATTACTCGTTACTGAGAGATTTTATGGGTTCTCTGCACTAATGTTCATTTGGTGAGCACTCCCAATCAGGCTTCATTAGCCAAATGATGCCTCTATCAAGCCCCTGGGCACACGTAAACAAGCTAGGACCAAGCACCACTGATGGTTTTATTAATGGGGCTGATTATTTTTAGAGGCCGCTTAGTTTCTTTAAGATGAGGAAGCCGGCTGTGAGGATCAGGGATGGAGGGGTGAGCCGGGGATTATAGATAGTCTTCTGGGAGATATTGTGTGGTAGAACAAGTCAGTAGCTTTTGGGCATCTATGATCTTTGAGTGTCAGGGGGATTATGTGCGTGTAAACTAGAGCAGCGGCCATTCAAAACATGTCTGTTATGAACAGGCAGATTGCTTGGCCTGTGGTGTTGATGCTTGCAGCTTCCTCGAGAACTGCTCATAAAAACAAGTTCATACTTGACACTGCTCTTCTTTGGGTCCTCAGCAAAACATCTGGGCTCTAAACAGCTAAGGAATTATCATGGTGATAACATATTAAAAATACTGAATTATGTTGTTATTCTAACTTATGGTACCCAGAAATTTCGGACAAAGAGCCCCCGAAGCACTTGGAAAATATGCCACACAACAGGATTTTACCAAGGTTTTTAAATGTACGTAAAATTAAACATATTTTGGATCTTTTATGGGCATATTTTAAACAATGGCCAAAACAGGGCACATTTAACAAAAATTCAAAAGGATCTGTCAATTCCAAACCCTTTCCAGGCCTGGACAACAGTTTTTCTGATTTCAGAACTTTTCCAAGCTTTCATGACCACAGGAATCCTGTGCGACTTACTACCGGCGTACTCCTACTTTAGAGGACAAAAAAATGACAAAAAGTTTGGAGTACTTTTTCTCTAATAGCCAACAAACATTCCCTGTTAAAGTAAGGGTGCAAAGTAAATCAAGACAGTAAAATTAATAAATCTGCCCCTGACTGACTGACACTCAAGTCGCGACTACTCACAGTCAGGTTACTTATCTTATAAGTTAGTAAAATTATGGCAAACTTACACATGTGAAGACATGCTCACCTCAGTCTGCACCACAGCGGATATAAAGTGGAGCATGGGTTTTATTACCTGAGTGTGTTTTGAAGGTGGTAATGTTATTAGTTATTTAAGTTAGTATAAGCCTCGTCCCTGCATCTGCACATAGTCATACCCCTTTACCACCAAAATTAGCATATACATGCCGGTTTTTCAAACACGGGTAAACTTGCTAAAAGGAGGCTATAAACTGCTTTCCCAATGCCAGAGCTGTGTACACGGCTCTGCAGCAGACGAGTATGCCTTTCTGTTCGTGTGGGGGATTTTTTTGGTGTCCGTTCAAAGTCACAGAAAACTTTACTGTGGTTACTTCTCTTTATACATTTCTTACATATTCTGTGTCTCTTTAAAACTCCTGCAGACTAATTTTTATCAATGTTTTAGCATTGCTTAGGAGATGTTGTGTTTACTTCAATCTGAGCTGGAGGCTGTAAATACCCATGGCCACTGTCGAGTCATTTGATATGGGTGTAAATTATGATCGTACACTTTTCCATTGCATTAAAAAGCCAGATGTTAGTAGGTGTCAGCAGATTTTTTGTGCAGCGGGAGCAAGGCTTCATAGAACACTGCTTACTTGTTTACTCAAGGTATATTGAACATTTTTCATATCAAAATTGCACTACATGATAATGCATGTCCTTGGATCGCCAGCAATTCACCCGCTGAGTGTAAAATATATTAAATAAATGGTTCTTGAAATATGCAAAAGACAAACACACAGACAGAGATTCTTTGCTTTATAGTTTAAAGAGCCCACAGCTAAAAATATTAAAATCTATCAGTGCATTTTGAGAGATGCTTGTCCTTTTATAAATCACAGAAAAGCTTTCATCCTCTTGTGTGGAATAACCTGTGCATACATACCCCAGAGATATCAGCCACTCTGTGGATGGGAACCTCCTTCTTGCTGTGCAGCCCTTTCCCGTTCTTGATGGCCCTACGGTCAGTCAAACCACAAACACATACGATTCATAAACATGGCTCAAGCACCATCGTTATACATTGAGGAAAGTATACGGCCGGAGGCTCAGCAGACCTGGAGAAACAGGAGCTCTTTGAGTAATCACTGTAGATAGAAAAAGGGAGCCATTGTGGCTTTGTGAAGTAGAATGTAAATTCATACCAGTTTATTTTCCCTGAAATGACATTATGGCTAGAGGGAGGATTTTTTTCTCCGCCCAGATAATCTATAGGCTTGAGATGAAAAGTGGAAATGGTGGCAGAGACATTATAATGGAAGAGAAATTATTGTGAGAATGAAAGGACAGGAAGAAACGGAGAGACAAGCTTCTTTAGAGCCAGCGAGGGCTTTAGCGATGATGACTGTAGCTAGTGATCGCTGCTTTAAAAAGCCTCAAGGGCCGAATGAGATGAAGATGACCAGTGCAGTTGTCGAGTGGAGTAATGCCACCTATGGGTCACTGGGACGCTCGAAGACGGATAGCGTGCATTTATGCAAGCATGTATATATGTGCGTTTAATAGCCTGGAGGAGGTTTCCTTGAAAGCTGCAGGCCAATGGCCTCGTGCAGTGGGAACTAAAAATAAAACTCAGGCTATAGACAGAAACCTCTCATCAACTCTAATAAGACCTCGCCAGGGACAGGGAAAGAGAGAGAGAGAGAGAAGGGGGGGGGGGAAGGCCGAAGAAGGACAAAATTGAAAAGGTGGAGAAAAAGGACAAAATGTGCAAAAGAAGAAGGAAAGCAGGAGGCGGGAGAGAGCATGAAAAAAAGAGGACGGGCTGGCGGGCAGTGACACTGCATGAGGGAAAGGGGAGTGAAAGTCCTATAAAAAGAGGCTGCATCTGCTCTACCTACAGCCAGCAGATCTTAATCTATAGCAGAGTAATAAAGCTCGTACTAAATCTCTCCACTGCACCTCCATATAATTATATTCATAGGGCCTATGTAAAGAGAGCCTCTGATTTAGCAACAAGCGCTTAAGAAGGTGTGTGTGTACAGGCATGTATGTTCAAGGAGAAAAAAAATGAATGAATGAGAGACATGTTTTCAGACCGAAACGCACCAACAGCTATGATGGCCTGTGACTTATGATGAAATAAAATCAGAAAAATAATTCACCTGTGCTGAATGTAGCAGCAAATTTTGAAAATAAAAGCCTCAAGGTCATGTTCAATTCTCTCTGTCTTCCCAAGAGCGAAATTTGTCAAGGTCATGCACAACTCGTGCGCGGGAGTGTGAAAAAGGGGGGTTTGTGTGAGAGATTAGCGTGCATGTTTTTATTTGAAGCGAAAAAATAATGCTTTTATGAGAATAAATAGAGAGCCATTGTGTCAAGTGTGTAGTTGTGTAGGTGAAAAAGAGACAGAAGGACTGAATGTGTGTATATGCGCGTGTTGCTCACCGAGCCTCTGCGGCAAGCAGCTCGTCGTAGTGGGAGGAGCGCTGGTCGTCATCCTGTCTGTATCTGATGACTGTGGCCAGGCCTTTACTGACCAGAGCCTCCGCTATGTTACTGGTGGAAAGAGACAAGAGAGAGATTTCTTTAATAAAAACCAACGAGCAAAACCCCACGGCTTCACACAGAATTTTAAGTGAGCTAGCTCGACAAAAAAAAAACAGCATGACAAATCCCAAAGGTGGCTTTGCAAAGGAACAAAGGTCACTCAAATGTTGACACTGCACACTTGACTAACTGCTTCCTCGCTGTGTCACGGATGTACTGAGGAGAGCATGAAGAGCAGAAAGAGGGGAGTATTGTCTGACTTAATGCAGCACTTAGTGGCTTGCCCATGGACATCAGTGTTCTGGTTGAAGTGTGGGAGACAGAGATGACGGCACAGCAAGTAAACTCTTTAGAACTGAGCCTCTGTCAGTGAGTGCATTTGTTTCTCCCCATGTTAACTAAAACACTGTTACAGCACCAGTAACCGGTTTTCATTGACCTTTTTCTACACCTATATCAACACTTGTTAATTTGATAAAAACTGAGGGCAAAAAAGTTGTTTTTTTTTTTATTATCATTATCTAAATTTAGACACATTTAGTTTGGGATATCATCCAAGGAGGACTTCCTGTCTGCCCCAAGCTTCTTAACCTTATCACCTCCACACAGCTTTGAGTGTAGCATGGCTAATAACTTTAATAGGCTCTAACAAAGTCGCAAGCAGAGCCTGTTTCCTCCAAAAACACTGACCTCTCTCAGCACAAGCAGGGGAATTGTGAATAATTCAATACGCCACGAGACAAGGTCATACAAGGTCGAAAACATTTGCCCCACTGACCGCTTCGCCCCCCTGACCTTAGCATCCATGGGAGGGGGGTGGGGGTGGGGATAGGGGGGCTTGCCAACTGTTATCTGCGGAGCAGAGCGGCTGGTGCAGTTGGCTGATGCTGAGTTCTAATTGGCTGGTCAGGAGGTTGGGTCCCGACCTCTGTGTATGCACGCAAATACAAGGCTGTTGGTTTGGTGATGAAGATGGATCGATGTTATATATGACGTAAGTCAAAACTTAACTTTCAGAGACTTTGTTTCCTGTATTCTAGTGATGTTTAAAGATAAAAAAAAATAACAAATAAGTGCACTGCATCTGTATTTTTATGTTAAATAGATTTACCCACCGCCAGCTGTCACTATGTGGCCCAAACATCTCTGTGTCTAAGTTGTTATACTGTCATGTAAAAGCTTTAATTGTGAAGCAGCAAAATAAAGAAGTGTTTTAATCAGCAGTAAATTTATAGACCTTTAGCCCCAGAGGTCTGGAGAAAAGTGCAAAGAGTAAAAGAGAGTGAATTTACGGATATCATATAAAAAAGACAACAAGGCTCCCATTGATGTCATGTCGTCATGTCATGCTATCTTGTCATGAACAGATTTAATACTGTTGCAAATTTAGGCTAAATTTTGGCAAGGGAAAAACTGGCATTGCCATTTTTTGTGTATTTGAATATTTTTACACTCTAAGGTCCCTAAACAGTCTTGAAATTGCATAAATATCTTGGAATTGACTGTCCTACACCTCTCTCTGTTTGGCTTGATTGTTAATGTCTATATCAATTTTTATTATTCCCTGAGTTCCTGCCTTTGATTTGTCTGTCAAAGTACTTTGTAAACAACTGTTTTTAAAGGCGTTGTATAAATAAAGTTCTTGTTATTATTAAATGAGCCCATTATAATTACTGGATTTGGACTTGTGAATGAAAGGCCCCAGTTTGGAAACTTGTCTGCCGCTGTACATATGGCTGGTCTGATTCACACTGTATAGTGTTAGAAAAAGGTTGTGATAAAGAAAAGAAAAAAAAAACAGAGCACCACAAACCCCTGAAAAATCAGGTGGGTTGTCAAGTATGCCATGTGTGTACATTACTGTGCTTTATGCCATTAAGTTATAGAGAGAAAACCAGAAGATGACTGATGTTTTTAGCAGCTTTTTAGGTGAAAATGGACTTTGAAGGTTCACTTTAAGTCATGTGGCATTAACACTCCTCTATCAGGTTCTGATTAAATTTGAACCTCTGAGTGGCTTAATAACATTTGTATCTGTGCTATTGTATAAAATACATGTTTCAAACAGATAAAGCAGATTCCCTCAAAGCAGTGTTTAGAGATAGAAAATAATTGCTTGAACTGAGGCGACCCTCCTCATGAAAATTAAAATACAATGAAGCACTTTCAGGTTACTTTGAGATTCATGAGATTACAAGTTTGAGCTTTTATAAATGATTATTCTGCATCCTCTTACATCTGATGAACCCAGCTTTTTAAGTTTTACACTGGGAGACAGCTGGTGTAATAAAATGAAATGTGTTAGTGAAGTTCCTTACACTGACACTGGTCGGAAAAGCGGGAAATACAGATTGTTTTTTTTTTTTCATGACACTGGCATTGTGATTGGTTGACCAATTAACAAGACGCTTTTATACTCCATGTCACATTTCATCCATTCACACCATAGACTGTTGAAATAATGGTCGCAGGTACTATGAAATCCTGCATTGGTTTGTTGACAGCTGTTTTGAAGCCTCAAGTTTGGCTTTTTGGCCATTGCCATATTTTTTTTTTTTTTGGGTAGCCAGAAGTGACCCTATTTGGACCATAGATTGGAGCTGTGGTGGTGTTAGGGGTTCATCTGTGGTGATGCTCACTCAAGCACCCATGCCTGAAATATGTGTAACTTTGGGCCTTAATAAAATGTAAACCTCTGAGTAAAATAAAAAATAAACCCCATGGATGGGGAAAAAAAGCTTTAAATATATATATATATATATATATATATATATATTTTTTTTTTTTGTACCAGGCTATAAACATGTTTATTTCTGCTGTAAATTTGGACATATTAATATGTGGTCATATGGATCTATGGCTCTGCCAGTTGATCTCCATCTCTGATAAGCTCTGCAAATGATGTTTTCACTGATCTCCATGGTAACAGATATATGAGCAAGATGGTCAAATTTCAGGGCACAGTGTGATGAAAGAGTAGTATGTCCCGTTTGTGTGCATGCTGCATGCAACAGTCACACGTAAGGGCAGCTGTAGTACCTACTAAAAGTAAAAAGAATTAGTATGCAATTCCAAACACACTCACACTGAATTTTTGGGTTCAGTATATCTAAGATTCACAAGAAAGGGCTTCAAAAAAGTCAAACGCCATTTTTGCTTCAATATTTTTCAATCAAAATGTACCTCGGAGGTGTGAAATTGAGCAGAAAGGAAGGAACGCTGAAGCCTACTGCAGATTTTGCAGTTTACAGACTAGAGAATACACTTCTTATATTTTCTAAACAAAGACCGTGGCGATGTCAGTAAGTGTTGTTGACTTCGGTAATTGCCAAACCTCCACGGTCATTTGGCACATACCGTCATATAACCTTACGCTGGAACAAAACAAAACAGAAGCTGCCATTCAGTGTGGTATAATGTGTTACTTACATGCCCCCGATTGTGACTGTAGCACAGGTGCGTTCTGAGAATGCGGGCGTGCTTTCTCCTGGACCGGTGGCCGCTCTGATGTAGTCGACTGTCACGTTGACCTAAAAGACAGAGCAAGAGAAGAGGTCAAAAACACTGAGACAAACTGAAAGCCACACCAGTTACAGTAATAATTAGTGTGGGGAGTGTTCTGGCGTGTGTGTGTGTGTGTGTGTGTGTGTGTGTGCGTGTGTGGTGTTTGTGTGTGTGTGAGTGGGTCTGTGTGTTTGTCCCACTTCTCAAGGTCACCCCCAGTCAGTGTGAATCACATCAGGCAGCACTGTAGATCTCCCCGGGGGAGCCGTATTAACACACTGTGGGTGTGTGGGTGGGACAATACACACACACACACACACACACACACACACACACACACACACTCACAGAGGGAACAGTGATGGAACCCAAATGACCCTTCACTGTGTGTTCTCAAAACACAAAGCTCCCAAGGGACGGACTCCAATCCACCCACCCCAAAGATACAATTTTGTCACTCAGCTGTGTGCGCACAGATCTGCAGGCGTGTGACGGGGAAAGCCTGCTTTGTGGCCCAGATGAAGCCGTACCTCTACACACAATCGGCACTTTAAGAGCTACGTGTCAGCCGTGTCAGACAAGTGTGATGAGAGGAGTAAAAAAAATAAATAAAAGTGGGAATCCGCCTGCATCACAGTATCACACACACGTAAGTCGAACAGAGACAATGCAGACAGGCCTATTACAGGGACATGAAAGAGACGCCAAACAGGACATGGAGCGACGTCGGCTTGTCATTAGATGGACAGGATGAGAACATGGTGATGCGAGCGAGGGAAGAGAGGAGCTTCTGTCGAGGCAGAATGGATGTGCTGTAATGTATTGTCGAGCAGGAAGTGCGGTCTGCTTTTCAAGAGCAGACGGAAAATAAAGAGGATACCAGGAGATGGATTATGGTTATTGGAAGCCACGGTTGGATGCACACATAGAAATAAAATGAATAGAAAGAACATTGAATGGTTTGCCATGGCCATTTGACTAATTCAACAAAAGATGGAGATTGTTGTTCGTTGTTATGATGACAGCACGCACACGTCAGTGGAGCCATAAAGTGTGTCAAACTAAACCATCGAGAACTCTGTTTTGCCATGTATCTGAGGAGATTTATCTATATATGGCAGTTTTTTTGGGTGAGGCTGATGACCCACAAGGAGGCCACAAGCTGAAATGCGTTGGTCTATTAATAAAGTTGTTCTAAGTACTACAGGTCTTGATCGATCTTGAAATAAAATCCTGAGTCTTCTTTGTCTGAGACAAGACTAAAGTGGTTTTGAGACCGATCAAAGACCGATGTTGAGTACTACAACACTGGGCTGCACGCTTACATGCAAAAAGAGTATGCATCTGAAACTGCAAAAATAAAAGTGTCTGGTGAGTTACAAATGTAACTAAAAGTTAAAATTTGATCCATTTTTATGTGTTGATTATGTGACCTTGAAATCTAAAAAATTAAGGAAATAATACAAGGAGTAGCTAGTCAGCAGAAACATAGAACTATTTAGCAATTCCACTATTTTTATTAAATCTTTACGTGACAACCTAATTCCGACTTTATCGCCAGTTTAAAAATAAACATCCCCTTTCACCATAAAGAACATTAACAGCACCCATATCCTGACTGTCATATTATCAGCAACAGAATTGGTGTGTGATCCTCTCAGCCATAGAATATTATCTAATATCCTCGCTTTTTAAACACCCCCAATTTCATTTATTTTGTAGCCATGCACAGAACCCGCTCTTATTGTCTTGAAGGAAATTATTTCATCCTCACTCCCACATTGAAAGCACTTCATTTCCTCGTGGCCCGAACATGACAGAGTTTCATGTCTATCCAACATTATTGAAAAGTGAAACCATTCGCATGAAAGGGGAAAAGAAATTTGGGGTTTTGTTGGCTATGTTTGTGTTTAATGGCTAAGCGTTGCAAGGCCTGGGTGACTGAAAAATAGGCATTCAAACAAAGCAATAAAAACAGGAGCATTCAAGTTAGCTGGAGAGGATAAAATGATAAAATAGGAAGATGAGAACACAAAAAGAGAGGATGAGGAAATTGAAACAGCAGAATATAATGCTGCATGCCATAAGCTTTGAAACCAGGAGTTCCCCATTAAGAGAGGTGATGACAGATTATAAACTTTGACCAAGCGATATTAGATTAGAGGAGTTCCAGGCCCATTCTCCACGGGCCATCTAACCGATCCTCTGATAAGGCAAAGCTATCTATAAGACCCCCCCCCCCATCCAGAGGAGAGTGAGACGGAGGGGGGGAGGGAGGGAGAGGCAGTGGGTGGATTAGAAAGAGGAGGAGTGATAAGGACAAGGACAGCAGGACAAGTGTGAGACAAAATGTTTTTTGTTGTGCTGAGCCAACAAGCGGCATGGGGAGAGCTGGTTTACTCTGCCAAAAGACGTGCGGTGCAAATTTTTGTGTGTTTGAGGATTGAAAAAGTGTCTGTTAGTGTTTGGTTAAATAGTTACAACTATAATCACCTTCTGAACTTTGCAGCGGAAATGGTCAGCCAGTGACTATATTGCTTTATATCCCTAAAATCTGAAGATCAAAAGATATGTAAGTCAAGGACCCATCATAATTAATGAAAGCAATGATATTTATTTAACCCTTTGAAACCTGGATCCACATATGTTTCGTTGTGCTGCCTTCAAATGCCGTTCACAAGCTTTTTAATAGCGAAAAAGGCAATAAGCAACTTGACAACTAACAGCTAGAAATTAGTAAAAGGTGACAAGAAAATGACCTGAAAATTATTTGTTGTGTTTTTTTTTTTTTTTTAATCAGCAAAAAAAAAACCCAAAACTATAATTATAATTATTTTAATCATATGTTTTTATTTTCTTAATTTCTTTTAAATTGTTGGGCAACGTCTTGTTAATTTGTCCACTGATTTCTCACCATCCTGTTTTTTTTTTCTTTAGAAATCAAACCAATTCACTTAGTTTTCAAATGGTAAAAAACATAACATGTTGATCCAAAATATATTTTTTTCATGTAGAAATATAAACAAAATATTTCTCAACACTGCATCAGTTATTTGAACTATGTACATTACTAAGTTTTTAATATATGCTCATCTTTACGAGCAGAGCGCAAAGACATTGTGGCAGGTTCATTATTCGTTCCCATGGCGCCACCGTGCATTTTCACGTGGTTCTACACCACACGTAAGGTAGCACAATGATGGCGTTGCAAGCGTACAACTAGATGATACAGAGGACAGAGGTCTTAGTTTTATCCTGCAAGAGAATGAATGTTCTGGCTACTATGGTTTTTGTCTTAGAACTATATATGCAGGATTATGCTACTGGCAGTTACAGGAAAATTCCTGCAAAATTGTTTGCATTTTATGTAGGGTAAGGTGACATAAGGTAATGTGAAAAAAAGTGAAGAAAGAGGCCTTAGCTCCCTGCTGCCAAAAGAATAAATGTTCTACCTATTATGTTTTTTTTATTTCAGCTTGATATGCAAAGAACAATCTCCCCAGGCTATTATGGGGAAATTACAGGCTTAATTAGAGCAAATTACCACATTTGAACAGCATGTAAGGTAAGGTAATGTAAGGTCATGAAGTGATGATGGGGAAGACAGAAGCCTTGGCGTTCTTATGCAAAAAGAATGAATGCTCTAGCTATTATGGTTTTGTTTTAGTGCAATATTTAAAGGAATTTGCAAAAACTATCTTCCACAGCCTTTACAGGGAAGACTCCAGCGTAATTACCGTGAAATACACTTACACAGCATGTAAAGTAAGGCAACAAAAGGTCATGGCATGATGATGGGGAAGACAGAAGCCTAAATTTTCTGCTGCAAAAAGAATGAAAACATAGCTATTATAGTTCTTATTTTAGATTGATTTAAACAGAATCATACAAACAACAACCTCCATCTGCCATTCGTGGGTTGCTTGTTTAAAAAGGGTTAAGCAAATATTTTTATCAAACCAAGACAAGCCCCCCACTTGCTAAAATCAGTTTCATTTGACTTGACCTTAATTGACAAGACCTTCACAGACAAATTATGCTGAACTATGACATGGTAAGGACACCTGTGGCGTGCCATATTGTGAGCAGTAATCATCGCACTGCATGGCCTCAGCATGAGTGTTTTTCCAGACAGGAACACGGTAAAAGGCCGATTATACACTGTAAAGTCTGACACATTGCGCTTACTTAAAATAAATTTAGAAACTCATTGCCTTGAGAAAGGGAAGTAAATATAACTATAAATCTTAATTTATGTGTATTTTATATCTAAATAAACATTTTAAAAATTCACCTTTTCAAAAAAGCCTACAATACCTATCTTCCACTGCCTCCCCAAATCTGAACTGCCATATCCTTGACATTTTGTTTTTGTATTCTGTTCTTGTATTCATGTTTTTTGCATCCTCTATTTTCTATGTTTTCTGTTTGCATTTCATGTAAAGTGTCTATCAGTACTTTTAATTCTATATGAATTTTAAATAGTATTATTATCATTATTATTGTTAGTTTTACATTTGCTTAAAATTTAACTTTATTTACATAATTTTGGGAAATTTTTGCAACCTAAAAATGACAAGTGAAAGTTAGTCTGACTTGACGTGATCATCACAAAAAGGGTTTGCCAATGACGAAGTTAGGAGATCTGCAAGTTTGCAAGTCTGTAAGATCTCCGAGTTTAACACCAGCAGAATACAGATACAGCACAGTAAACTTGGATTAATGAAGCTGCTAAAACTTAAAAAGATTGATTAAACTAAACTTGTCATTTTTTAAGTTGCAACAACTTCATAATTTTAAGTTAATATAACAACATTTTAAGTAAACTTCATTAAATATAAAGTTAACAGAAACTAAGATTAATAACTACATTTACTTACCTTTGTGAAGGCAGTTGGTTTCCAAGATTTTTTTTTTAAGTAAAATCAATTTCTCAGATTTTTACAATGCACATAAAATGTTGGAGGTTTTAGGTTTGCTCAAACTGAAATGAGCACCTTTTCACCAAACCCAGATCACACAGACGGCTTCTTTTTTTTGCAATAATTGAAACCAAAAAAAAAAAAAAGAATTTTGAGATCTTGGTGCAGACCGATTTATAATCAAAGAGCGTATTTAACTGCGCCGGGGTTCTCAGTGGAAACGTATGTGATCACAGTTATGGCTGCGCAGCTAAAGAGTGCTTGCGGGCACACAGACACAGGTGTCTCAGCAGTCTCACACTGCACAGTTAGTCAATCACAGTGAGTTTGAATAAAACAGATCTTGGGACATCTTTATGGCTTAAAGAGGCAAAGACAGGCAAGAAAGTGAAGCATAGGTGCTTAAGTTGGTGCTGTGTTTTTAGCAGGCTGTAATTGCAGCCGCCTATCATTTAATGAAGTGTGCTGCTAGAGGGAAAAACCTCAAGCAGGGACAGCACACAAAGAAAAGAGGGAAGGAGGAAGACGAGGGAGCCCCATCTGGATTTTCAACCATGAGACCTGGTGACGCTCAGGTCTACACCGCTTTGCATCTGCTCGAACACACACACCTGAAGCTCCCCCCTCCCATAAATCGAGTCTCGCTCTCACAAACATACACCACATCAAATACCACGCTGGCATTCTCAGTGCATGCACGCACTCACATGCACACCAATAAGAGGGGAAAACTCTGGCGCTAACAGTACTACACAAGAAGCTGCATAACAGGAGCCACTTTGAGCACGCAGGATTATCCGAATGTGCTCAACCCTGATAAGTGGCTTAATGCAACATTTCCACTGCACTTTTTTTTCTGCTGAGGCTGAGACCCAGGCACACAAGAAGCACTACTTATAAAGTTAGCCAAATCGAGCTTTTTGGGATTATGTCACCATGCAAGCGCTGCCGTTTCAATGGGGGTGGGGATGTATATGAGAGAGAGGGGGAGACGGACAGACAGACGTAGAGTGACGGAGAGAAAGGAGAAAAAGGAAAACGCCTCAGTGCACATTTAGCTAACCTTGAAGGGATAGTCCACAAGTTTTTTTCCCATAAGGTAGAATGAATAACTCAATAATAGAGTGCTGAAACAAAAGCATATACCATAACTACCACAATTACCCCAAGTGTTAATTAACTTTTTAAGATCTTACGTCTCACGAAGCTTTTGGCTTGCAAGAAAAAGTAAATTAGTTCTATCTAGAGATGCACAAATTTATGGGCCGAACCTCGATATTTGCAGATATTTGCCTTACTGTCTGCCATCAGCCAGCAAGAAATTTCATGTTTTTAGCAGTAATTAAAATAGATTTCATAGACAAATTTATGATATATTGTATACAGTAAAGAGTCTTTTGAAGCAGATTTGTAAAAATAATTTTAAAATTTATTAATTTATAGTTTTGACATTGTGCTCATTCAAAGACAGTGTAATGATGGTCTTTTTTTTAATGAAGATGTATTCACTTTCTTGGCACAAAAGGGGAAATAATAATAAAAAATAAAATAATAAATAAAACAATAACAAAAAAAAACATGGCCAAATTGTTATTTTAAACATCAATCTTGGCCTAGAATTTCACAATCAGTGCACCCCCAGTTCTATCAGCACAAAATTTCTCCCGGATGTGTGGTTGTTGGAGCTGATGCTGTGAACAAGATTTCATCACCACTTGTAGCTGTAATGTCCGCTTTCAAAGACAAGACCAGGTATTGCACCAATTCCTTTCAGCCTGGGAGAGCTATCAAATATAGACTCTGCTTAGCAAAAGAAAGGCAGTCTTTTGAATATGGACATTAGATATGCTTTATAAAAGATCAAAAGCACCATGCTCTCCTTATAGAGATGAGGAATGGGGGGTTTAATAGAAAAAAAGCATTTAATGTAGCTTTATTCCCCTAAAGCGAGGCGGTGGCATCAGGGCTTTGAGCTTTTGCTCAGCACACTGAGACTCGTAGTTAATGCTTAGTCACGTCCTAGAAGGTTTAGTCAGGGGAAAATCTGCTTGTTTCCCAATTCATGCAATGCATTGCACTCTTGCAGACTGAGCTTTGAAATGAAATGCCGTCAAGAGGAAAACCTGTAGGTCAATCTGAAAACTCAACTGGACAGGGCGATTATCTTCAGTCAAGTCCAGTTTGAGCAAGATGATGCAAAGATGCACCTTTTGTGATCCGACAATAGATCTGCCATTATTCCTCTGTATGCAACTCAAGTCCTCGTCTTCTTTTTTCAGGGAAGACCCGGACCAGACAGAGTATTCCCTTTTAAATCCACCAGGTCAAAGCCCAATTACCCCACAGATGAGGTAAAATCTTTTGTCTCGGTTTGTGTCAGAGAGGAAGAAGAAAAAAAAAAGGATAAAAGAAGGAGCTCTCTGGAGCAGAATTTCAAGGAAAGCAGTGGTCTTAGAGTCTTCTACTAATGCTTACTGCTCCAAATCTGTCTCTATAGAGCTTAGTGTTCTGAGACAGGATGACAGTAAGTGGGTCGACTAAACTCCTCTCCTTGTTGGAGTGCAACATGCATCTGTACTCTTGTGCACCTACCTGCATCCAACTTGACAACTCAAGTAGGCCAGGGTAGCATAGATTCACATTAAAACCTCGAGGGTTAAGTATTGTGCTCGCAAGTAAACATTCACTCTTAGGAGAGCCTGTGATTATTCCATCCAAAATAATTCCTCCTTGTTGGCGAGGCAGCTGAAAGGTAATGCTTGTAACTTCAAAAACTTGCTGTATTTCAGGCCCTGTATTTATTTTTTTTCCAAATACTGGATACACAGCGAAAGAAGGTTTAATTCAGAGTGGTAGCCACGTGTCTTAGCAACAATAAAGAAATGGGAGGGAACAACGTTCCAGACCTCTTCTGTTATTGATTTTGCAAAATGAGGAAGGAGAAGGCTGTACTGCTGGCAAATGGGCACGAGCCTCTCCACTTAAACCAAACTCACTTCTGAGAGCCTATAAGCACACCCTTGGGAGACCCAACTTCAATACTAATAAAATGTAGAGAAATACAGTGGCGTATACTGTACATATAAATGCAGCTTAATGACGGAGAATGAAAATGTGACGCTACATTGAAGATCTTAAGAGGAGTCAAAGTTGAGATAAAAAAAAAGAAAGTCATTGGATAACATAACAGTGAGACAGTAGATGGTAATTTGTGGATTGTGCTTTAGAGGTATGCTCGCCTCTGACAAATGGAGTGCTCCAAGGATGAGGTTTGAAGTTAGCGACTCCCTGGTTCCCTTGACAAAAAGTCAAAGGCATTTTTCCATTGGAGTTTGGATTATTGCCAAAAATAAGCTCAACAGAGAGAGAGCTGTAGGTAGGACAAGGACGGTGTGTTGGCATTGCGCCACTACTGTGAATGTAAACATACAACATTCTAACCAACATTCGGCAGCATCACACAGACGTGACCTGAAATGTTAAATGTTTGGGTGCTTTAAATGTTCAAATTCATTTTATTTAAGATTCATTCAAAAACAAATTGAAACATTACTTCCTAAGTTTTATTTTCTATTATTCTACTTATTTTAGTATTTTTAAATTTCAAAGTACAACAGATGGTCTTCAGTTTTACAGCCAACTGTGACCTGTTGCCTTTTTGGAAAAATGTCTGCTGAGAATTTGTAAAGTGGACTTAAAAGTGTCTGAAATTATCCTTATTTTATCATGAAAATAATTTAGCAAAGTTGCCAGTGGGCAACATGCTTTCACTGCCAAGCACGAAGGTTGTGTCTGTCTTTGACAAAGACTACAGCCTGTTCAAAATGAAATAAAACAAAAACCATTTGTTTTTTCACCGCTGTGCAGAACTTTGCGAACCTTGCTTCCTAAACCAGGTATGAACAAAAACAATGACTTACATGCACCATTACACCAGAAGCACGAATCACATCCCTTATGACCACCACCTCCGACTGTAGCCTCAGTCATCATTAAATCTCTTAACGCGTCATAGAGTGCCCTCCCACCTGTGTTTAAAGCTGTCCACATGTGACTGATTCATCCAGGGTGCATTTGAATGCAAACTGTAAACACAGCCACTGACTCACTCTGGTAGAAAAAAAAAAAAAAAACATGCATACTTTTATTACCCTTACAACACTAACTCCTTTTGACACGTACACAATCATGCATACTTTCCTCTCCGATAAACACCACAAACAACAATTTGCCCCAGTCTTAGAAAGGAACATTTTAGCTGAGCTGACTTTTGAAACACCCTAGAGACTAAACAAGCAAAAGTGTGAAACCAAACCGGGTATAAAAACTGCATGGACTGATCCCAGCAATGTTTCTATTCTCTGTGTGTGTGTGTGTGTGTGTGTGTGTGTGTGTGTGTGTGTGTGTGTGTGTGTGTGTGTGTGTGTGTGTAAACGTGTGTGCTAAGGACAATTATACCATATAAAACATGTTAAGGTATAGAGCGGACATGTTGCATGTCATAGTGTATGCATGGTTATTATACACAGAGTTATCTTATTCCCTTTGTATTGTTCCCTGTATTTTTGTTGCACGTCATTGTTGCCAGCATGAGTGAACAGCTAATCACCACGGTAGACTCGTGTGGGTTTGCAAACATGTTGTTTCTGTCTCTAAATGCCCATATATATGTATTATGACTTCATCTACTTGCATGCACCCCCCCCACACACACACACACACACACACACACACACACACACACACACCCACACACCCACACACACACACACACACACACACACACACACACACACACACACACACACACACACACACACACACACACACACACACACACACACACACACACACACACAGTGAAGCCACTGTGTTTTAATGTGGACTATCACTTCCACAAACAAGCTCAATATGGTCCTTTTCTCTCATTTTATGGTTTAATTTAAGACTTGGTGCTACCAACCTGAGCACACATTTTATCATCATGCTAATGGCATATTCTGCAGAGTATTTTTACACCTTGACAAGGCTATAGTCGCCCTATCCCCATCACACATGCACACTCATTATCCCCCCCAACACAAATGCCACAAATAAACAGCAGAATCATTATTCTCGCTTCAGTCGTCAAAAGCCAGCTCACGGCTGAGTTTTCTGTCATTAAAAAAACATTAATGAGGATGATTAAAATGACTGTGATGAGAGGCTGGGACAGGGATATGAATCTCACTCCTGTACTGAATGCCAAAAGGAACTCTCTTGGCTTTTGGCTTTGAGTGGGTGCATGTTTTTGTGTTTATCAGGCTGTACTGCAAATGTTGTTTTTTTTTTCTTTTTACTCTGTGCACTTATGAAAGTGTGTGAGATGGGACTTTTTGTTCCATCTATTGTCTCAGTGTTGTGATTTGGACCCCTGAAATCTGTGCATTTGTTTCTCAGCTCAACAGGAACACGAGTTGAGATTTAAAAAAACACACTGAGAATTGATTTGTGGAGGTATACGCTCCAGAATGTGTTACGTGGAAGTCAGCTGCAAAACAATTTGGAATTTATGAGATAACTTCTGACTGGGGAAGTCATTTTGTCAGTGTGATTGTGCATAAATGCAGCATTTTGACTAGAGTTTTCTATAAATCTGCTCCTTTAGCTGCATTCCCATGTTTTTGCAAGAAAGATTCCAATCTTTTCCAGCATGCCTGCCATTATAATGCAGCCCTCTGAGTCTGACCATTGTTAAGAGTTAACAATCTGGGAAAACATAAACCATCATTCAACTCAGGCAGTGGACAACAGCTCTAGGCGTGCCTGTGAGCAGCAGCCGCCTCCTCCCGCTGTGCCATTACTGCCACTGTACATACAATGACAACAATGTAGGCGTCGTTTTACTGATTTACTGTGAAGAATAAAACAGTCTACTGTGCAGCTGAAAACTTTTTGAAATGTAAGGCAAAGTTGGCAGACTGGACAGAGCTGGTTATACATTAGTACTCGTTCAGAAAGAGCTGCATTTTCAGACGGTATCTAGGGTTGGGTACCAAAACCAACTCTATTCCTGTATGTCTAGTACTTACCGGTCCGAATCAATATCTTGGCACCTCAAATTGGTGCCGGATTGTGTGAATATGTTGATATGTTTTTTTGTATTTAGCCATATTTATATATCTAAGTATACTTTAAACGGTTAATTGTTAGTGTTTTTAGTATCCATTTGGTCACCGATACAGTTTTAATTTTCGAGAAAAAACAACAAAAAAAAAACAACACTCAACCCTATCCATGTCCACATTCATAACTAATACTGAGCATAAATGAGCCTTAAATCTGTTTATTTTAAGTGTTTCCTTTTTCCTCTTTAGAGCTCATCATTTCAAATTTAACACAAAAAAAGAGGCTGATGTTCAAGTGGTGGCATGTGTCTCGAGTGCTCTCCAGCTCAGCGCCGGGTCTTGCTGGGGTCAGACGTGTATAAATCATAGCAGCCTCCTAGGTGTACAGACTCGGTAGATCAATAGACACAAGAGGGGGAAATCAACACTGCTTGTTTAAAGGGTGCGTCCGGGCCAATACCAAGCCCCAGGGCATGTACCGACAGTACTTGGTATTCAAACTGAGAAAAGGAGAGAAACAGATATCTCGCTTAGGGCTTCCGAAATGTGTGTTAGGCTACTGATGGGAGGGGGAGAGGAAGGGTGTTGGAGCATATGTGCAGCCACTGGGGGGAATCCCTGTTTAGAGCTATTGTTTAATTCATTAAAAGCTGATTAGAGGCAAATCAAGTTGATTCAGGGAGGCAAAAAGTGATTGGGAGCATTCAATTTCTGTCACCGGTTCTTACCTTTTTGCCGATGAGCTTCTTTCTGAGGAACTCACGGGCCTCGAACATGTAGGGGATGTCATAGAGCGGACGGAAACGTTTGTCTTTGTCCTTGTTTTTCTCCTGAGTAAAGATAGAGAAATTGAGGAGAGGATGGTGGGGAGAGAGAGGACAGAATGGAAGGAGAAAGATTATTTACATTGGACTTTCAAAACTGCGTGGCTTAACATATCCGCAGAAAATAGAGACATGCAAACACACCCGAAAACAACCCCCCAGCTCATGCATACAGACGTAAACACAGACACACAGATTCTGCACACAGTCAGCTTGTTTGTTCCCTCTTTTCCTTCTACTTCAGTCCTGTGACGGGGAGGATCCGGACTCTGAACTCACTGAATGAATTAAATGTGAACAGCAGCATCTCGCAACCACCCTCCTCAAACACTTCCATTGTCAATACTGACACAGTGCACCCAAAAAATCAAAGTACAGTTACCAAGGACACAGATGCAAACAGCTAAGGCAAAGACGCTTTTTTGTGTTAACCAGGAGCTGATGTGCACGCACACAGTGCACACACAGATGTAGCCACACGCCACGCGAACACTCGCACAGCTGCACACAAAAACTTCCCTCAATACCCTCACCCACTCTCTGACAGGAGCAGGCCACAAATAGAACCTATTTGCATTTTCAAAGGAGGCTGAGGTTTTGTGTTGCTCCTAGTGTGTAGACACACACATACACACACATACACACACATACACACACATACACACACAGTGACAGGTGTCGTTTTTGTAGGGGCGGGATAATAAATAAAAAAAATGTAAAAAAGAATACAGCAAATGACAATGACGCAGTGGGAAAATAAACGACAGGCACTAACAGGAGGAATAAGGCTATGAATGACAATTCCAGTATGCTCGCCACCCCTGCCCCTCCCACACTCCTCTATGAGCGCCATCATTATCTGTCATACAAACAGAAGTAACACTCTTCCAAATGAACACACAGGCTTGGATTATTTCCTCGTTTCCTCTTCTCTTCAATGGTTTTCATTCATTTTTAATGCCTCTCCAGTTGTTCGGGAGCCGGCAGGTGTGGCACACAGCTGGGCTGACGGATGTGGAGAGGGAGCACATGGGGAGCAAAGGGTGCGTGAGCATGTGTTGGGATGTTCCAGCATGTGCTTGTGGCTCCATTATGGTCTTTTAGATACATCTTGTGGGGGCAGACTCCACTGGTGTCTAGGGCTGGTATTAGTACTTGATACCTTAAAACAACCCAGTCCTGAGTAGTATCAAATGTCTACAGTTAAAAACACGTGCATTCAACCCTTTTTTTTTATGCCTACAGTAGATCTAAAAAAAAAAGACTACTTGACTCGTTTTGCAGCGATTCAAAATGATTAATTGGCCCACCTCAAGTCGAGCGCCATGTTTCTGACGGAGTTGGCAGTTCAGCATGCCGAGATGCCACCAAACAAGTGGGTGGTGGCATTTTACACAGCTGAACGCTTCCTTACACATGATGGTTACTGAATGAAGCGAAAAACAGAGATATCTAAAAAGTACACATGTCACAATACTACAAATATGGTTGTTGATATCTATCAAAAGTGTGTTTTGGGGGTGGGGATATAGCCTAATATCACATTTTTTTTGTATTACAATATTGTATCAATGCACAGATGGCAAGTATCAATTTCTTATATAAATATTAATATTGCAAATACAAATTACACTTATGGTAGCCTACTAGGATAACAAAATCAGTTGGTTATTCTGTCAATTCGATACATTTTGCTGCAATAAAAATGACTGAAGTGAGATTAAAAGACTGAAAACTTCTACCTTATTTATTATTAACAGATGTTGAATAAGTTTGACACATTTGCAGTTAAAGAAAGGTAATAAATTGCGGTATATCAAAATATACGTTATTGCGATACTCAGCATATTGCGAAGCATTTAAAATCATGATAATTTTGTATCGTGACTAAGTATCATGATAATATCATATTGTAAGGCCGCAGGTGATTTCCACCCGTAATAACAATACCAGTGAAAACAAAACAATAAATCCCATTCACTACACAAACTCTCTTTTGAAGATGTGACTGTTTGTTGTTGTGGTAAAATATTTGTCCCGCTTCTCCTCCACTGTGATTGGACAGCTGGTAAAAAAGTAACAGTAACGAAGTGCAGCTTTTTAATCACAGTTTGAACATTTTTTTAACTCTTGGTTACCAGAAAAGCCAAATATGCAGCACTCAGCACCGAATAGAAGCGCTTCACACTGCTGGCATTTGTTGTACTGTGTAAATACACGGAGCTCCCATTGCAAAAGATAGAAAGAAAAATGCTGGCCTCAGGAAAAAAAAAAACACTTGTTTTCGACAAGTCAAGGCGGAGCTGTTGCACTTGTCACTGTCTTACATGTGTTGTTGCCATTTTTTCGCGCAGGCAAGCATTCTTTAAGCATTTAACATCAGACTAAAACACCTTTAGGCATGTATGCTCCCCATCAGGTGCAGGAGTATTGCATCCCAGGTATCTACTGGAAATAAATGAGTGCCATCATGTTTTCAAGATTTTGGCTTCAACTTGGTACTGAAGTATCGGTTCTCTTTCGACATTCCCTAAAATGAAGTAGCCCATTGGTATCTGCGTCACTTCAAGGGTACTGGTATTGGTACTGATATTAGAATTTTTTAAACAATACCTGGCCGTTTGTTTATGACAATCATTTTTCCTTCCAAAACAATTAATATTTAGTCTCAACATGACAGCACAGAAGGTGTTTTGCATTGGCCCTGGTAAAGGAGCTCTGGAAACTGCCAACTCCACCAGCCAGTTCCTTTAACCTTGGCAGAAATGTAATAACCTTTGAGTTTAATAGCTTTCTATCTTTCTTTTCTTACACCCTCGCTCCTATCCTTCTCCACTTTCACTAGCAGAGTCAGCACAGCATGGAACCTCGGAGGTGAGTTAATCTCACACATGGCCAGTGGAAATCCCCCACCGCTCAGCCAAGAGCCGATGTCCTCCATTTTGTGTCAGCCGGGGCTTATTGTCAGGGTCTTTCATCCCCACCAAGTCAGTTGCGGTGGGATGATGGGGCCTTTTAGGCGCAATGCCAGCCAGGAATCCTGCATTTTGTGCCTGAGCTGCTGACTGAGCCTTCTACTACAGGGGACGAGGATAACTTTTACCAAGCTGGCATTGCTTGGGTAAAATCCCTTTTTTTGGACGATATTTTCTTTAAGTGATACATTAAGACAATCCATTTACTATGAATGATGTGTTTTTGCATCCCGAGGGGCTTTTACACACAACCTATTCGTGGTAGTAAACCATTTTGCAAGCCGTTTAGATTCTGATAGACATAGGCCAAAACAAGGGAATAGCATTTTCCAAGCTGACATTGCTTGGGTGAAATCCTTCTTTTGGACAACATTAACCCTTTCAAACCTGGGTAAACTGGCTTGAAACATGGAAAGAACGCAATTACTTATTTGAACTGACCCTAAAAATTAGAAAGAAACTAGTAAAAATTCATAAATAAATAAATACCTGAAAATCAGAACATAAAAATAGAAATATTAACAAAAGGAAATGGGCTCAAAAAAAAAAGCTTAAAACTGAATTTAAAAAAAACTAAAATAAAACTAATTTCAATTCAAACCAATTCGCTCAGGGTTCCAAGGTTTAAAGAAGGCATTAATTTAGGAAGAGATGACCACAACAATTAGCAAGAAATTAGCAAAAAATCATAAAAATAAAAAAAATAAAATGACATAAAAAATGGGAAAGTAAAAAAGGAAAAGGAAAATCACCTGGATAAAAACTGCTTGGAAATTACTCTGTAAAATATGGTTCTCTGGACATTTCTTCCTAGCTTTTTTAAGTCATTATTCTAAATCCACTAATTTACTACTATTTCTGTTGGCAGAATTAAAATCATTTTGCTCAGGGTACAAAGGTTAAATACTTGTGAAAGGCGTCTGAATGCAGCACAAGAAAAGTGATGTCGATCCAGGTTTCAGAGGGTTATGGCAATCCCCAGACTACTAATGACAGTGTGTTTGCATCCTGAGGGAATTTAACACAGCCTTTTCCTGGTGATACTCCATTTTGGAAGCCATTAGGATACTGACAGACGCGGGTCAAAACAAGACGATAACTACAACGTGGGGGAAAGTAACGAATGAACCGAGGAGAAGAGGGAAAGACTAAAAAAGGAAAAATCATTTTTAACTAATAAGCTGTTTCACGGTGGAAAGAGAGCCATGTCACTGAGGGCGAAGAGTGTAAATGTCAGCACTCTATGCCAATTACGCGCAAAGAGTGGAGAAGCAGACGAGGAGGACAAAAGGTACTTCTCCTCCATCTTTGGGAAGGCCTGTGGGGAATGGAGCGAGGCTGAGTTGAAGGCGGGAGGGTGAAAGTGTCTGGGAACAAGAAAAAACAAAGACAGGAACTACTGCAACTAAAAACATAAACACACAGGCAGCCACAGGAATCAATGATGCCAATTGATTGCAACAACTGCCTAATATTTCACAATGGACCTGGTTCGCTTTGTTTACAAGCTACAAAAGGGTCCACATCAGTCCCAATGCTATTCAAAGGGACATTAAACACTCCCTGACAGTTAAGTGCAGTTCAGACTGTTGAGAAGAAAACGTGCCCCACTGCCAATCAAACAAAACACACACAAGGCTGCTCCACTTGACTTGTATGTGAAAACACAGACCGTGACAAGTCTAATTATTTGACTCCGGAGCCGACTTCAACTCCAGTCTGAGATAAACCGACAACATTAGCATCCTTAAATTACTCAGACAAGACAAACTCTGCGTACGCCATCCTTAAACTGTTATTATGCAGTTGCAGTGAGGTTACAGAAAGAGGAGAGAGTCACTGCTGTGTCTCAACCGTGACCCAATAACAACAGTTTGCACTCGCTGTCCTCGGGGGGAGTTCTGTTCTATTTGGGGTAAATTCCCTTCGTTCCAAATTACCAGCTAAAGCTCAGGAATCGTCTTTGACTATTGCAGAGGCATGACGCTAGCTGGATTGTACAGTGTCGCAGGGCTGCAGGGGCTGGGGCTGCAAATGTGTGGACGCTACCGCTGCGAGCTTTGCAGCTTCTGGAACTTCAAGGGTGAAATCATGACTCAGGAGCACGTCATAATTTCTGAAGCGCGGCGCTGTAGTTGGGGGAGTGTACAGTATTAGGGCCTTCGTTTTAGCATTTCACCGATTGAGGATTATTTTGTGTGTAACCTACATTTTGGTAGAAATAAACAACAGTGTGTGCGTGTGTCCCAGACAAAGTGGACATTATTTTTTGATTAAGCAGTGCACTGGGAGCCGTAGACAAACAGTCAACATTTACTACTGTATGCCTAACAACATTACTCAATTGTGCATGCATAAACATTAAATGGCTGCAGAGGGGCTGGATGGAGAGAGGGAGACAATGCAAGAGAGAGAAAGAGAGAAGGCATACACTTCCTGAAGCAAGAGCATAAAGGATGTAGCTGGTTATAGTACTACAATACAAAATCTAATACATCTAATCTAATAACCTTACATTCACAGCATTATTGCCCATTCACCAGAAATAAGTCATTACTAAAGTGACTTGAAATGATCCCACAATAGACTCAAGAGAGGACCTGGATTGCAAAATTAAATTACCTGTAGTACCATAACAACAAACAGCCACTCAATTCATGATTAACTGCTACCAGAGTGCTGCGGGTACATTTATTGGGACTGCTGTGACAGGTTGCAGCCATGTACTCATTGTGCAGTCATTAAAGGGATACCTCACCACCTAAATGATTATTTGTCTATCAATTACATACCATGCGTTATGTTAAATTTGTGACAAAAACTTTGTTTTTCTGGCATGCCTCCACAGTGAACAAAGAATCAAACATGTTAAATATTCTTGATGAATTGAAGGAAAGGGGTCCACTTTTAACAGCAAAAAAAAAAAAAAAATCCACTTACAAACTCTCACACAATTCGTGCAGTATAATCAAAGTTTCATTAATCTAACTGTATGCTCAGTACTTCCCAGACAGACAGCCCTTTCTGCAAGGAATTGAACTGAAAGTGAAACTAAATCTAAGCTCTCTTCAGAACCAGACTTTATTGACAAAAAAGTCATTTTACCTCACTGAACACAGTAGCTGCTGGTCTTCCAACGCCTGGATTGGCAATTTCTTTGTGTTATTGTCTGATTTCAGTGACTCCGAACTGAACCTTTAAAACACTTAAGTCATACAATAACACAAACAAACTAACTGATTGAGGCAACAGAAGACCAGCAGCTCCTGTGTTCAGAGAGGACAAATTGCTGCTTCTGTCAATGGAGTCTGCCTTTAAAGAGAGCATTGATCAGTTTCACTTTAAGTTCAGTTCCCTGTCAGAAGGGGTTGTCTGTGTGGGAAGTACTGAGCACACGACTTATGCTGCACGAGTTGTGTAAGCATTTGTAAACTAATGTTTCAATATAGTTTTGTTTTGGGTTTTTTTTAAAACGCGGTCACTTATGACTTCAATTTATCACTCATTTTCTCAGTTTTTGGATTCTTTGTTCACCAGAGGCATGCAAGAAAAACAGTTTTCTTGCAAACGACTGGATAAATGAGACCTGGCTCATCCTGCATGTGGTGTTGGCAAATTTGTTCTCTGATATACTGTTGTCGTTAAATGCGGTCACCTATGACTTCAATCCATAAAGAATTCCCTCTACTTTTGGATTCTTTGTTCACTGCAGGCATGCGAGAAAAACAAGGTTTTCTTCTCGAATGTAACATTGCA
Source organism: Plectropomus leopardus (assembly GCF_026936395.1). Lineage (NCBI taxonomy): Eukaryota > Metazoa > Chordata > Actinopteri > Perciformes > Serranidae > Plectropomus > Plectropomus leopardus. Next base: position 9,965,928 of record NC_142197.1, read on the forward strand.
CAAGATGAGTAACTGATAACTGATAACAAATGGTCATTTTGGGGTTGAAGTATTTCTTTCATAAAGATGTGATCGAAAAAAATGGGAGAATAAGCAAGTAAGTAAAGCAGCTACACTTCAATTCAATCTAAGAGGTGTTTTTAATTTTCGGATCAGACAGACGGTCAGACTGGCCCTGCAGACAGACACAGTGATGCAGACTAACTGCACTGCTGCAGGCTGAGAAATCTCCAATATTGCTGAAAATATTCAGCTACCAAAGCTCAGTGCACAGCTTACACTGGATAAAATCACACATATTGCATTCCTCTCAAACACAAAGCACCCATTTATAAATGGCCAGTATCAATACAAATTCTGTTAAAAAATGATTTAAGGGGATGTTTACTTTCTGACAATACAGTATCTCTCAAAAGCAAGAGTTCTTTTATCTTCTTATGCAGTCCTTTGTTAAACTTCCTCTCCCTGCACACAAACGCAAGCAAGCCAAGTCCTTGCTTTTTTAACTGTGTCAGCCAAATAGTGCAATGGGGCACAAAAATATTCACCCAGTGGTGAAGAGGGTTACTGGCTACCAATCTTCCTCGCCCAGCCAATAGTGCACAAGTGAATCATGAAGTGGGCGACCCTCCTCTCTTGTCATCCTCCTCCCAAACTTGAGGTCAAAGCATGTCATGCTAGGCTGGGGGCATGCCGAGGGCACACACATGGCCAGACATAAGATTTGGAGGATGGGGACAGAAGTGAGGAAGGGAGGGAAGGGGGATGAAGGGAGAAGGAGGGAGGGAGGGGAGGAGATAAAAACAAAGTGTGTAAGAAAAGAGAGGAAAGCCACAGTTGCAGATAGAGAGTAGGGAGCAGATGGGTCCATCTGCTTAAAGGGACAGTTCACCAAAAATTCAAGAATACATATTTTTCCTCTTATTTGTAGTGCTATTTATCAATGTAGATTTATCGATCTATCTTTTCTTTTGTGTGTGTGAGGTGTCAACAATCTAGATTAATAAATATCACAACAGATCGAGGGAAAAAATATGAATTTTTGATTTTGGGGTGAGATGTCCCTTTAAAGACTGGCTATAATAGAAGCGAATGCCTTTTAATTTTAAAATTAAAAGGAAAATAAAAAAGATGTAACTAAATTCTGTTATATTCCTGCAGGGACATATGCATCTGTTCTGAAAAGCCACTAAAAATGAATACACATATCATCTTACAGTATTACACAAATCGAAGAACCAAAATTCCACTAATGCAACCACAAGCCTCCTGTCAGTTTATGAATTTCTCTCACACTGTTAGTTGATACTTGTTTGTTAGCTGTCATCTTATCGGTCTGTTTGTCTTTTGGTCCCACGTTATTTTTCATTTCTTGTAATAGTGTCAGTTTTTTGATGATTTCTTTTTGTTTTCATTGTATTTGAGCATCATGCCCTACAATGCGGTTGCTAATTACCCGACAAGCAGCGTCACAACACATTTTCTATTTCCATATCCCACCACCTTCTTTCTGACCTTGATGTCTTGACTACAATTGCAGATGTGAAATTGAATTAATTATCATGTGCAAGCACCAGCGACAAAACCATATTACTGTATAGCAATTGTTCAAAGCAACAATATGTGCTACAACAACAAAAAGTGTGTAGTCATTTGCTTTGTGATGAGCCTCACTCACAAATCTACACATTATGCTGTGCTACACGTAGTTATAAAGATGTGGAAATTGTTGAATTCTGCCCACATACTTTCCCAGACTTTTCAGACCTGAGTCGAAACTGCCGTATTTACAGAGATGCTAATCAGTGTGCAGCGCGCCAGTATAAAAATAAACCCAATAATGTGAATGTAAAAATAAAAAAGAAGAAAAGAGAGATAGAGGGGGGGCAGGAAGGCAGAGATAAACAGGTGGTTTATAGGAGGCAGACGGGACAGAGAGAGATGTATTGTGAGACTAAATCATCTACAAAATTAACACACACTAAAGGTGGACTGTGGAGAGGTTACATAATTAGGCAGGGCAGTATGGAGTGGCGTGGGGATGAGCCGTAGTCATTGTGTTGCATTATATAAGGACAGTGAGTTGACCTCTCTATGTGCTCCATCAGCACTGTCCTTAGCCCCACTTAAACCACGTAAGCACACAGATGCATTACAATGCATGAAGAGACGCACACACAAACACTCGAGACATTGTCAAAGCAGATACGCGCATCTGAACGCGCTGATTGCGAGTGAGTGAGTGGGCGTAACAGTGAGTCACTGAGTTGCATAGACATCTCTCCCCACTCGTGTTTACGCTGGGCTCGTCCTGCTGCACATGAGAGAAAGGAAGAAAAAGTGTGTGTGTGGGGGGGGGGGAGAAAAAAGCTGACTCCAACTCCCAAGCTCAAAATAACTCACATCTGAAGATACGCCACAGCAGTAACACTGGGGAGGAAAGGAGGAGAGCAAGGGAGGAAAATCCATGTCCTGTGTTTTGCTGCAGACAGACACCATTGGTCCACCAATCTGTCAGTCTGAGCACAATTAGTGTAGTCACGAGAGAGGAGGGGGATGTGTGTGTTGGGAAGGAGGAGGAGGATGGCAGCAACGGTCACAGTTCATCAGTGCTCTGGTGCGTCGTATCTGGCCTTAGTTCCCCCCTCGAACAAACCCAGACACGCCCACGCACAAACAAAAACGGCTTCGCTTGCAGAATGCACGCTCAAACAGTGCACGCACACACACATCCAGATAGACAGAGATAATAATGACAACTGGCACAAGAGATTCCCTACAGACCTCTAGAGAACGCAACACACACAATTGTCACAAATTTAGAGTTTCCCCGGGTTCATAGATGGGCTAGAATGCACACAATCTGGAGTGTCTCTACACATGCTGCACATGTGTTTGTGTAATCCATGTTTGTGCACATGCTGACGCCAATTTCCAAGATGTTTCCTGACAAAGGCTAATGCAGCTTAACCAAGCATGTCACTGCGTGTGTGTGTGCTGCAAACCGTGACGACGTCTTTGTGTCTGTCTGCTGCACTGTAAGCAAGCAGCCAGCTCACTCGTGACAGTGTTAGCCAACATGATGTCAGAGTGTGTCGGGCTCGCGGCTGAGAGATACCTGCTGTGACCTCTCACTCGCCTGACCCACAGGTAGGAATCATCCCTGCTGCTTACAAGCTCACAAAAATCAGTTGTCAGGTTGTGCGTGCTGTTGCTGCATCTGTGCTTTTTACAAGTGCATGAACGCTCAGGGCCGGCCCTAGACTTTTGGAGGCCCAAAGAAGGATTCGGTTTGTGGGGCCCCTCATTGTAACATGTTGCAAAGACTTGTGGTCTTTGTACAATTTTTTTTATTCCTTTGTGTTTATTTGTTCTTTTATTTATTTCAACATTTCATCATATATTGTTGCATTTTTTTCCGCTATATACTTGTGACTTTTTCTTTGCCATTTTAACCCTTTGAAACCTGGAAATAGATATGTTTTCTTATACTATGTTAAGGAACCTTTGACAAATTTACAAATTTGGGCAAACTGCTGTGATTTCTTTCAAAAACAATTGAGAAAAGGCAATCAGCATCCCAGCATGAAATGTCCCGCTAATAGCAAAAAAGTAAGCAGTAGAAAATGACCAAAAATTTATCTTTTAAAAAAAGGAAGAGAGAGAGAGACAGAATCATCAGAAAATCATCAATGAACTGGGAAAAATTTCAAGAAAAATATATTTATGATTATTGTAATTAATTATTTATTATTAGGTTACAGAAAAACACTAGATGTGTATTTATTATTATTATTATTATTATTATTATTATTATTATTATTATCATTATTATTATTTACAGTTATTACCTTTATTTCATTTTATTTTAACACTTCTCAGGTCCTTTCCGGTTTTTACTTGTCTTTTTTTTTGGTTGTTAATTTCAAGTCATTTTCTTGTAATTTTTACTTATTTTTTTGCAAATTTTTGGGTCATTTCTTGTTAAATTGCTTTTCACCTTCTTTTCATGTTCTTGAAAGAAATTGAGCCAATTTGCTCAAGTCTCAAAGGGTTAATACTGCTCTGTGAAGGGCTACATGATTGTATAAAAGGTGCTTTGATTTGATTATTTGATTGCACAACTTATCAAATAAAGACGAAAGTGGAGCCTATTAGCTGCAACTCTGTCTTTAAATAGACTTCAGTAAATGGGGGGGGGCGCACTTGCTTCTATGGCTCAACAGGTCGGGCTTGCTTTGCAAATGCTATTTCATTTTGAGTATGATGACGAAAAAAATCTACCCACAACTGTTCTTCTTTACAAATGCCTTGGCAGGAGATCAGCAACATTTGGAAGTGTTAAACGATGAATTTCACTGCATTTAAAAATAGTTCAAGTGATAGTAATGAAAGGGAAAATTAACAATATCCAGGGCACTTTCAATAACATAATGTCAACTACTATATCTGCATCTGTAAAGGAGTGGAGACAGGGCATGAAATTAAGTTCCCAGCTCACTCGCCTAATTTAGTTATCACACAGAGGCCCGGCTGGCAAACGAGACTGGTCATAAATTCACACTTCCATGCATGAACATCATACAAAAATATTTAGATAAGAGGGAAATTGTCAGTGCTTCTCCATCAGTTGTCTTTATTCTACCTAACAGTCCAAGGGCTCATCACAGCTTCAGTAAACCTATCACAACTCTGCATTGCTGCCATAGCGACAACACTCAAAGCTGAGCCAACAGCATTACAGGCAGGCAGGCAGCTCTTTAGCTCACAGACAGAAATAACTAGCTAACAAACAGCACCAGCAGCAGCACCACGAACGAGCCTTATCAAAAGGCAAAATGCAGCAACAGTTTTTATTTAAGGCCGCCTCCAAAAAAAGACTGTCCTCCTGCAGTCGCATAATAGGCCCATCTTGCCTATAGGAAGCTCTGGCTGTGACATAGATATTCATGACTCTGACTGGGTTACATGCTTTAATTTCAATGATAAAGGCACCTTCTTACGTTATGTTGATATCATTCCACTCCAGTCCATATGCATTTTTTTTTCCTTTTATTTGTTTATCGTTTCAATTACGCATTTGTTAAGTAGTCACGTTGCCAGCTTATAACAAAATCTACAATACAAATACATGCATGTTGTGCAAGTAGTGCCAGCCTTACACCAAAGGCGGGGTTTCCAATACATTCATTTATCTGTAGCAGTGGGTGAATGAAATCACTCTGATTCGCTGTTCATATAAGTGAGGAACGTAAGGGTTAAAGGGCTAAAGTCAAGACGGAGTGAGGTGGAAACAAACTTGTTATATAGGGTGAGATTTAAGGCTGTACTCGATTCAGAATTAGGACGGTTGAATCAGATAAGGCTGTTCAATACAAATATTCAACCTTCCGTTTTGTTTGCCATCAAAAGTTTTAACTGCGGATCGCAATAACAACATTATTTGCCAACCAAAGATGTCAAACAAAAGTCAGAGAGTGCAGCGCATTAACGTGCTATGAACTGTTAATCCACCACTTCTTCACATTACGTTGCAGTCACTCTCTCTCTCTGCCTCTGTGCTGCTGCCTGCATGTCTGTAGCTGCAAAGATTAGTGTAAAGTCAAGAGTACTCACTCCACAGCAAAATCTGCAGTACACTGCACAGGAAAAAATGACTGCTCAACTTGAAGCAATCTTAGTCACTTTAGGGTTTCCAACTGATGTTTCAAGTTTCTGACATTAAAGGGGCAGCCCTAGTAAGATTGTTTTTCTTTAGTCGTCGATCTCTTCAGCATCAACATTTCTGATCGTTTGTGTGCCTGTTTGCTGGCGCTCGGTAAATATGCTTTGTTCTTTCAACACTGGATTGTGGTGTTAATGTGCTAACAAGCTTTCAAGCATTGACGCTCTCTTCCGGTTTCCCTTTTTGAATGATGAATACAGACGACCACCGCCTTCTGGTATGGAGGAAGGTTTTTCCTTTCTCACAGGTGCAGAACGTCAAGTGGTTGGCTGTCAGTTTGTGTGTTCATGTGCAACTTTTTGGCCGAGACACGGCAACATGAGGCAACACAGCAGGGGAATTTCATTGCCACTGGTTTCTGATGTTGGTTTGGTGTTTCTGGGCCTTTAAAAGACCTTTCAAAGTCTTCTAATTGTATGGTAGGCATAAAGTTGAAAATGATGTTCCAAATTAAAATATATATTACATTGCTGTCACCAGGAATATATTTTATCCGGGCGACGATAAATTTTAATCTACTAGCCCAGAGAGCCAGCACCCAGACAGACCAATTTTGATAAATATGCCAGGTATTGACATGAAAAATCACACACACAACCACACAACAGCAATTAAAATATGCACAAAGTAGCAAGAAATAGCAATACAACACTGTGCCAATATAACACCAACACAATACACACAAACATTCACATCTGGGCTCACTCTCCAAGGCACCCTGAAACATACGACGGTGTAATGAAGCACAAAACACATACTGTTGAAGCATCTGGTGCAGGCAAAGACAGACAGAATACAGACGGAGAAGTGAAAGACAGAGAGATGGAAAAATTAAGAGAGAGAAGACACGAGCGGAAATTTAACAGGACCGTAAAGGAGGCAAAAACAGTGGGAAAAGTAACACAGGAGAAATAAAAGAATCTCCAAAAGTAGCAAAGAACCAGGTCAGAAAAGAGTTGGGAGCGAAAGCTGTGTAATGCAAGGAACAGGAGAAAGGGCAGAGAGACAAAATGGAGAGATGTTTTTTGCCCACAAGCTTGTTACAACCACAGAGAACTAAGGAGAATAAACACACACGAAGGGCAACGGTGCAGGTCAACAATCTGACCACAGCGTGCACACCCGGAGGGAGAGGACGGCAGGAGAAAGTGACTGTAGAGAAGGGAGAGGAGGAGAGAACAGAAGGAGGGAGGGAGGCACAGAGAGAGATACAAAGCAGTCTCTTAATGATGCGAGGCACTAACGACACCGGGGGAGAGAGGGAGAGACGAGGACGCAGGGACAGGATAAAAACTAGACAACAGTAAAGCGGAAAAGACGGGAAAGAGTAAACCATAAAATGAAAAAACAACAGAGTCGAGTCAATAAAAACAATCAAAACTGAAAAAATAAAGGGCCGTTGCAGACATTCCCCAATCTGACATTTACAACTGTTTCCTAGACAGAAGCACAACAGCCTCTGTCTCATACCTCTTTGAACGGGGAAATGTGAGACATGACTTGCTCATAAACGGATATTACAATAAACAGTGTGTTGACTGGAGGAATGATTGTCAAACAGACGTGTTCAACAAAGAGAGAAAAGGGTTTCGTTTGAAATATGGAACTCTGACAAAAAAGAAAAATCGCTTCTGTTGTGACACTAAAACTTTCTAATTAATGGGAGTGACATTTCCAGACATCATGAGTCTGTTATTTAGAAAATGATAGCATTTTAGAGAACTCAGACACCGAGGGGAATTGAGAAATAAAAATTAATCGCTCCTTTTTCAAAAAAATAAATACATGGTGCTGAAATTAAAGGGGACCTTTTTATGCTCATTTTCAGGTTCATAATTGTATTTTAGGCTTCTAAAAGAGCATGTTTATTATTCCCTTTTTACACCAAAATTAGGGTGTGTATGCGTGTTTTACAAATGCATGAAAACTAAAATAAATGTCACAATGGACGTCACCAACAGACCGGAAAACAGGTTATTAACACTAGAAAGCAGCATGGAGGCCAGTAAAACTTTTAGTATTATGGCAGTTACTCCTTTTATATAATTGTTACTTATTCAGTCTCTCTCAAACTCAGTCCCGACTCATTTTGAGTTTGAGGAGGACGGAAGGTATTTTGTGGCAGCCCATCATTGCATCGTGCCAGCAAAGGAGCTAAAATTAGCGTGTCCTACCGGGTCTTGTATTTTCACCACAGCCAATAGGAGCTGGAGCCGATAAATACCTACTAATTCTGAGACATTAGACCAAGGATTAAATACAAAAGCCAGATGTTAGCGGGTGTTAGTGGGATTTTTGTCCAGTGGAAAAGACTCTTTGATGTTCAAAAACACAAACACACATTTTTCTCTTACTGTCTATGCAGGAACACCTCTTTTCACTCTCAGTTTAACATGCTCTGTTCAGCACCTGTCTCTTTAAGTACTCTTCCCCAAAAAAGCTCAGTCCGCTCTGATTGGTCAGTTTTTCCAGGTTTATCGTATCTGCATTCATTGCGCCACAACTGCAGCCTGGAAATGACTGTGACAGAGTATAGGTGTCTTTATACCATAAAAAAATGCCAATAAAAGCTTCTAAAAAAATTTCACAACTGGATATGTTCCACCAAGAATCTGATCAGAAATTGGGGAGATTTTAACAACATCTGCAACCAAGATCACATGTTTCTCTTACAATAGCAGGTAGCTACACGTAGTGTACTTGCAGCCAGGGGGAATGACTGAAACGGAATATAGTAGCACTTTCTAATGTGAAAAGTCACCAAAAAAAGCTTCTAAACCAAAATCTTCACAACTGGGCCTGTTCCTGCAAGAATCAGATTCAAAATCCTATAAGCATGAAGTTGCATGTAGCAGCGTATGCAATGTAAACACTTTGCAGATGACCATGTACAGGTTCCCACACACTTTCATGGATAAAATTTCAGAACTTTTCCATGACTTTTCAAGATCCCAAGATTTTTTTCTCTTTTTTGGTAATTTTCTAACATAGGATCAGTTAGCATTGCAACATGTGGGGGACGAAGGGAGAAAAAGACAAAATGTACATGATGGTGAAGAAAAGGTCACAAATAAATACATATTTGAGCTACATTATGTCACCTACAGAAAATGAATTTGCCTAATGTCACATCACGTGGAAGGTTATCCATGGAAGATTTCTGTAGCAATTTCATTACACACGACAAAATTCCATGACTTTTCCGAACACTTTCGATAATTTTAATAATTCCAATACTTCTCCAAGCCTGGAAACTAAGATTGGGAAATTTAATGACTTTTTTAGGTTTTCCATAACCGTGGGAACCCTGAATATAAGAAAATCAATTACCAGCTTTCAGCTTGTCACAATAGTAAAAAAAAAATAAATAAAAAAATTAAAGTGTGTGGTTTTGGGGGTAACAGGAATTACTTCATCAATTACTTCATTACTTACTTACATCAGATACTTTATTATCTGAAACTTTGGCCACACTTTGTCTGATCTGATCTGATATTGTAACATTATGTATAAGCCAGAAAACATGGAAAAACACAATAGATTCCCTTTAAGCTTTTGGAAGAATTAGCAATGCAAGTTTCAAGAGCATATTGATGAAAAGGGCTTAATTTCAACCAATAATAATCAGGGGTGGTGCGAGAAGGTGAGTGACGGGGTGAGAGTGGACTTCTAGCACAGTACACTTCTATGTCTTGGTGTCACTGCATACATGCAGTTTTTTAAAACACTTTCTATTGTGTATTGAAATATACATTACCACTGATGCGACTAGGTGTGTGTATGTGCGTGTGTAAGCATGTGTATGTTGTTTTCACAGTCGTGAAGTGATTCTGAGGAAAAGGGGAAGTGTGGAGGGGGGAAAGGAGAAAAAAAATCGATCTGCCTCACTCTCTGCAGTGCTGCAACCACTGGGTGTGTGCACAGTGTGTTTGCATGTGCCCCAACTGCAGGGGCGCCACCAAGTGGTCAAATCTATTCCCACGCTCATTTAGAGAGAGACAAGACTAATGTGTGAGAGGGGAGTGGAGGGCATGAGAGTGAGAGAGAGGTGGATAAATATTCAGGAATATGTGGAAGGAGATGTAAACAGCTTGTGTTTGACTTCAAATGAAAATAAACCAACTCTGTCAAGACATCAGAGACAGCAGTGACTTGTCTCTGTGGAGCTTCTGATTAATTGGCTGACCGTGCGAGCTCTCCCACATATAACCACATTCGGTCACTTACACACAAACAAGTAGCCACTCACTCTGTGCAAAGCTGTGTACACACACACACACACACACACACACACACACACGCACAAACACGGAGGTTAGTTTGTACCTCTCCCTCGATTCTTGGGGGCCGAATGCTGGACAGGTGGATGGTCTTGAGTTCTCCAGAGTTAAGCTTCACCACCATGGCATCAGCGTTGACCACCTGCATCACCTACAGGGACAGAAAAGAGAGGAATTGAGTCAGAAAAGAGGAATTTAGTCAAATCAACACACAGGGATGAAAAATTGCAAGGCGAACAAAGCACCAAAAGGAAGAAACTCAATAAGAAATTAATTTAAGGGTCCAAAAAACATGTAAATCCCTAAGGAGAAAACAAACAGAAACTCACACCCCTGCAGGATGGAGGAGTGTTGGAGCAAAGAAAAAAGACTGGCATTGCATTTTAGTGAGTGAGAGCAGACAGACTGAAAGAAAGATGGGAAGTGAAGGAGCAGGTAAAGGATAAACGGAGAGGAAGAGATCTATTCTAAGGCGGAAGGAGAGTGACAGTGCAGATCGTGTGCTGTCACGAGCAGAAGGCACTGAGAAGCGAGGTAAGAAAAGAGTGATCCTTGAGTGACTGAGTGAGCTAAGTCGTCCCAGCAGGCCGGCGAAGGTTTGGAGGACAGAGCGAGGACGTTTTGCTATCTGGGGGATTGGCACCGGGAGGGGAGGGAGAGAGGGAGACAGAGTGCAAGAGACACAGCTTTAAAACACAAACATCCTGTTAAAAGATAGACTGGTGGAGCATTACACAGCGCTCAGCCCAACAACTGGACTGGCTGCCAGCATTTTGTTCTGGAGACCTTTACAAGTGTAACTAAAGACAGAGACTAATTTATGTTTGCCATTTAAATGTTATTTTTCTGTGTACCTCAGGTAGCAACCACAATTTATAGAAGGTACAGTTTAGAATATGTGTGAATGTTCAAAGCTACACCTGTTAAATTACAGCTCACAGGAGTCTATCTGCGGCCAGCGGGCCAGAGCCGGCCCGCCAAGGGGTCCAATCCGGACCCCTGGATGACTTTGCACAGCTAATACCGATGCACTTGTGAAGGCTTACAGGTAGGTATGGTCTGTGAAGTCTGAAGTTAAATCCAGCAGCTCCGCAGAGCTCTGTTGCCGGTCTTGGAGGTTTTTGGATGCCTACCAGGCTTTGGGACGCTTTGTTTCACTTCCAGCTCTTGTCTTAACCCAGCATTCTCACCAAGACACAGTCTCAGATACCAACATTTGGCACTAATGGATTTAAAGTTAACTGGCACTCTGTACCATCAATGTTATTCAAAGAGTACAAAGTTCGGTACCCAACCCCACTAAGAGGTGCCAGATTTTGAGAACAATTTAAAAAGTGCCTGCAATGTGTAACATGCGGCTTCAGAGGCGTTTCCATCCTGACCAGAATACAATTCTCTGAAAAAACAATGAATTCCTCTTGTGGTTCCATTTAAAGATTATGAACATTGTGCAAAATGATGTCAATCGGCAGCTTCAGTACACGAGATTCAGTTTTACACTTCTGTTTTTAAACAATAATGGTGGAAACCTATGGCTAAGGCACTGTGAAAACATTTGGCAGGAGATAACTTCACCTGCTTCTTCATCAGCTTCACTTAAGTCTGGTGTGGAAATGCCAACATTGGTGCATGAGTGGAAATGTATGGAAAAATGCGCATTATGACAGCAAGTTGTAGACTAACTGAATATGAAAAAACAGACATTTTGTTGCACTTAGTTTTCCAAAGACATCTCAGGCTGTTCATCATCTGTTTTCAGAATGTACTTATGTATACTAAAAGAGAGGGAAAAATATGGAGGTGCTGTTGGTTTTACTGGTCTGGTCAGCTTGAGTCCATATTGGGCTAAATGTGGCCCAGGACCTTAAATGGGTTTAACACCCCTGGAGCATACAACTCTGAAGATTCGTGACTAAAATTGTGTGTAAACACATAGACAGAAATGTGCATATGCATTTTTTTAGTCAAATTTGTGAATTGCATGCATGAAAGTTTCTGTTTGATTAATCCTAATCATTGTAGAGACTGATGCATGTGCACAAGCCTTATTTCTATTTCCACCATTTGCCTTAAATGGATGTAAAAATGCCTTTAAACACATGTTTGCATATTGATAATTGTGCGCTGCAGAATCTCAATCATTCTGATTATTAAATGTCACAAGAATGATTCATTCATATATTAAAACTGAATTAACAAAGTACTTCACAGTTCAGAATAAAATTAAACAGGAAGATGATGATGCTCAAGATGAAATTCATCACTCATAAATAATTTTGCTTCTGATTGGCATTCGACAGAAGCTTGTGCAGCCTGAAATTGGCAAACAGCTTAAAATAATGATATTTGTCAAGTTATATTTAATCTCATCCTTGTCATATAGCCCGCAGCTAAATTCGTGTGTACGCCTAGTCTGAAGTCTGTGAGGTGTGCGCATTATTTCTTTATAAATACCAGTTTAGATGTGGTTCCCAAAGAAGAAAACCACTGGCAAAAGCAAATATAACTGAACCCAATCCATGTATGTATTTCTATGTGCCTGAGCCCTTCCAAGCAAAAAGACAGATTGGGGCTATAATGTGACTGAGATGGAGGAGGCATCCAAACCCAGAGCCTTTAAGTAGGCCGCTTGCAAGAGACTGAGAAATCAATCGCCCTACACATGTTGCCACCCACATGTGCATTAAATGGCCTCATCATCACTCAAACTGTGCTTCATATGTAGGCTGTGCTCAAGCTGAAGTCCTCAAAGTGAGAGATGCCGGTCTGAGCCATGTTTTCCAGCACAATTTGGACCGTGTGGGCGTTTGTGTGGCTGACTGTGTGGTAGAAAAACAAAATAACCACAAAAAAAAACCTTTTTAGAGATATTGAGATTAAATTGAAGCTTTTTGGTAGCATGTATGGCAAATCCAGGTGTATTAGGTTCTTTGGGGAGATTCATTATTTCATGAAAACAAATCAGACTGCCATTGCATTTGCCACCAGAGAACAGAAATTAGACCAGCCCACATGCTAAATAGGCTGCCCACAACAGCAGCCAAAATACATCATATACTAATCACTGAGCTGAGTGGGAGCGATACAGAAAGAGACGGAGAGGGGGGGTGCAAAGTGTGAGTGCGAAGGGGAGCACGCGTGCACGCAGTCGACATGCACACATGCACGCACACCAGCCTACACAAATTCACACTGTAACAAGGTCATTTTGTGGCCTGCCCGAGTAAATAAAGTGCACGGGAGAGAATGTGGCAGGAGCAAAAGGAAAACGGCTCAGCATTTACTGGCTAATTATCAGCCGGAGGAGGCGAGACGGAGAGAGGCGAAGGAGGACAGATCAACGCGCTGAGATAGAGGAACAGAAAGATGGAACGAGCCAGAGAGACGGAGTGTAATCTCTCAGCAAATATCACAAGAACAGAGACAGAGGGAAAAGATGGAGAATAGATAGAAAAATAGAGCAAAAAAAAAAAGTCTTTGCAAAGTAGCTGCCATGAGGGTCGAGTGAGCAGGCAGAGAAGACAAATAGGCGGGCGAGCATGACTCACTGGTCTGATCTGATGCTCGAGAGGTGGGGATCTACTGCCACCCTCTGCCCGCGGCCGACATGACATCTGCAGTGGCCAAGATCAGTCACAGCGAAAAGGAGGATCTTGGCTACTGTTGGGGACTGTGTTGGTTGTCACTCGAATCCATTACGTTGGTTTTAACCACAGGGGCCGAGCGAGGGCTCAGCTTGGACTTACTCATTACTCATGTCAGATCATCGCCCTCAAAAGCAACACCTGTGGCAGCGGTTCAGTCTTGCTGCCAGTGAAGCTGATTTGTCACCCAAATTACATGGTTTCAAATAAACTAGTGGTGGTTGTGATGCTATGATCAACACTTCAAGTTGGCAAGAAGCCCCTGAGTGCTGCTGGGGGGGAAAAAGCGGCTGATTTAATGGTTTGTGGAGACATTATCCTGGGAAAGGTACCTATAATCTAGAGAGACTTGCTGACTTTAATCGCTTGACTGATTTTAACTGGGGCACGAACCAATATACCCTCTTCTCATCATCTTCTCCAAAAGTGACTTTTTAATTTCTTAAAGAAGCTGTCTGACCTTGCCACCATTCTGTCTGACTTATTTTAACTGGGGCAAACTGTAAAAAGCCCTCATGCCATCTTTTCCCCTTTTTACCCTGAATAAAGTTTACTTTTCTCTGTCTTTCAAACAAGACCATCAACTGCTCTAACGCGCCAGCGTATTAAAGAGCAGAGCAAGTTTTTTTTCTTATACACTAGATATATGTGAGAGAATATATCATTACACAGCTAAGTATTATCAACGAAAGAATATTATGTAAAAAAACTTCAAACTGATTTTCGTCAAATCAAAGCACAAACTTTAAAGGAGCTCTATATGACATTCAGAACAACACACAAAGCAGCAAACAAATATTTGCTTTGTAAAGATATGATGGAGTAATGGTGTCCTTTGCAGAGAATGAGGTCCTGCTACCTCTGGTTTTTGTAATTTAAACTTCTGTGTTTTTTGTGTGGCAGCCGGTCTAGCTGTGCGTACATATTGGTGCATGTGAGTCCCTGTGCGTGTACACAGATGCCTAGTTTATTACCACTGCTCTGCACTGTGCTCATACCACGATTACCGCTATTAGCGCAGTCTCAACCCACAGTGACAGGATGGCATCTTCACAAAACTGTAAGGTGGAAAACACAAAAAGCAGGGCTGAAATGCAGCTTACCACAATTATTAAATCTTTCTGCTCTCAGGCGGTGTGTGCATGTGTTTTAGGCGGAAAGAAATTGTTTGTAATATAGTGCAACATTTCACAGGAGTCATAGGACTCTGTTTACTGACTGGCTGTGAGTTTGCTCCGGCCGAAATTTGCAGCTAGAAGTTAAACACAGAAAATGCACTGAGCAACAGCAAACTGCTGCGAAAATAATTACATTCTTCTGCTGCAAGTGGCAGGGGGGTTCATGTGTTCATATTATTTGCGGCCTCAGTCAACATGTCCCAGGAGTCTCAAACTCTGCTTCATGATTGGCTACAGGTATTCACTGGCCGCATTTTGCCTCTAAGAGTTTAACTATGCCAGACGCTGAAAATCCACCAAGCAGCAGCATACTGCAACTCCCAACAAACATAACATTTTTTTCGCTGTTGAGAGGCATGTTCATGTATTTAAGTCGGGAAGAAATTCTTTGCAACATGGGTCACATGTCACAGAAGTCACAGAACTCTGTTTATTGATTGGTTTGGCCTGTTTACCAGCAGGTTTGCTGCACTTTGTTATAGAATCAAACAGCTCGCAGCACAGACGTTGCATGACAGCTCGCCACAGGCCGCACTCTGCTGTTGCTCGGTGTGTTTTCGGTATAATGCCCTCCCTTTGGTTACCCCCCAAGTTAACACCCTTAGCTCTGTCAGCACTGTTACTGTTGTTGGCACTATTTGCGCTGTTGCTGTGTGGCTCTGCTGCTGACCCTGTGTTTCCCCTGTCAGTCTAGCTTTGTCTGTACCTTTGTGGATTTTATGTGATTATATGTGATAGACTGGACTCTACATTTTATGTGAAATGAAGATGAACTTTGGTATGACACTGTGGCTGGCCCTGTGCCTCTTTAATTTCCGTATGTATCACCATTAGCTGCTAGCCCCAAGGTCAGCCACAGCTGTGATGAGAGCTGTGTGCAGACAACCTCTAAATCAGACACTCAAAATATCATCTGGAGCTCCTTTAAAATGTAACAGTTGCAGTCTAATATTATGTTTAATGCCATTAGCTGCACAAGTTTTGAGTGTATCCTGTTGCTGTCCACATAGCAACAAAATGAAAAAAAAACTTTGTTGTGTTGCTGTGCACATGTATTTGCACTAGTTAAAAAATGTATATTGTACTGCATTAGCCTACGCAGTGTGAGTTTGAAAATATCTGACATCTGTAATGGTTTCACAAATACATGCATTCTTGCCAAACACACTGCTCCTCTTCATATAATCCTCAGACATCACAAACACTAGTTTTCCATATTCTTGGTCGACCTAAAAGCAACATTGGTGGTGCTCCTGACAAGCTAGTGATGAGAGGCTGGTAAAGGGGTTTACACCACGTCACCTTTTATCCATCACCTCGCAAGTCGATGGTTACCCAGGGGAGAGGAGGGGAAGGGAAAGGAAAGGAGGGGAGAGGAAGACTATTGGGGCATGGCCTACATCCACTTCTACGGTCCCAGTAGAGGAGGGAGGAGAGAGAGGCGAGACAGTCGAAAAGTAAGATGCGTCAGCAGGATTGACTTGTGGGGATTGGACCTGCTCTGCCTCTCCACTCTATCCATCACTCAGATAATAAGAAGTGAAAAGGAGAGTGGACGAGAAGACGAGAGGAGTGTATGATGATGGGATTGATGGATAGATGTGTCCCTCAGAGAGTCGGTGCATTGCAGTATTAGGTGCCGACAAATGTCACAGGGACGAGTACGGAGGGGCAATGACAGGCCCGAGTAACCTTAGCCTGTCCGATATGTACTTAGCTTTAAAATGGCACAAGCAGTTGCAGGGTCATCGTGACGTTTTCCATCACAACTGTCACTGCCACTTCTGACAAAAAAGTTTTTGGGCTCACATGGTCGCCACGCCATTTCAGTCCTTTGACACTGTCATGTACAACTTTTCAAACTCTAAGATCACATTTATTTTACAGAAAATGGTTCAATTTTAACGACAAAAAATTGACTGCATGGTACAGGAGCATAGCTTATTATTCTCAAAGCAAAAAGATTAACAGTAGCAGCTAGCCTCCTCTGTGGCTTGCATTTCGGGGGACGGCAAAAGAAAGAGGACAAAAAAGTCATGCAGAGATCAAAAAGTGCAGCCAGGTCTAAAGGTTTAACGTTTTTTTGTGCTTTTTATCAATCTAGATTGTTTTGGTGTGAGTTGTTGAGTGTTGGAGAAATCAGCTGCAAATGATGGCTGCCTTCACTCAAATATAATAGCTAGATGGCACTCGGCTTGCACTCAAAAAACCAAAATATACATTTAAAAACTCAACAGCAATGTCTCTTGTTACACAGAGATTGAGCTATAGTACAACTGCAAAATCCCTTCTTTACGCCGCTTTTGCATCACGACACAGGACCAAACAACCTCAGCGTCATGCCGCACCAGTGTGATTTTAGACAGCATGCAGGCATGATATGTAACAACACCATCGGCCTCAAGTCTGACATAACGTGCCAGTCAGCAGTGTTTTATAAACAATAAAAATGGCAAAGCATGGCAATAAAAATTCTTTACTTTCCCATCCTCTGCTCGGACAGTAAGGAGCTTCCAGACCTTTTTCAGCAGAGGTTCGTCTTTGAGCTAGCTCCTACTTGCTACTGGCTGCTTTTCAGATCTTTGAGAAACCGGTCGGACACATAACACATCTCAACCTGCTTACAGTCCCTTTTACACAGATGTCAATTTGGCGCTGTTACTACCTCCACTGCCAGCTTAAGGGCAAGACAACTCTGTGTTCCCGATCCATGATTGTACCCTTTATATAAAAATTGTGAGGCATAACAAGAACGCAACATTCCAACCATAAGCAGGTAATTTAAAAGGTGCTAATTTCTCTTTTAGGGGTCGACAGATTATCAGCCTGACAAATTATTGGGTATATTCGGCATTTTGTCAACTACCTGTATCTGTAATTATTTTAATGATTGCCGATAAAATTAATTGATTATAAAGTGCAAAGAAAGTAACTTTTACTTTGTAAAACCTCACAGAGCTATTTTTATTGATTCGTTTTTTATTGAAATTTTCACGACTTTTTTTTTTTTTTTTTTTAAGTTGCTACATTTGCTAAAGGCATTTAAATAAAGTTTTGTCTTGGAGTTTGTCATATTCCAAAACTTAAATACTGACAAATATTTTAACTTTTATTGTAAATGCATATTGGTTTCAAATATCAGTTATCAGTCTCATTCACTACAAATAATCGATAACAGCCCTGAAAAGCCGGTATCAGTCGACCCCTCGTCTTTTTCCAGAAATCATAACCCGGGTCCTCGAGATAATCCGCAGACCTTGTTGTCAGCAGTTTCATGTAGGAACATTTTTTTTAATTACCAAACTACACCCCCAAACTGCATCATCATGTAAACTGAAGCATGCACCTAGCACTGCTGAGCGAGCTAATATTACAGCTCAGCCGCGGAGGATGCCATTAATGTTTACATCTCACGCTGTAATGAGCTTCTCATCAATGAACAGATTCAAGCTTCGTTCAGTATAAAGAAAATAGTTCCTACATGAAACTGCTCACAGCAAACTCTGTGGATTATCTTAAGTAACCAGGTCAAGATTTCTGGAAAGAGACTTTTTTTTTTTTTTTTTGGCGCTTTGAGCACAACGAGCCAAGTACCTTCACGTTTCATTATACTGAAGAGAAGGCAGACGTCTCAACCACTGATATCTCCAACCCTCAGCAACTCACACCAAAACAACCTAGACAGATAAACTGCACTCTAGGTAAGAGGAAAAAAAATGTGTTTTTTATTTTGGGGGTAAACTGACCCCATAAATGGGTGCAGTGCTGCAGCTGTTAAAAAAAAGGGAAAAAAAAGCTCACGGAAACCCGAGAGAGGACAGGCATAGTCCCAGGGATCTTGATAATTCACTGACTGTCACTTCTCATGTCTTTTCATCCTTCTTCCCCTAAGTCTCCCCGTACCTCTCCACACAAACTCACACTTTCAATTTCTTCCTCAACCCCCCCTACCTTTCTTTCTGCTCCTTTCATACACCCTCCAGAGCTCACCACCAAATGTTCCCTAACCCCCCCCCCTCACTGCCCACATCCAGCCCTCTTTTATTGAGGGGGTTCAGAGAGATCTGAGAGCAGCTCACACAGATAATATAAATGTTTTATCCTTTCTCTAGCCTCTTCCTTCTGACTCAGGAAAAAATATACATACACATAGATTCTTTTTTGGCGCCTTCTTTATGGCGTGTGCAGTTTATCAAATTCATTCTGTAAGCAGATTTCCAAAGCAACACCTTTTATGTAACCCTCTGGCTAGCCATGAATTTTTCAGGGTCTTAAAAGTTCATGGTCTGGAGGGAGCAAACACAGACAAAAGACAAACTTTAGGAGGTATTAAACTTTTTTTTTTTCATTCCTAGAGAAAAAAATATATCATCTGCAGGGGAAGGGTGCAAGTCATCATCAGAATACACACAGAGGGGAACAGATTTAAAGCTGATGTTTTGGGCCTGGAGTTGCTTTACTACATTAAAGCTGCAACTTTGACACTATAATATGTCAGTTTATGGTTAAACTGTATTACTAAAATGTATCAAGGAGTCCGTCTCACTTGATTTGAACTAATGTGTGCTGACAACTAGGAGGGAACACAGTTCTGTGTACTTGATATTAAGGACAGTTTATTCCCCTGAGGTCCTGGCCAATAACCTCCAAAGCTAATATCTCCAGTTCTTGGCTTTTGGGGGTCGTTGTGTGGTGCTGCTGCTACAGCATACGCCAGCGATTTGGCCCTAATTTGACTGGGGAGTGCTTCAAGGTTGCTGTTAAGCATTCCTCCTAGTACCTTAAGTGAAGGGATTTTTATTTTTTTTATTTTTGTTCAGAGGTGGGGGGGTGCAAATGTAAAAATAAGAGGTGTCAGGAGGATATAATTTGTTAGAAGCCTCAAAGTGGCTCTGCTTCTGCTGCAGTGCTGGGAGAAAATTGGAAACACCGCAGCAGACATCAAGTGGTGGAAGCGAGGGGGAAACAACCGGCCTCTGCTCAGCACTGAAGCCAAGTCTTATTCACGCTGGATACTGTTTGTGTGTCATGCTGAAAGTTTTATACCTTCCTGCTGCTTTTTTTCTCCGCAGTTCAAAGATAAGCAAGGACTTTCTAGTGAAGCAAGATGATAGAAATTGAAAGATATTAATGTTGGGGGGGAAGTGCCAACTAAAGACAACACCATCACCAGTGAGACACAACTTTAGAGGGAAAAAAAAGCGACTTTAGGGCCTCACCTTAGCTACAAATTGCCTGTCCTTCTGGTCCAAGTTGGCTGTGGGTGCCACATAGTCTTTCCAGATGCGGACCTTGCGCTCTTTAGCAGATCTGGCCAAGAAAAAGAAAAAAAATCACATAATTATCATCAGTGGTAGTCCTCCACCATTAGCCAGAAATACATAGGACATAAAGGGCTTAATCAAGTGAATAACAATTATCCATTTGGCTGGAAAAAAAAGCTACAAAAGCTCATTAAAGTGCAAAAATTTCATCATGATTAGCCCATAGTCATTGCTGCCATGATTATAGGGAATGAATATCATTGCAGCCGAATAGAGTGGGACTGTTCATCTCAAGTGGTGGTGGCATACATTTGCATATCATTTCATTTACACAATTAATTACACACATCAATTACGCAATTACTTTTGGCATGTGCTTTCATTTTTTCTCGCAAATCAGTGATGTCCAAAGCCAAATACACTGCAAATTCCGACAATTTTTTTTGTATGTCAAGTGAGCATATTTAATAATGTATGACATGACAGCTTGTCTGCCATTGAATAAAATGCAACAGTGATATGGGAATTGAATTAGGAGTAGGGATGAGCATTTTTAAGTAATTTCTGTATCTCACAGTGACCTTTGACCACCAAAATCTAAATCAGCTCATTGCTGAGTCCAAGCAAATGTTTGTGCCAATTCTGAAGCAATTCGCTAAAGGCATCATTGACATACACTAATCGTGAGAATTAGACAGAAGCAAGGTCACAGTGACCTTTAACCACCAAAATCTAATAGGTTCATGGTTGAGTCCAAGTGGACGTTTTTGCCAAATATAAAGCAATTCCTTCACGTTGTTCTTGAGATGTCACATTGATGAGAATGGGATGGACAGACAACCTGAAAACTAACACTGAAATCCAAAATGAGTACTTTAGTGCTCATGCCCATCCCTTATTAGGAACCAACAACTTTTTAACAAATGCCCAAACTTAGTATCAAGACCTGTGCACTATTCAACAGTTTTGAAAAACATTTGACAAACTGTAGAAACTCCCATTCAAGAAAAGGTCTGTTTTCTGCGTACCTTTCAGCAGCTCTGAGTTTCTCAGCTCCCTGGGTGTACACAGCCATGGACCAGTCCACACAGCGGGCAAAGCCTTCCTTCAGTAGGAGCTCTGTGATGTTACCATTCTGGTAACACAAACAGGGAAAGTCAAAAAACCACCTAATGAGATAAGAGAGCCTAAATTTTGAAGGCAATTCCACCTCCAGGTGCCGTCTCCTGCTTCTTACCGGGTGAAGAATGGTGCCCAGGATGATCTGGTTGGGGCAGCTCTCCAGTATGATCTGAACGTCTCTCTGCAGAAGACGGGATTCAGTGAAGAATTTGGCCTCTGCTGCGAATGGCTCCGGTGTCTCTGTACCATCTGCTTCCCGCTTGAATGTGGGACACTGAGGAGAAGAAAAACTCACATCAACACAATAATAATCACCCCTCAATTTGTAGGTAATCTTGCAAGCTATGTAATGTGTCAAAATGTGCCTGCACACATTTTGACTGTTGCAGTTCCCAGCAGTCAACCGGTGCCTCGAGGAGATTTTTTTGTGCACACATTCTTTTGATATGATCTGCTTTTTCTGTGTACTACTGTTATCCACTTTTAACCGATGTCACCTTGCTGTACATGCTATCTGTATTCTCCTTTGAGCGGGCCAAAACACCAGACAGATATAAACACAACAGGCGCAATGAGCAGACAAGCCTTTGAACAAAGACACAAAGAACAACTTGAAATGAATGTAATATCTTCAAGTGGGAGATGAAAAAGATTAGCTATCTTGAGTGGCCCATTGGCAAATCTGGGCTTGGTGAAAGAGACTGATGGGAAAATTTAGTGGAGCGGATATGACACTGCTAGAACAAACACAGACTCAGAAGAAAGGCAAAGATGAGTCACTAGTCTTTTTAATGTCTTTTTTATATATATATTCATAATAAGAATGGACCATCTACCTGAATATACTTTATTAATAGTCTCTGTGAGACGTGTGTGCAGGAAACTGACAAACATCAAGTGGTTAGCCATTTATGCATATATTTTTTGTATTTATTTGCTCACAATTTATTGTTACTGTTGTCTCCAAGTTAAATAGAAAAACTGGGGGCTCGATACAGAAACATTCAAAGAATGAAATCCTATCTTATCTTGGTTAAGATGACATTTAGGATGTTTGGTACTGCAAAAAAATATTTTTCCTAAATGCATTTAGAAAGAATAAATCCTCTTATTTTAGAGTAGAAATTTAGCCACTACAGAAACCTCCTAATAAAGGGATTCGACGGGTTAAGAATCTTAAGGTAGGATGGTATAGCCCCTGTCCTATAGTCAAAAATGGCAGCAGCACTTGTTCAATCTGTATGGCAATGACATGAACACAGAAATATTATGATTAAGATAAGGTTAAGGTTAAGAAAGCACAAGCACAAAGGATATTTTTATGTAATGAGACCTGTTTCCCCAAAATAAAAATGCAGTTCCCATTTCACCACATCTGTAAGTGCAGGGAGTGTGTGGCAGTTACCTTCACTCCAGACAGCATGACAGTGACCAGGTAGTGGTCGGGGAGCAGCAAGGCACGAACAACACTGCCGTCACGCACATGCTCGATGATGGCTGGGGGGGAGGAAGGAGAACAGAATGTGTTAGTGTTTGAGGGAGAGGAGAGTGTGTCGAATTACGATGACCACACAGACATCAAGCTCATGGACTAGACGCGCTTATTTGTGGGCAGGACAAAACTTTTACTACCTTTTAATTACAATGTGTCATACTGAAAAATGTAGGGTGATGACTGACGGACTTTTTTTAACTTGCACACCAACATTTCACAATTATTTCAAATATGACAATATTTCACATTTGATACAGGTCATTTAAATAGCATATTCTCTTGCAATATTCCAAATTCTGTCTTTTTTTAACAATATAATGCCAATATTATTCAGGTTTTAGGGAGCATTCCTAGGGCATGTATACAGCACATTTCAAATGTGTCTCAGTTCCCGTTCTAACCTCTTGCCAGTTTGCGGTCAGCTCTGTGCGTTGTGCGCAAACTAGCCAACAGTTTGCAAGGCTGTGGGGGCAGAGAAGCATATCCAAACGAGAAGCCCACATTTACGGTGGGAAGGAGAAACACACCTACCTTAAACATAATGAAAGACTAGGATATCAGCAGATTTTTGGATATGTGCAAAAACGTCAACCAAAATGGCACAAGCGCCTCCAGCCTTGCCACTTTTCAGTATTTTGATGTGATTAATGACATGTTATGGTTAATAATTGGAGTATGCACAACTGCATGTAAACAGGGATATGAGTGGAGTATTCATTTTTATTAGTCATGTAAATAACTTAGTAAGAAAATTCCTTTTTTTGAAATAAGCAAAAAACTAGATATTCTGTGCTTGTAAACTTAAGATATGATTCTAGTAGGAATACATGGTCCAAGGCTACTCAGTCCACACCAATAAAAATCTGAATTTATTTTAAACAGTTTTCTTCATCCTGGCAGGACTGTTAACTGCGAGTATTCTCTTTTTTCAACAATGCCCTGCATGAAACTCACTGAATTCAAAACTCTCAAATAACCTGTGATCTAACAACCACAGTGTTTCACTACGGAGCAGAGACGAGATGTTAAAGATCTCTCTGTGGTCCTTCTCAAAGAGGAGAGAGTCGTGGCCTCTTTGAGACTGACTGTGTAGACTTTAAGTGATACTCCAACCACAGTCTTAATCAAACACTCAGTACTGTGGGCCTAACGGGTTGCTTGGAAAAGGTTTGCAGCTTCCTTCCTCACAACATAAAAGGACTGTGGTCAGCTTGAGTGACTGCTGTCTGTGTGCAAAGTGTGTTTGAAACTATTTCTATCGCTGGATATTTTTGACACGTGTCCTGACATAAACTCTAGCTGACCACAGCCACTTTTTTCTTTGGAAACAAGGAATCTACTTATTTCTAGATCTTGTTTTCGCAGCTACTTTGCACGCCTACAGTAGTGACTACTTGATCCTAAAAGACAGACTTTTGGAGTATCACTTCAAAGGTTTTATACATGCTGTATGCAACATATCAAGGCTTGAGGCACAGCAAATTTATTCGAAAAGCTTTTGAGGTATTACATTGTGTTTCTCTACAAAATCATATCACTCAGCTGTTGCTCCTGACCTCTAAAGTACTTAAAGAAATTGGACAGGATGTGAGTCACTTGTGTGAAAGGCATTTCACGCCTAAATGGCATTTTGATGATGGGTTCTCTCAGTCTCTATACGCCTTCTTTTTGTATGCCTCTATATGTGTCTGTATAAGCAGATGAGAGAGAAATTGGTATTCTGGCATTCAGCCACAGCATCTCAGCGCACATTTTACGAGCTTCGGCTGAATCTCTTCTTCCAATTTCGAAACAATCCTAACCGTCTCTCATGAATGGTAAGAACAAGAAATAAAAGAATGAAAAGGCCCTCCCTCTGTTCATTTCCCCATTCAATTAAAGGGTAGTGAAATGAGCTGAGCCACTGTTAACGGCAGTCGCCTGGAAATGAATTGAGTGGCACATTATACCTCGGGTAGGGTCAGAGATGAGAGGCTGGAGGAATGAGCCGGTGAAGGGTGATACACTGCGTGCCATTACATGCCCTGAAGTGGATATTTTGAACCGAATATCTTCAACCAGCCTGCAAATGTGGCCTTTATGGGAAAATAGAGGCTTATGTAATATTGTGTGCTTTTATATGCCATGTGTCTTTGTTTCCTCGGCCAAGCTTTCTCTGGATGAGTGTGTCAGTGTGGATGTTTGAGCTCATTACCATTGATAGGTTTCTGGTGCAGGGAGTCGACGAAGTTGCGGGGATTCTCTATGGTGTACTTCATGTCGCGGATGGTGTGTGTGCCGCCACCCTCGCTCCACAAGCCCTTCTTGGAAGCCTTTGACTGGTCCTCCAGTTCACAGAGTCTGGCCTGGTCTGGACTGGTCACACAAACACACATAAAAAGGAAAGTTTAAGACACAATAAAAGGAAAACCCTAAAAACACGTTTCAAACTTTGGACAACTGTTAAAGTGATAAAATCAATATGTTGCGCTCTGTATGTGGAGTGAACAGAAGTTGGCTGGAAAGATTTCTTACAACACGACTGTTTGGCTTTCATCCATTTGAGTTTCTTGCTGCTGTTATTTAACCACTGAATGTAAAAAAGTTGGCACAAATATTTTCCATCTCTTTCTAGGCCATCTGCTTTGGAAGAACTTGAATGCAGCCACAGTGTGAAGGCTAAACATCATAAGATCAACGGTTCGGTTCATCTGATTTCATTTGAACAGAATGGCATCTTTAAAAGGTTGTTTTACTTTGTAAAACAATACAATAAACCATGAAATCTCTGAAGCAATTTTATTCAACTTACTTCAGTTTATCAGTTAAAGTGAACCTCTGTGTTTTTCATCCTGGAACTGGGTTGGAAATTAGCACCAACTACCAGCTAAATGCTGGTAAAATATGCAAGCGGCTGCTACATTTGCTTCACTCACTTGCCCAAAAACAATGGTAATCAATTGTGCGGCTGGTAGACTTTCAAAGCCACCACCTTCATTGGCAGATGAAAAAAAAAGTTCATTTCCAACCCTGATTTGGACCCTATTTTCATGTTTTTTTCTGTCTCATTACCATTTTTTTTTAAATTGTTCCAGTATTCAGAGAGATCTATATAGCCAGCAGCGGCAAAACAGGTTGCAGTCTAATCCCAAATTAACTTTGATTTAATGTGTTTTTGCCACTGACAGGCTCAGATTGTTATTATGTGTCTGGCAACATAACAGGAAGGAGACTCCAGATAAATAATTTAACATTCATGAGGAAGAGACAAAAAACACATTAAAGAAAGCATCTCTCTCAATACTGGTCCAATATCAAAAACGACTGCTTCACTTTTTTTCTTAAGGTACATCTTTACTGTCATTAGTAACATTGTTATCAGTGATTATAGTATGAAATATCCATAAAATATAACAGCTGACAAACTGTATAATTAGGCCAAATAATAAACGCAATTAAAGCAGGAAGTTTGTGCAAAACAAGCAATTTGGATGAATTTTGAAATCATATAAAAGCCTACCATACATTTTTGTTACACTCCTCAAAATTAAGAAGGCCTTGCATTCTCTAATGAAGATTTGGTGACCCCTATGTTGGGAACCAGTGCCTTAGACACAAAAACATTGGCAAATAGAGTCCAGCTTGACAAATTCTGACGTTTTCCTTGAAGCAGCATGAAATCTGGCCTGCTCCTGAAACCTGCAGCTGAGTGAAGCTGATACTGAAACTCTCACAGATGGCTTTGAACAAGCTTTAATAAAAATGCTGCTAAAGAACACTGCTGCACTAATACCTCGAGTTATCACATTTAAGTAGGTGACAAACACTTCTACAAAAGATCAGAGGGTCTTTGAGTGCTATAAATATCCTTTGAAAGCCTGCTTGAACAAAAATATAAAGCTCAGCTTGTGAATTTCACACCAGTCAGACACGGATAGCCACTGTAGCTAACAAGCAGAAAAAGTTTCAATTGTAGTTGCACCCCTTGTTAACTTTAACATGTTTTAACTGCTCTGATCCGGTCTGTGTTAAAACATGAGCTTGTCCCAACAGGCAAATATTAGCGTTACAAGAACTACAATTACAACAACTTGCAGCCGACGCGGAAGGTCGTTTAACTTCTATCAGGTTGGCTTCATTACAATTCATCAAACTGTACAGTTGCAGCTTTTCGGTGCGACAGAACTGTCACTGGTGGTTAGCTTCAACATCTACGAGGGCTCATTAAAAGTACAGGACTGCATGTGTACTGGTGTGGTGGGGCTCCATCTTTGTTGAATTAAGTGCTGTTTCTGACAAACTGCACTGTTTTAGTGGCAACCAGCTGATGACCAGATTAAAACTGCCTCAAAAAAATGTATCCGAGCATTTTGCAAACAGACAATAACAGTGTTTGACAGCTCCTTCAAAAGCTACCACGCAGCTGGCTACAAACGCCACAATTAATTCCATGCTGGCTCTCTAAATTGTGCAGCCTAATGCTTTCTGAGGGCCCTTGTACAACTTTAATTATTCATTACTTCAAATGGCCAACAGGCTTTTGTTTTTCCTAGAAGCAGAGGCTGTCCGATTGATATGGGGGTAGCAATGGTGACTGGAGCTTTTTAAAAAAAGAACAAACTCAATGTTTCACATCTTTTGCTGCCTAAAAGACACTGTCTGCTTTCGAAAGGCAACAAAGTGGGTCTCAATTAAAATGCCACACACATAAACATGTATGTAGCCTGTACTCCAGCTGCGTGTGCCTAATTGGGCTTTTGGATTCCTGCCCAAAATTCGTCCACTTCTCTTTTAACTTCAAATTGAATCAAAACAGTTTCTTGCTTACTGAGCAACAACGGCGAAACTTTCTGTGAGAAGTCGATTGCGTTTAAGCTACTTAGAATTTAAGAGCTGCAAAGATGGAGTTGAGAGAAACTAACAATGCAATCAAAGAAGGCAGACGGGAATAAATGGGAAGCAACTCACAAGCAGAGATTGGTTAAGATATAGAAATAACTTCATGTGTGGAGGCAGATGATAGTGAAGTTATCCGTGTCTCCGAATAGACTGGGTTTCTTTTTAGGTCAGCAAACTCCTTCCAGCCAACACATTGCTTGAAATCAAAACGGATATTGATGGGAAAGAAAGTGCGATACTGAGAGGCTACTGGAGGAACAAGGGCCAAGACAAAAAAAAAAAAAAACGTTATATTTGAACACACTGTAGGCTACATCTTTCATCTCCATGTGGCTCCCTTGTGCAACCAAAAATACTTTAAACACATATAAAATGTTGAGCCTTAGCGAACCGTTTTGCAGCTCCCTGTTGTCTTTGTACAGTTTGAAGAGGGTGTAGGAAGTCGTGTTCCCCAGCGTGCTTGACTGGAGGGGTTCCGCTCCTAGTGAGCAGCGCGGCCCAAATGAGCACAGTTCATCCCCCCAGACGTTCACACCCCTCAACCAGAACTCCTCTGGGGCTCCAGTTAAAAAGGAAGCAATGGGGGGATTATAAAGCACAGTTGGTTTCCATGCTAATGTGGCTCCCTTCTGCTCAGATGGGTGGGCGTTTAATATAAACCAATCAGTCAAACCCTCTGACTGTGCCTGTGGTATTGCATTTTCAAAAGCAAAGTGTATAGCCGTGGAATCTGACCGGTTTTCAGCCACCTCGGTGAATGTATAAAGCATTTTAAAGAAAGAAGCAGTCTGACTGAGATGTAAGGAGATTGATGAATGTGTCTGTACCAATCACCGGATGGCTCAGCACCAAGGACAGCATTTTTCTATGTCGGATCAAGTGAAGGGGAAACTCAGTCAGATGATGAAGCCTCCAACGGCAAACCAGAAAACTCATCTGTGTGATTTAAATAAATATAAATCTGACTGACACTGACAGCTGCAATATTTATCAAGAAGCCAAAGCTGACAGAAAAAAAGATCACATAATTCATTAATGGTAAACTTTTAACTTCAAGACTAGAATATTTTTGTTGCACAAGTCAGCAAGATTTAAAATTGCAAGCAATAAATGATACCCTCTGTACTTGCAAAAGTCCAAATTATGACTTTGTAGGGCAAAAAAGAAAAAAAAGAAAATTCTCTACACAGTGAAACTAATTAGTGAAGGGGAAACCAAGTGTAAAAATCTATGTTTGGGTGAGTACAGAAAAAGTTCTGCTGGAAGAATTCAACTCAGCACTACATAAGACACAAGATTTAACCACCAAATAACCATGCTGAAGGCTCTGAGATGAGCCGGAGCCAAACTATACACATGTTCTGAGGAGTTGCACTAAATCAGAGCCTTTCTAGGACTATGTAACTGCAACCACAAGAGACATGATGATATATGCTATTTGAAGCAACAGTGCTGTGATGTATTTAGTGAACGCTGAGGAGGCTATACAAGAAAGCACGATACTAGACAGCAAAAACGCTATAACAAGAAATCTGTATAAAGGCCCAGACAAATCAAAACCGACAGCAAATGACTGGTAGTGATGACAGATGATTGTTATATCGTC
Organism: Plectropomus leopardus; assembly: GCF_026936395.1. Taxonomy (NCBI): domain Eukaryota; kingdom Metazoa; phylum Chordata; class Actinopteri; order Perciformes; family Serranidae; genus Plectropomus; species Plectropomus leopardus. Next base: position 9,995,120 of record NC_142197.1, read on the forward strand.
TGTGTCTCAGCCAAAAACTGCAAAGACTACAGTCCACAGCCAGCTAGCACCTACATTTCGCATCTGCGTGAGAGAAAATAACTCTCCATATCAGCAGACAGCTGTAGTCTGTGTTCATGATTCAAAATAGGAAACTAAAAAAAGACAAACAGAATCAATATAACATGTTAGCAGTGTTAATGTGCTAACCAGTTAGCACATTAACACAACCCCATGTTGACAGAGCGAAAATATTTACTGTACGCTAACACAAAATAACACTAATAGATACATAATGTTTCTGCTTAAGAGCTCAATGGCTAAAAAAAAAACATAAAAATCTTCCCAAATACAGACAGGTTTGTTTTGATCTCACTTCCTCTTGACTTTGTCATTTGCTTGTTCTCCTTAATTCTGTTTCTTTTCCTGTACACTGAGCTGAACCGCAAACAAGAGTGATTTTATTCACAGACTCAGCTGCCTCCAACATCCTAAATAGTCCAAAAACAGCCAAAGAGGACAAACTAGTGCCAAAGGTGCGGGACACAACACAAAACGAGGGCAAAAGAGGCTTATCAACAGCGAGACATCGACTGATGGCAAATCCTATCAGCTTGGTGTGTCAGGGCCCTAAAGCTGGTCCTTCAAAAAAATAATAATGGCTGGTTCTACATCTGAAAATGCAAAAACAAGGGCAGATTTGCAATAGCTGCAACCACTTAGGTGCATGCAGCCCCCCTTTACCTCAGCCCCTTTTAGCCGATTGGCATTAACACAAACACACACCTTCACCTCTATACCAAATTTCAGCCTTCTAGGGCAAAAACTGTTGCTGTAAAGGAAAATGTTTGCGGATTGACCGACCAGCCAAAAAAGAAACCCGCTATAGAGCTGCTGGTCACTGCAAAAACTAATTGGTATAAAAATAATATATGGGTGTCTGCGCAGGTTATTTAGATGGAATCAATCCTCTGTTTCAATGTGGCACTTCAAGGTGAATCTGCTCAAAACTGGGTGAGAAGCACTCAAAAAAAGGCAATTATGCACAAAAAGCTGTTGATTTTGTTAACACATGATTGTTACATATTTCGTTTTCTAAAACACCTTAAAAAAAAAAATACATAGACAGAAAAAAAACATCCAATCCAATTTATGTTCTATTTGTTTTGTGAGTGGCAGAGCAAAAGTTTGTTCATTCTTGCTCTAATAACCCAATGAAAACAAGCCCTGAACAACTGTGCCCCAGCCTGCTGTGGTGCTCTGCTCAACACTCGCCCCAGCACTTATATTTGTGAATTGGCTGACCGTTTAACTCAATGCGTTTAACTCGACGCGTTTAACTGCGGTGTCCGAAGCCATCATCGTTATAATCACCTCCATAATTACAATCACATCACAGTTAGTGTGATCAACGTAGCCAGTCACGAGGGGTAATGACATTGGAAGCTGGTGCACTGAGGGAAAAACTAAAGGCCTTAAGTCCTCAGTGAGTAATGGGCCTCCCCTTTGGCCAAATGATGCCCGCTTACACTTAAAGCATCATTTACATTAGCGCTCGTTCTGGGCCATTGCGCAGAATGCTTGAAATGGGTCATTAGTGGCAAAATATTCACATCATCTCTGCTCATGTTGGAAGATACAAATGTAGCAGCATGAGTCAAATTGCTTGTAATGTGTGTAATGTGCAAATACTGCCACTGGGGGGGATATACAGTACTTTGTCATATAGTGCTGGGTGTGTGAGTGTATTTAGGGGATTACTGTGTCAGGGCAATGTTGCAGAAAAAGGTTTCAGAGGGACGTCGTTGAAGCAGCAGGGTAATACTGCCACCATCTGGGACTCCATGGCTCAATCTCAATTCTCTACAGTCTACTAGTTGAAGTTACGTATGTCTCCCTGCAGATTTACCAGTGTTGTGCTGGAGATTACATCATGTTGCCAAAAATGATTTCCTCCTCATTCTGTGAAGTGTAGAGTTGAGGTCCAAAAGTACTTCAACCACAGTGAATGAGCACAATTTTGGAAAGACAGCATATCAGTCTCTTGTATGATGACACCCTCGAGGTCAGCCATGCCAATGTAGCTGATTATTGCATCATAAGAAATAAAATACTCCAAATACCCCAAAGAGAAACTATAACAGTAAATTCCACAGAATGAGAGTCTATGTGTGGCAGTAGCTGTTGACGACTGGGGTGGGTGCCAGATTATTTTTTTTTAATGCTGTGTCTCCTCTCTAAATTCTTAAGTTTTGCAGGCAGAGCTCGTAATTAGTTTTTCTTTTTTCCTCAGCAGCAGTTTGTAACTCTCAGAGTGGATAATTGATCTGTCAATCTGTTCTGAGCTGATCAGATAATTGGATGAGAGGGGCAGCTGCTGTGAATGAAAGCCAACTTTTAAACCCAGCATAATGAACATTTAGGTTTCAATTTTAATAAACCTGGCGTTCTGCTGCTCTGTCTTCTCCCAGAGTCAGCTTTGCAAACTGATCTTGCGATGATTTACCACTATTGTGTGGAGGGCTACATATTGTGTATTTAAAAAGACAAACCACGAGCCATTTAAAATCTGTTTGAGGACCATGATTGGCCCCTGGGCCAGACTTTGGACATGCCTGATGTATGACTTATGTTACAGTTGCATATTGTGTGGGATATTTGGGTAAAATCCAATCAGAAAACAATATTTCGTCTAAATGTACTTTTCTTTTTGAGTCAATTTACCAAAAAGCAGAGAGACAGAATTACCTCTTCATTCACATTCTTCCCCATTTCATGCTAATGTCTAAATGCTCTAATATTGAGTGTTTTACGCCTGATGAAACAGTATTAAGCACTTAAAACTGCATGTGTCGTGCATACAAACCGTTAGTGTCAGCAACCAAACAGTAACGCATTACAGCATAAACACAGAGGCAAAACTCTACTTACTTGTTCCCCCTGATTCCTTCCCTGCGGACTGTGGCGAGGCCCTCTTTCACCAGCGATTCAGCAATGTTCTCTCCTGCTGTGTCTAAAATGAGAGGACAGAGAAAAAAAACACCTCAGTAAAAGGTTTTTTTGATTTGTTTTTTTTTTTCTTTCTTTAGAGCTGTGTGATTAAAATTACACAGCCGTTAGCTCTGGTCGGGTAATCTGATTGGACCAAGAGGCAATCATGAGTGCTGACATTTAGGATAAGAGGGGCATTTAGCTATACAAAATCATGTTTTTGCAGGTGTGCTGATTTAACGGTTGATTACAAACAATTCTCAGTTAAATTGTACTTGCAGCTGATAAAACAGCAGCAGGTACAACTTCCCTTAGAAATACTTCACACAAACTTTTTGTAAAGCAGGGTATTTAACAACTTTAGCACAAAATATACAAATTATTTTCTAAGAAGACCCCTGAGGTACAATGACTGTGCATTACTGTGTTACCATTGATTTCCACATCACAAGTAGGTTTAATTATTAATTATATATAGCAATATAATTCAGTGTTCCCTCTAATATAATTTTGCTTTATTCTTCAAAACCAAATTGCTAATAAACAAAGAGAGGTAAAGGAACATTTGTGGAACGAGCATTTGCATTGTTCAGACCAGGGGTGGGGAAAAAAACAATATGGCATAATTGCACAATATTTTTTAGTGTGGCAATATTGCGCAAAAATGACGCAAAAATTTATTTAAGTGAGACGAAGGGACTGAAACTTTGTTAAATAAAACAGTTGACAGAGTTTTCCTTTGTGGACATACTTTTGCATCTGAGAAATGGCTATAAATCACAATATACTGCAATATGTCACAACATATGTTATTGTAATACTCAGCATATCGCAACACATTTAAGATCGATCACAATAATATTGTATAATGACGTAAGTATCGTGATAATACGATATAACTGGCCCTATGGTGATTCCCATCCTTAGTTCAGACCAGTTTGTAATTTCAGGTGCATCAGTCAGACTCACCTTTCCCCAGGTATACCATGCCGTACTCTCTGCCCAAAGCGGTCTTGATTTCCACGGTGAAGCACACTTCTTTGCCGATTAGCTTCTTCCGCAGGAACTCTCTGGCTTGAAAGGCCCATGGCTACAAAACAGATAGGAATATTAACGCACTCTTTCATAGGGAGATCGAATTAAAAGTTTATCACAACTAACCAAGGTGTATTTTGACTCATCAGTGTCAAACATAGTAGTTTAAACAGGTTTAACCGTAGTTTAAATAACATTATTTTGCATTATTTTCTGACTAAATGACAGTATAAACATAGTTGGTGGTTACAAATGCAGACATTTTCCTTTCATCTCTTCACAGCTACCAGACACATTTAACAGTGCACAGTAATGAAGTGAAAATAATACCCACTTAACACAATAATTACAGCATGATGATCATTTGAGCAAAAACGGCAATAAATCTGCTTTTTAATGAGATCATTTCTTGGTTAAAGCAAATTGTGTTTGAAAGTCAATTTCAATATATTATAAATATATATTATTGCTTTTTTTTTCATCTGATTCAAGAAAAAAAGATGACTGGTTGTCAAGACAAAGTTGGAAATGTACTGAGAATGAAAAGCAGATGTTTCAGTCATGCAACCTTCAGATAATAGATAACAAAAATTAAAACAGTAAAACAGATAGCAGTCTGGCTATGGTAAATAAACTGATAGACTTTTCAAAGACGTGGAATGAAAACGTCAGATTACACCGGCGGCATCTTAAAGCCTCAGTTGATTTTATTTTTTTACATTATCATTTATATAATCAATCATGGTCTAAACACAAATTCACACATAATTACTTCTGCTTGATGGAAATGAGGATAGCAAGTCATGTGACAAAAATTCCAAAGCTAAGTCTTCTCCCCATGGTAACAAAAAAAGGATGAACACATCAGTACTCACCCCCAAACTGGAATATAGTAGTGTTTACTGCAGGGCTACTGAGCAGGACCTTATTCTGCCTTTGGTGAACACACACAAATATAAACACATACAAACACTATGGGATAGAGCTGCTCACCTCATCGGGGGTGTCCTTGGTGTCAGGCTGGCCCTGAGCGGCTCGACGGGCCATGGCACCGGCTCGGATATTACTGAGATTGATCTGACGCTCCGGGGGTGGGCCACCTCGAGGCTGGCCCCGAACAATGATGGCACAGCCTGACAAGACCTGAAGAGATCACAATAAAGACTGTCAATCAAAAGGGGGGGGTCAACAGTAAGATATTTCACTCTGCAAATGCAGATTAATATCTTCAAACACAATCTATTTCACAGGCCACAAGCACTAAGAACAACACCAGACCACAACATCTGTGTGGAAGAAAGAAATCAGTGGCAGCCTTTAGTTTCTGTTTCCTCTCACACAAAACATACGCTCTGGTACTTTCAGCAAACCGTTATTTGCTTTGCATTGCGGTAAGTGTCAATCTGATAAGCCCTATGGGAGGGTCACAGAAGTTTAATTTGAAAAAGGCTTAACATAAAAAGTACAGTAAGTAGGCAAATAAAACAACCAAGCCTGCTGCCTGTGTGGATGCAAATCATCTGCAATTCACAAAATCACAGTAGCGTTATTAAAGCAAAATGTTAAAAAATACGTTACAGGAAACTGTAACTGCTGTAATTGCTAGAAAGCAATTTCACATTGCATGTTGCCAAGGAGACAGTGTGTCATTCAAATGCAAGGTGAGATCACGCTATCTGATAACGTAGCTAAATACAAAAAAAAAAAGATAACCTACTCTTGGGTTTGACAACCATGGCATTTACACGAATCTGAGCAAACACTTTTTATCTGCAGACTCTCCAGTGTGTCTGCGGGGAGCATCACAGAGGGGCTGTTGATCTAAGATGTGAGCTAGATAAAGTCTTTCATCGAATCACCCTTATTTCCCACTATCTGACTCAGCCCCTACAAGTATAGGCTAAACAGAGATGACTTGTAATTTTTATACACTGACCAAGCATGGAAAAAAGGGGTACTATCCCTCCCTCTCTATAAAAGGGACAAGTTGCACTTGGTAGGCACTGCACGGCTTTGATCGACTTGCTGATAACCCCCTTAAGGACCAGAGTTGACTGTATCAGATGAGGACCATCACTGAAGGTTGTGTAAATATCAATTATGTATGTGTGCACAATAAATCAAAGACAGACATGGTAAAAGTTGCATGTTAACTTGATTTTTTTTTCTCTCACCGAAGTAATTTCAATCCAGCTACTACTGTAAATAATCTAGTTCAGTTCTGTTTTTGTCAACTTTGAATAGTTAAAAAAAAGATCATTTCTGTCATTCTCTGACTTGGAGAAAGTTTGTGTTACTTTTAATCTCTCTAAAATTGACTACTGTAATTCCTTCTTTACCTGCCTAAACAATAAATCACGCTGACGCCTTCAAATTGTACAAAACACCACAGCAACACTTAACTGAATCAGAAAAAAAGAAATCACATAACCCCCATTTTAGCAACCATGCATTGGCTTTCTGTTAACTTTCAGATTGATTTTTAAGACTTTGAGTATACATCTGTGAACTTTTATACCTGCAAGCAAACTCGGATCGTTCAACAAAAATCTACTAATAGTCCCTCAATCTAGACTTAAACTAAAGCAGACTGCTTTACTGCCAGGACCCCAAAACTGGAACAGTCTCACTGTTGAAATTCATCTTATAACCTCAGTGATGTCTTCTAAAATCTCTACTAAAAACTTTTTATAAAGTCCTGTTTCAATCATTTGGTTTGTTGTTGATGTTTGTTCTTTTAGGAGGGTGAAAATAAATTACTTTATATAATTTCTGAAGCACTTTAGTAACACTCTTTTAAATAGTGCTACATATATAAAGTTATTATTACTACTAACAGATAATTCACAAAACCAACGAGTCCTTTGGTAAAAAACACACACACACCCACATACATCCTTCTCGAGGGAGCACACCGGTACTAACGTGTTTACACTAGTTACCACAGATACAAAAATAGCCCTTCTTGCAACCCTAGAGACACCTGTAATTGTGTTGTTGAATATGCTTTCTGTGATAAAGTACAATCACCTTTTCTTACTCATACTCACATCTGAATTAATGTTTGTTCCAGTCTGTTTGTTTAATGGTGGCATAAAAGTGGGCAGGTAAAACTAAAGCATTTGCTAAAAAAAAATGTTAACTTAATCTAGTTGAATAAAGCCTATCTTGTTATACCAATATCTGAGTTAATATCATTGTTGCAGTCTGTTGAATGGTGGCATACAGAAAACTGTGGGCACAATCCCAAGTCAAACTAAGGCATTTATTGAGAAAATCTTAACTTTATCTGCATGAGTTAAGTCTGTTTTGCCATTAGAACAAAGTAGCAAAGCTAATCTAAAATCACAGAAGGTGAAGCAACATGTGGAGACTGCACAGCAAGATGAATGGGAGATTATAGGGGCAAGAAAGCTGTAGCGACGTGTCAGTTTCTCGTGGTTGGTTGTAACCGGCACATTGAGGGGGAAATGCTGTGTGACCCGCAGAGTCAGAACACATTAACCGGTGTCTTGAATCATACATTTCCTCACATTATTAACGGGTACTTTAACCGCTGAAAATATGACACAATAGTATTTCTAGGAAATGCTTTGAGGGACAAAAATGAAACGTTATAATGAGTAGCTTTAAGCGTTAGCTTTCGTGCTATTTGGCTAAATGTGAATTTTGACAAAAGATAGTTTTATTTGCGCAAACGCTGTCAAAACCATGTCCAGCACACGCACAAACTGTGAACTTTGCCCATATAACTTGACAGTTAACGCCAGTTAGCTAGCTGGGAAACTAAACATCTGTTAACGCTGCAGCTAAGTCACTAAATTTCCAACCACTATTAGTGCAAATAAACCAACTTTGTCACATCATAGTGGACTATCGACAGCTTAGTAATTGTCTCTACACTTCACATTTTCTCCGATATGGTTAGTTTGAGTGACTTATAGCTAACTAGCAAGATAGCAAACATGTGCTAACGCATATTGGCTTCAGTTCATTAGCAGGCTAGCTAACTAGCTAATGTTAGCTGGCATGCTGCCGCAGCCAGGTGAGCTAATATGTTAGTGACAGTTGTTAGCGACACATTGTCGACACTGGTATTTAACAGGAAAATGCATTTATGTCGTTTAATAAGTTTAGTTAAAGTTGCATGATAAAAGACAGTTAGCTTCATTACCCCACTAAGCTAACTAGCTGTACCCCTGCACACACGGAGTGAGCTCACACACTCATAGTCAGTATTCCTACCATTTTCACAATTCCTCTTTGCAGAGCAGCAGCCGGGGCAGGTGCTGGCTGAGCTGGGGCCGAAACAGATGCCATGTCCAACGGTTTGAGATATTAGCCTTAAAGGGGTGACCAGGTAAGGGAGCTGGGACTCTGAAGAGAGAGACTGCTCTACTGAAAGCCAAGAGAAAAAGGCTGAGCACCGATCAACACACACGTTATACCGGAAACACACTTTGCCATGCATATACACACACGTCAAAATCTTTCCGGGTCCGAGGAGCGCAGTGAATGGGAGTGAATGGAGCCCCTTCTCGACCGCACTGCTGATTTGAATTAAACATTTCCGGGGCAGGAGGTGCGACACGTCAGCATAGTGTGAACCCGGCTAATGCTGCCTTCAGGGTGGGTCGGATTTTTTTTATTTTGATCCGAGCCTCACAAAAACATTTGGCGTGATCGTGCAGAACAAGGATGATAAACTCTGTTGTAATGTAATTTTATGTCTAGCAAAATTCTTTATCCATAAGTATAAAACTATTAAATAATTTCCCAAGTTTTTTTAAATCTATTTAACGAATTTAAATTGATTTGACATCTCCAGAAAACTTCTAAAATAACCAAAAGAGCAAAACTTACATGGTACCTTGAAACACTTTCCCACTGGAATAAATAATTAAGTTTAGACTGAATTCCCCCTTGCATGATAATCTATTTATTATTTATGTATTTTAATTTGATTTATTTTATTTTGTTTTATTGAAATTATTACTTAAAAAAACTCTAACAGGACTAAAACACTTTACACTGTGTTGAAAGGTTTACGTTTTTTATTTGTTAATCTATATATTCTTTTTTTTTTTATTAAGTAGGCCTTCTGTTCCCTTTGACAACACCTTCATGCTGATGCTTTAGAGGTGAATTACATATTGCAATGTTTGTTTATAAAGTTTGAAAAAAATCAGTAAAAAAAAAAGATAAATTTGGTATAAATATTTTTACAGCCTGTGAGAAGTCAATCACTATGGTTCTGAGAGCAAAGAAAATGTGTCAAAAAATTAATAATAATTTAATTTAAATATTAATTAGTGTAGCAGGATGGGGTGTGACTCTAGGAGTTTTTTTTAACCCTTTGAAACTGAGCAAACTTACTTGATTTCTTTCAAAAAACGAAGAGAAGGCAATGAGCAATGAAAAAAGAAATGACGCAAAAATAATAAATAAATTAGTAAAAAAAAAAAAAAAGTAGTCAGAAATTACCTGAAAAATAATATAAACAAACAAAGGTTTTAAAAGACCAAGAAAATGAGCTACAACATGAGCCTCCCTATGTGACTGTGGAAAATGCATTAGGTTCCCTCCACTATAAATAATATAAATAACTATATTTCACCGTTTCTGGCTATGATAAAAGGTGTGATTTTGGAAATTTTCAAAGAAAGGATGCTTTTCAAACACACTTGCAGGTTTGGAGGTTCTGAGGGTATTCTATGAATGAAAAATATACAACTCCCCCAGAGCTTAAAAAATAATTTGAAGTGCCTCCCACATTTTGCACCACCCCTCCCCTCTCATAAATAACAAACAGTCCCTTATAAATAGGCAGCTGTGTTGCCTAATTTCAACTCCTTGTTTAAGTGTTGTTTCTTTTATCTATTTATTTTTGTTGTAATTTATTTAAATTTACCCCATTCTCCTGCATATCTTCTCCTTATTCTGACACTGCAGCTTTCTTCCTTAAGATTTTTTTTTCAAACTTGATTAATATGTCCTTCAGTAAATATACACACAAACATTCAAGCACACACAACCCCCACAGACATCCAAAAAGTAAATAAATTAGATAATAAATAAATAGATTTTAAAAGTTAAGAGAATGAGTAAACAGAAATACATTAATGCTAGCAATAGTGATAACAGTTGAAAAATAAATAAAAAATAAATAATAATAAAATCAAATTGTGTGAAAACAAAGGGGCCATTGAACTGTAATCATAGTTCAAACCAGTAATACTGCATATACACATATAAACATGCATACATACTGTATATACACACATTCGTAAACTCTACGCGATTTTCAGGCTGAATCGACATAAACCAAATATGATATTTATAGGATAATAGTCTTGTGATTCTTTTTAATATTATTTTCTAACTAAATTTACCAGGATGTCACAAAGTCACCCAACACACCCACAAGCTGGTAAGCATGAGGTTTAAGGGCCAAATATAATGAAATATTCAATCAAATTCCCCTCAGTACAGGACAGTTTTCATGAGACATTTGGACTTGTCAAACCATGAAACTAAGTGGCATTACTATCATTAAAAGCCCCATATTATGACCATTGTCAGATTCATATTTGTAGTAGTTTCCACTAGAAAATGATTACATACTCAACAAAAACACTTAATTTTCATTCATATGTCTGTCTGAATATGTATGTACTCACCCTCTGTATGAAACACTCTATTTTAGTGCTGGTCTGCTCTCATTGGTCAGTGTTTTCAAGTCTTCAACATCCACGGTCTCTGCATCTCTGCACCATCATTGCACTATAACTGCAACAAGCGACTGACTTTAATAACACTGTAGTGGCACTTTCTATCTTTTAGTAGAGTTCTGACATCACAACTTCCTGGAGGGCCTGACAGCTCATTTAAAAGCACAACTGTGTACTGTTCTCTGTGAATTGAGTGTTTTGATACTTTCACAGTTTTTATATAGCACTTATACCTGATTTATAATATAAAAAGGCATGAGAATCTGACTTTTTACAATAAGGGATCTTTAATGATGACTGCATTCCATTTAGGTGAGCCCGGTGTTGTGCATACTCACTCACTGTTATGATTTACTGGCACACTTAATGGAATGGAGCCGCTGTTACTGTTTATACTAACATTTGTGATTTGATCCAATAATGTTGCTCAATTTAAAGTCTAGTAAGGTTATTGTTAATGAGTATGATACAATATTAAAGATGATGATGACATTTAATAAGTAATGGAAAATGTAGCCATCAGTATTGTGGTGATATCATCACACTGAGGATAATTTTGCATTGGATGATTTTCTTTTGGGCTGCTGCTCAGTGGGCAGCTCTAAGGAGTGATTGTGACTAACTGTGTGAGTGGGAAGCAAGGCATTGCTGGGAAATAACTTTAATACTCAGGGGACCTACTCTAAATACTTGCAGGCTAAATACCTTGAGATGTTTTAATATATCACAATTCCCCGAATACTCAGACATTAATTCCCAATAGGAGTGGCTTGTAACAACTGGTATGAACTGTGTGTGACACAGGGAGACGGGCAGACAGAATGCTCCTGACAAAGACTCCAACTACTGGTCCAAAAATCTCCTATTGCTGGGGTTAGATTTGGAAACTGTTAGTGCCACAGATAAACCGTTTGAAATAAAAGTGAAATATAATGTCAACAAACTTAAAGTCACAGCAACTTGCTTGATCAAATAAATAAAGCATTTAAGAGTAATTTAAAATCGAACTGCATGTTAGGACGGACTTTTTTTCTGGTGCGTTATCCCACTGCTGTAATTGCACGTTCGGCCAAGGACACAAACTCGCAAATCTATGTCTAATAAAAGACTGACACGAGCGTTTGCCATCACAGGATAGAAAAAAAAAATCCACTAAAGTCAGAACAAAAAATCAAAAAGACTGCCGATACACAAATGTCATGGCAAGCTGAAAAAAATGTGAAGCAAGCGGCGAGGGAGGAAGCTACGTTGCGCACACGCGACCTCAGTGCGCTTTGGAGAGGTTTTGGTAACCTTTTTACGCGGATGAATTACCCACACTTCTCAGCGCTCCCAGGCGCATTGAAGCGCATATATATGTATTTTATTTGCAACACAAAGACAATGGATATATTAGTAACATCTATACTTATTTTGTGGCACGATTCAGCCACGTAAACTCCCGCTCTCTCCTTTGGCGAGCCCTGAAATTTACGCACCGGGATCGTGCGTTCCTGTTTTAACAATACAATCTGAGTGGTTTAATCAGCCTCATTTGGCACACACTGTACGTACAATAAAGTACTATAAATCAATGAGCACATCAACGCCCCAGTAATAAATAAAAAAAAGCTCGCCTTATTTGTGCTTTGTCTCGGTTGGCAAGGAGATGATGGTGTCCAAAAAATGGCTGTCCTCTTTGTAACCTGGCTGATTGTACACACAGAGTATTATTGTCCTCTGACTCAGGGTTAATGTATAATTTGGGCCATATGGCATTTTAAAATCTGAGCCTTTATTTCGGCGGCACTTCGATCTGTGTGGACCCAACTAATGATATTCAATTAGTCATTAAACAGGCCAAAAGACGAGCCTCGTGTGGGGTTTCACATGGGCTAATATTTGCTCGTCAAATATTTCCCTTTGAAACGTTTACAACGCATTTTTATCTGCTGGCTGCCCAAGGAACATCTGTGAGGGGTATTTTAGCCTCCCTCTTCTGGATAAACGAGGTCCCCCAATTGGCCATCTCCTTGCGCCCAGACATGAGTCTATTTGTTCACGTTTTGAAAGAAAATGTAATAAAGAGAGAGCCAGTGATGGATTTATGATTTATCAAAAGCACTTTACCATATGGCAGCGAGTCATTGGCGCAGATTTCCAAATGTTTGTTTTATGAAAGGAGGCCAGAGATCCTTTTAATCTGAGCCACTTAACGTGGGAAAGGATGCTCAAGTCACGTGACCACAAGTCCCCCCGAAAGGATGAGAAACATGCCAGTGTTGAGCATTTAGCTTCTATGGAATTATTTGAAATTTGTGCCTTTATTTTAATGGGATAACACACAGGAAGCAGCTGTTTAAGGACTGCATTTTGTTGCTCTGGAAATTTAGTTTATCTGATAAATACGATGGGCAGCCACTGCGCAAAAGCAAACCAGTATGACATCTCAAACTTAAATTTCCACGTGTTGGATCTGTGGTTACGGCAGTACATAGATTTTTAGAATTAAAAACACGATTTTTAAGGATCCAGAATTGAAAATATTTGTTTAGGGCGCCGAGGAAATGTGGTATAGCCAGGAAATGTTGTAACATCTATTCAGTTTCATGTTGTGGCACATGGAGCCTATATTTATAATGTAGCCTCTATTGAAATGGTACCAAAACACAACAGAGAGCAAAGATCATGTGATTTTTTAAGTTATATCTTACTTTACTTTGTTTACCATGCAACTCACAGAGGTCATTATTTTTAGTTTAATTAGGCTATTTTTTTTTTTTTTTTGCTATTTCTACAAATGTTATGTGCTGAAATGTAGGCTTACTTTAGTTAAATAACAACTAGAGTAGCTTGCTGGAGGGCTCTTTTAGGAATCTGTCACACTGAGTTTTCATAAGCCGATCGATCGACCTTCCTATATAATAAAACACATTCCTAATCATAATAATTAAAATCAAACTGGACTTTTTTTGAATCCCTGACACAAAAGAAAATACTAGTGGGATGGCAACCAGAATAATTTGTAAAGATCTCTTAACTCTATATGCCCAACATCACTTCCAGGCAATATTGACACTTCAGGTAACAGCTAGGCCATCACGTCATGTTGAGGTCTGCAGGCCTATAAATATCAGCTGAGGGGCGTCATTCCCCTCATTGTCATCCACTAGAGACACGCGGAGTCACCTGGACTATTTCATTTTTCTACAAGTGACGTGATGTTGCGCTTTTAATGCCATAAGCTTGTGTTTCTTTGTTATTTTTTTCTGGGAAAATTACGCTTTTTTTTTCATCAAAGCTGGGAGCAAGAGGAGATGTGCGGAGCGAACGATGTGCCAAACAAAGGTTACTTTTACACCTCTAATGTACTGCAATTTTAGGCTCTTATTAGATTTTAAGACACCCAATTAAACCACCTGTTGAGACTTTGCAGTGTAATAAACAGTCCAGATGCGAAAATAAGACATTTGCTGTATTTTTCTTGTATAAACTACTGAAATGTTATTATAAATACTGCTTTGAATAATTTATGTTGTGTTGTGATAAGGTGGTGGAAGTGTCAACCAGCTTGGAGGGATGTTTCTCAACGGCAGACCTCTCCCAGAATCCAAGAGGAGGAAAATGATTGAACTGGCCTCAGAGGGAGTCCGACCGAGCCAGATCTCCAGGATACTTCGGGTACGCAAAGAACCACATTTAGCCTTTAATCCAAGGATAGAGGTTGGTTTAAGTAGCTAATATTCCCACGCGCAAGCCAGATAAAAGCATCACTTATGTTAAGAATTTAAAGTGGAACCCACTGCGTATTTCAGGTGTCCAACGGATGCGTCAGTAAGATCCTGAGCCGCTACCGAAGCACTGGGCTCCTAGAGCCAAAGACCATCGGAGGGAGCCGACCTCGGCTTCTCACCCCCGGTGTCATCTCCACAATCATCCAGTGCAAAAGGGAAAATCCGACCATTTTTGCTTGGGAGATTAGAAAACGGCTTACTGCAGCACGGATATGCAAGGTGTCCAAAGTTCCCAGCGTAAGTGCGAGATGGGAATTGAAATTAGTTTTCGTGAGATTGAAAATATTCCAGCATTTAATAATGTTTTTTCACATTGTGTTCTGTGTTCTGCAAGGTGTCGTCTATAAATCGGATTTTAAGAAAAATCCACCTTGACCACGGGCCGATGTGCATGGAGATCAATGCGCACATCAGGACTGAGCAGGGTAAGTCACCCCTGAAGGTCACTAGACTACAGACAGCAATTGAAACCATGAAGAAACTGTGACCTCCAACTGATGATCATCATAAAGGCAGTCACCAAGGTCAAAATTTTGTTTCCCAAGACACAAAACTGCATTAAAGAGAACCAAAATGACTTTTAAGAGTGCGAAAACGACCAAAAATGATGCAAAATGACTTCAATGAGGCACTAAACAACTACAAAAAGACACACAATAACATTAAAGACACACAAGTTACCCCAAAGAGACACAAAATAAACCACAAATTGACACCAAGATGCTCAACAACCACAAAAAGAGGCTAAACATCTTAAAATTATGCATATTCTCTGCACAGCACAGGTAGTGGTGTCTTTTATGCCCAGGGGCCCATTGTCTAATAATCCATGTATGTGTGTATCATGTACAGATTTTGCTTCTCTGATTCAAGAAGAAGTTAATAAGAGAGAGATGTTTGAGAAAGTATGCAGCAATGATAAGAAGCCTAAAGGTGTCCAGCAGCGAAACCGCACCACCTTCACCCCGGAGCAGAGCACAGCACTCGAGCAAGGTGACCTCAAATCTCTAAATGCTCACACATCTCAAATTAACACAGTGCTTCCTTAAATTCTCCACTCAGAAAAGCAGTTAAATGAATATTTCTATCTCCTGAATCAGAATTCTCCCACAGTCAGTATGCAGATATGTACACAAGAGAAAAACTCTCAGCTGAGACCAAACTTCCCGAGGACACCATCAAGGTAGACTCATATTTTTAAATCATCAAAATGCTCACAATGAATCACAAATTAAATCTCATGATTGTTTGTCAAAGGTTTGGTTTTCGAACAGACGGGCTAAATGGAGAAGGGAGGCCAAACACAGCAGTGGCAGACAGAGTAAGTGTGTGTCTCATCATGGCAAGGCCTCGAAATATTATGCATAATCCAACATTATTTGACAAAATGTATTTCTCCATAACACCTGCAGACCTTCACAAGCAAAGAGATTTTGCTCCTGTGAATTCAGCAATGCCACAAAGCTTCATATCTCAACAGGTACAGTGTGAAGAAACACTTTGTGAGACAAATTCTTGTTAAAGACCTCTTTTGAAACGTTTTTCCCCCGGAATCAGCTGATTACTTTGAACAATGGGGTTATACCGTACTATTTTAATTATTTTTCAAAGTTATAAGAGCTCTGATGATTCCGCGTGAATGATTTATGTATTTCTCGTGTCTTCTCACTGGTTGAACACAAATGATAAAAAATGTGATGTCACTAAATCCGTGCACCAATCAGAAAGTTATGACTAAATTAACTGCCCACTATTGTAATTACTGAAGTCATTTTTTAGGCAAATACTTTATGATTCTAGCCTCTCATATATGAGGACTTGCTGCAATTATTTATATATATATATATATATATATATATATATATATATGTACATATATATGTGTGTGTGTGTGTGTAACATATATATATGTGTAATGTTTCTGTATGGACTAATTTTGCTTTTATTACATATTACATTTTGACATTCTAATTGTACTTGCATATTTTTACTTAAGTAACATTTTCAGTTAAGAGCTTTTACTAGTTAGCGGTTATTTTTACAGTGCAGTATACATTTACTAAACTAAAGGATTAGAATACACCTCTGTCAGTGCTCATAATATATAATACGTTAAGTTACCAGGCTTATTTATAAAAATATTATGTTATAGAAAAATACTTAATATTTTAAGCAAAGTGTTTAGGGGCTTTAAAATGTAATGTTCTTTTAGTAATTTTACTCATATGGTTAAAAATATGTCAAATACAAAATGGTTTTGGTGTCTACTGGTGTAAAGTGACATTTGTATGATGTTTGTGTTGATTTGAAGGCAACTGGAGTGTTAAGAGTGAACTGTGAAAACTCAGAGGCCTCCCCTGCATATAACACAGTACCCAGGATTCTGCAAAATAGCTACTTCTTCCCAATAGAAACAGGTAAGATCCTGCAAAAGTCTATATTATTCAATGAGCATGTTCAATTAGTGTTTCTCTAAATTTTAACATGCTATTCAATAATTTCATTACTATTTATGTATTAAGATATAATAAAAGTAGCCTGTTGAATTGTGAACAATTTAAGATGTTAACTGCCAATGGCGATTTCACACAAAATACAAAAATCCAGCACAAAAAATAGATTTGTAAAACTCAAGAGCAATGTCTTTTTCCAGAAATGATGACCCAGTTATCAAGATAATCCACAGACCTTGTTGGGAGGAGTTTCATGAATTGAGAATTCTGTCTATCAAAATGTACCCACCAACCATATCACAGTGCAGCAGGAAGAGTGCATCTACGCATGAACAATAGGCTCATGCTCATGACAGCATGAGATGTAAATATTAAAGGTGCCCTCCTCAGCTTAGCTGTTGTTGTTGTTTTTCAAATGTATTTTTTTTGGTTTTGAGCACCACAAGCCGAGTGCCATCTAGTTCCATCATATCAGAGGCAAAGCAGACATCTCAACATTTAATATCTCAAAAACTCACACCAAAACAAACTAGACTGATAAAGAGCACTACAGGTTAGACAAAAAATATGTATTTTGATTTGAGGAGGAACTGTCCCTTTAAGGAGATTGTTAAACGTAATCCTAAGAAATGTGAGCAAGCAATCTAATTATTAAATTCCTTCAATTTGATACACAGGTGCAAGAAATTCAGAGCATCTTACATCCGCCTCAATCCCGCACTCAATCCTCCATCAGCCTAATCACATGATGCCCCGGGCCACGACAAACAAGACTCCACTGGATCTCCACAGAGACAGATTCACTTTCCCATTAGTTCACCATCAAGAAGACACAAGGACATCCCTCCCCTTTGTAACTGAGACAATAAGAACAGACCACCCTGTGACTCAGTGCTCGAACCAGCAGGGGATTTCTTTTACTTGGAGCCAATTTCAAACAGATGACAGGTTTGAATTTAGGCAGCACAACTGGAATGTGAATCCACATTGCTATCTGGACTAAACATGTGGTTGCATTTTTAACATATTTGAGCATTTGAGCATGTTTGAGTGGGGGGAAACATTGTAACCAGCAGAGGGAGACAGAGGACTGGAGTTACAGTCTGTTCTTTTACACTTTTTTTCCAAATGCACTGCAGATTCACTCATCACTTTCCTTGAATCTGTGCTTTTGGATTGCCAGTAACCCTTTAATGTCCATTCTAAGAAAAAAGCTATGGATTTTTTTACTGCATTTTTTAACATCCTTGGGGCAATACTTACAAAAATCTCTTATTATTAATACTACTACCACTACTATCACTACCACTGCTACTACTACTAATAATAATAGTATGTTTTTTCAACAGACCCCATACTTTTTTAGATATAAACCTCTATTAAATGGTTGAGATGTCACTTCATGGTATATTTAAAACAAAAGAAAAAAATACAAATCAAAACCATGTCCTGAATAACATTAAATATATGGCATTAACAACAGAGAATATTTATCTTTTTTGTTTTTTATTTTACCAACTTGCAAAATAACGTTTTTAAGTTAAAACAAATCGTTGAACTTTACAGTGTGGATAAGACTAAATGTATCATTTAACAACAATGAATCATCAGAGGTTTTTGTATTTTGTAGCTAATAGTCAATGTAAATGACATTTACTTTGCTTCACTATCTTTACCATAAAAGGACAAATGAACCATTTGGTAGAGCATGTTTTTGAAAAAACATTTGACCCTTAAGTTACATGAATCTGTTCATTAAGACCCCTGAAACGAAATCATGATGAAAAAGTATGCCTACCTTTGAAAATCCCACCACAGAGCCCTCTTGGCTGATTTGACTGTTTATGATACTAACTTCCTGTAGGAAAAGGAAGACTATTTAAAAACACAGCACCACCTAGTGGATTTTTGTAGCATGACATACTTAAACTGAATGGTAGAGATTGCTCAGTCAATATAAATTCACTTTTTTATTAAGTCACAGGGACTGTAAAAAACGTTTGTGCAGAACGTTTTACTGAAAAAAAAAAACCCAAATTAAATCTGAAGTATTATTCTGCATAAAAAGTTTTTTTTTTGTTTGTTTGTTCTGATATTTGTTACATTGGAAAATAGATCTTAAATTATTGTACTGAACTGACTTATAAAGATGACAGAGTTATCGTAATTTCCATGACATGAAGTGCTGAATATATCTGGACAGAAACCATAGCAATATTTTTTATGAAGTGATGATCAGTTTTATTTATGCGCGTTTCCCGGAAACAGGATATAATATACTGCGATGTGATTAAGCCAACGAACACAGGTTCTGCTTGAGAGGGTGCAGATTTTATAGGGTAAATTTAGTGCTTATAGAGAATATCAAAACAGAAATTATATTTGGCAACAAGAGCATAACTCTAACTGGATGCTCTACAGCACAGTGACATACCATAAATCATGACTCCATGGATCATTTACAGTTACCACTGGATAATATGGATGTTATCTCTTTTATAGGCTTGGGCTTGCTGTTTGTCTCAGTGCAGAGAGAAGGTTAAGGCGCTCCTCCAAGATTTCCTTCCAGGGAGGGCCAGTGGGAAAATCTATAAAAATATAGCTTCAAAACTTCTAAACATGACCTGATATCTGCTCCGCTCGGTATCAACTTTTATGACTGCAACAGGGCAGAGGCATTGAGTTCCTTTATATCCCTTTATTGCAGCGAAGAGACGGTAAGACTCAGAGTTTTTCGATAATTGGTCACGGGGGGAAAGGGTGGGATCAGAAGGCAAACAGCTTGGTCAGCAGCATGGAAGTGGCCTACTGGCAAAATGACCTGTCGGAATTTAATGCTACGAAGCCAAATAGGTAAATGACATCTCCACATGACAGTGATTTCTACTGCAACTGTAAATCCTCTGTACGCCTTGCAAATAGATTTGGTTCAGGGATTGAAATGAGAACATAATTTTTCTCCAAGTTGAGGCCAATTTTAGTGTTGCTAATAGTAGTCAGGTTGTTTTAAAGTACAATTTTCAGGTACTTGTACATGAGTATTTCAATTTTAAGCAACATTAGATTTCTACTCGACCACACATTTAGAGTTACATATTGTACTTTTTAGTGTTTACTTTACAGTTACTTTACAGGTTGAGATTTTGCAGTGAAAAAAATCTTAAATTAATACACA
Source organism: Plectropomus leopardus (assembly GCF_026936395.1). Lineage (NCBI taxonomy): Eukaryota > Metazoa > Chordata > Actinopteri > Perciformes > Serranidae > Plectropomus > Plectropomus leopardus. The sequence continues at coordinate 10,015,257 of NC_142197.1, forward strand.
CTGTTATGAAAAAAAAGGAATACACCTTTTTCTTTTGATACTTAAAGTGCATTTTGCTTAGAATAGAATAGATGTGTACTTCAACAGAAAAGTAGAAATTTGAATTCAGGACTTTTACTTGTAATTGAGTAATTGAGTAAAAGATCAAAGTACTTCTTGCGCCAAATGTTTTATCTTAAAGTGACAATTTGACACAACAATTATTCTTACATGTAGAGTATTAGATGTGTCTAATCTTACATTGAGCAACCAAACATTTCAGAGCTGCTGAAAAGCTTATCCAAAAGTTCAGTTGTATCTCACTTAAGTATGGGATGTCTACATTTGTAATCCAAACATTTCTTAAGACATTTTATGACTCATCTCTTCCAGTTGCTGTATTGATGACCCATGTTGTTGTCAGCCACTTGAGAAAATTTATCCTGCACTAGAATTTGCTGCTCTGAGTGACATTTTCAGTAAACTGCCAAAAAACGGAGTAAACAGATAAGCATGTGCTGCTGGCCCTCATGGGAAAAAGCAGATGGAAAGAAACGGGTGCAGAATGTAGCTAAATGTAATGTCAAGGTGTTTATTAAAATAGGAATAATACAAAGGCTACAAAATTTAGAAAAGGTCATAGATATAAAACAACTCACTAAGACAAAATAGCAGCTGTTATATTTTAAGTTTACAGTATACAAACATATAAACAGAATTATCACAAAGTAAAAATACTTAAGTATGATATTTACAAATATTACATAGTGTAATTTACAGAATGCACTGGGCTATTTACATTCAGGTAAATTAAATAACAGTTACAACACCATGAGAGCAAAATCAACTTACTATACAAAAATATGATCTGCCACTTAACCACGAGTATGTGATATTTGGTTTCACCTTTTTTATTGTATATGTCAGTTGCCTTTAATGGAGCTTTCTTCGTTTAAATTGCTACTTCATAGACCTTGTTTTTAACCTGTGCAAGGCAATAAGTGGGTTGCATTTCTTCTGAAAGTACTATTAAGGCCACAGTTGAGATTTAATTGTATAAAGTAATGGTCTTTGCAATACTTGAAGTTAAGGCGTAATGACTTCATGACTGACAAAAACCTTCAACTCACTGTATTTCAGCCTCTAATACTAATTTATTGCTATCGTTTTTAATGTGACATTCAGAAATGTCATCTTAAAGCTGAAAATAAGTTGTTTTACTTCTGAGTAGCAGCCACACAAATATGAGTGAAATAAACTGCTTTTAAAGGTATACTTAACCAACAAAATGATGTTTGTATATCAGTCATTCACCACATGTGAAGTAGAATTCATTAAGAAGAATTCGTTTTTTTCAAATTCCATTCAAAAATGGAGAAAAACTCTTGTTTATTTTGAAGAAAAGGGGGACCGCATTTAACAAAAGCAAAACTATATCAAAACATCTGTTTACAAACGCTCATACAATTCCTACAAAATAATCTTAGTCTCATATATCCATTCATTTGCTCATTAACATGCATATTTGCTAAAATTGTACTATTTTAAACAATTTCGCATCCGAATAGCGCACATGTGGAGGCACATAGATACAGATATCGTGAAAATACTTGTGTTTGGGAAGCACTGATCATACAAGTAGATAAAGGAGACTTGGATTATATAGCACGAGTTGTGTGAGAGTTTGTAAACAGATGTTTTTTGATATAGTTTTGCAGAATTGTTGACACAAATTCAGTGTCACACGAGTTGAGTATTGATACACAAATGGTCATTTTGTGGGTTAAGTATTCCTGTAATGCTAAATGAGTGAGGGATTATAGGGCCAGTTTGACATCATCTGATTATCTTCAAAACAGAGAAATGGTCATAAACGTAAAAGTAAATACCCTCATCAGTAAACATTTACTGGACTACTAACAAACATCACACATGTACATCATTTGGGCAGCCAGTGATCATATGCTTTTTTGCTTTCACATTTGTTGTTAGGCTTATATTTTAGGCTTTTATTTTGGCACCACTAATTGCATGAAGCTTGATAACATTTTTTTTTTCATTTTTTAATAAAACTTTTGTGTATTTTAATTAGCTGCCTTTGTGCCACTTTTTCATGCTTTTAATGTGGACGTAAATCATGATATATAAATCACATGTTTTTTGTGTTTGTGCATGTCTGTTTCTGTAATTATGCACAGTAAATTCAAGTTAAATTCTGGGCAGAACAATACTAATTTTCTGAATCAATGGCATTATTACCTCAGAGTTTCGGAGAAAAATGTTCATGGGAAAAGAACATATATTCACATTTCCTAATAAATTATATTGTAATCTTGTTAATTCTCATACTTCTGAATTAACAAGACCATGATCTCAGAATTCTGAGAAAATTTTGCATGGGTAAACATTGATCCTCTTGTTTTTCTCAATTAATGAACTATTAATTGCAATAATTAAAAAGAAAAAAAAAGAAAACTTTTCTCAGAATTCTGAGATAATTCTTATCATTACAGACCCCCCCAAGTAATGGCATTACACTTTTGTAGTACTGCAATCGGCATGTTATTTCATGTTTGTGTGGCTGTTACTGGTGAGTCGCACATGCCATCCAGTTATTCTGATGTCATAATAATGACACAGAAATCGAATTATCACAACTAAATCTGGATTCATTTCAAACAATTTCTTCTGCTAATTAGAAAAAAATAAATATACCTACCTACTACTTACAAGCTACCAGTCTCTTTAAATATCAAACATAATCAGAAGTACAAAAAAGCCAATCTGACATTACTCAGTGAACCAAAAATATTCCAGATCTATAAGACCTATAATATCTTACAGCATAGCAGAAACATACTTAATAAATCCAAAGTTATATGTACATAAGGAGTCACTTTCCATGACACAAAAAAAGTATAAAATATTCTACTGACCACACACAGCCCACCAGGGGCCAAAGTTCCCTCCAAACTGGAGACCAAATAGCCATGTTATATTTGGCATGGCTCTTCTCTCTCTCATGCTACAAATATTAGCATAAGACTTTGGAGCAGTTCGCTCAGTCCTACTCAGACCCTCTCACGGGGAATCTAACAGTTACAGCTAGCTGGGGAAAAGGTAGTTCAGCTACTGCACACAATTAGCACTGCATGGTTTGCCAAGGCTGCTGCAGTTCACTTTTCAAGCAGCAGTGGTTTTATTTTATGGAGGCCCATTTCCGCCAGTGTGATGAAAAGAAAAATGATCCTGTAAGACAGAATAATGAGAAACTTTCTTGCAATAATAAATAATCTCAAAACAATGAGTTACTTATCCAAAAATATTAACTTGATATATCAAAAACTATGAAACTAAACTAACAAAAACAGCACTATTTCATTATTTTGATAACGTTTCTCATTGTTTTGGTAAAGTTTCTAATTGTCCTAACTCCTTATTTTGACATGTTCTCATTATTTTGAGATACCAACTCATTATGTTTGATAAAGTTTCTCTGTATTTGAAAAATTATCTTGCCATTTTGAGATATTTCTCATTTTTTGGAGAAAGTTTCTCATTATTCTGAAATACTAAATCATTATTTTGAGAAGTTTATCATTGTTTTGAGATACTACATTATTATTCTGAGAAAGTTTCTCATCAATTTGAGATAGCAACTCATTATTTTGAGGATATATATCCATATTTTGAGATATTAACTCGTAATTTTGAGAGGTTTTTTTATAATACCAATTCATTGTTTTGAGAAAGGTTATCCTTATTTTAAGATACTAAGTCATTATTTTGTGATACTGAATTATTGTTCAAAAAATGTCTCATAATGGTTGCATTATCTTTTTCCCTTACACTGGCAAAGTTGGGCTTCCATATATATTTTATATACTTAACTCCTTGTATATCCAAAGCTAAATTTTAGCTTTGAAAACTTTGCCTAATGACCGTTTTCTCAGGGTAACTTCAATATTTGTAGCACCTAATAGATAATTTATAATGACCTTTTCATGCGTATATTTTCCTTCCTTTTGATATTATCATAGTTCTTCATAGGCCGAAAATCGTTTATTGGTTTGCTGTGAAATTTGTAAAGTAATAATAAAAGTCCTTAAATTTATGGCCAGATCAGTATATTAGTTGACATTAAGGAACACCACAATGACCCCTCCACATCATTTGTGGTGGAGGTTAAAAAAAAAGAAAAAAGTTTTGCAGTCCAGCTCAATACATAAAAAACAAGACGTCCCAGTAACAGGAGGTAACCTCCAGATAACTGGGTTGTGAAAATATTCAAGTATTTTCCAGGAGATAACACCGAGTCGTTCTCATTGTCTTTGTTCGCATGGCTTCAGAAACTCTGAACATGTCAAAACATAATTAGCATGCCATCCATGTGCCCGAGACTTTGGCTGTAAAAACGATACTAAGGCTAACGACTGAACGTCTTCATTTGCAACGTGGAAGAACTGAAGAGATTCCATTTGGTATATCCAGTCTTCAATCACTAATTTCTGTAAAATGACAAACTCAGCCATAAAATCCCAAAATGGCCACTTTCCGTCTGTTGATTTTCCTCATTTCTCCCCCGTGGTCCGTGCTGGAAAGGTCTTGGAATTTGTTGGCCCAAAGCTGCCCCTCCTCTCACGACCCGTGGTAAAGTTGTGCATGGATTTTCACACCACACCATCAGTTCCTCTCCAAACTGGGGTAAAGTTTGAACACTTTGTATATCCACTCAGAGTAGAAAGCAACGTTAACAAAAAGCGCAGGCTGCGATGAGGCGCATTTTGTCCTTTGGATGCTCACACCGATGATAACTTTGCGCTCGTGTTCCTGGCAAACCAATGGACCACCATTGTCTTTCTGCAAGAAAAGGGTGGAGAATGACACCAGATCATGATACTGCATTTTGTGTGTTAAACTAAACCCAAATGTCTAATGCTGATACAAAACTTCAAATGTCAGTTTACGCAAATGATAAAAAAAGACCATTTAACCCTCACTGGTTTCATTTTCATTTGCCACTTTTAAGATATTCCTTGTTGAAATGTCTGCTGTCACTGCTTTCATGTTGCATTAATGTTAATGATGTAGACATTTATTTTTGATCCTTACATCACACACGCCTTCTCCTCTCTTGCCGCCGGCACATATTCTGCTTTCGCCGGCATCTCCTTTGATTTGTGAGCACAAGTCATTGTTGACCATGGGCATTGTCAAAGCATTCAGTGCCTCATCGTATCCTGTGTCTAAACAAAAAAAGACATGCAGTGTAATTTTTAAATGCTCCAAATGTGTTTTTGTATGAATAATTGTTAAAATGTAAAGTGGCATGGTATGTGGGTGGAGTCAGTACTTTTGGTTTCCCCCCATCCATACATGGTGCAGTTGGTGCCCTCAGGGATGTGACACTCTTTTACTGGAAGATGAATAGTGGATGCACCTTCAGACACAGGGGCAGGACTAGGAAGAACATAAAATTAGTCATTATTAATTCATTTAAAAAATGCACACAAATAAGAGGCATGTCAGACCAATAACAGAAAAGTAAATAGTTTAGATCAATAAAAATTGATGTTGTAAAGTTCGTACAAAGATCAAATAGTTTTCCACAGTACTAGTTATGCTCTGACATTAGGATCATAAATGAGTGGAAACCTAGTTATTAGTAGAGAACTTACTCTTCTAGTTTCAGCATAACCAGATTGGATCCTTCTGGGCCACAGATCAGATGAGAGATGCGTAGCCTCGGGTGGCTTGAGGATTCATTGAGGTGGCGCAGACCAACCTGCACATTGTAATCCTTGAGATCTGGAACACTGATGACCACAAGGATCGCAATATAAGTTTTAAAGCCACAACAAAATTCCAGGTGCATTTTCTTCACAGTTCTGCACAGAAACATGATCAGCAGTTTGAACTTAAAAGGAATATATGACTTATATTGATCCGTTTTGCAAATTGTGAAGACATGACAGAAAAGTATGAGCAAGACAAAAACAAAGACAGGGTCTCAACGGAAAGCATGTTTTTCCACGACACACATCAAGCCTGAGAATATCAGCTAAAAGCCACTGATGTACACCATATGCAATACATACAGTACTGTGCATAACTACAAAGATAGGAACATGTTCTAAAAGCCATCACTCCTTAAGATATAGAGATACTAGATGTATATGCCTGGCTCTGATATAGACAACAGAAGAAGTTAAACAGATCTACAGGCCAAACTATTCTGTTCCATATCTTAGATCGGGCAAATCTGGGAGTAAGCAACTGTCAGTAAACAGGATACATCCATCTTTATGTTAAACAGTATTAAAAACAAGGCAGCAAGCAGAAAAGAAAAGAGATAAATGGAAGAGGTAAAAATGAGAATGGTGTGGTTAAAGTTTGTTGGACACAGATAAAAATGTGAAGTATTACCAGGAGGTGAAGCACTGTTGGTCAGTCAAAACCCAGTCTTCTCTGATCAACGAGCCCCCGCACAAATGAACTCCCCTGAGAAAATTTAAGACAATTTCCGCAATTAAGGTAGGTATGAAAGCATGAAAAAGAAATAAGTTTGTAAAAACACAGATGTAAAATGACTTACTCTCTTTGGATGCTTACAACCCAGCTGCCATCTGTCCCTCGTACTTGGTGTCCCCCAACAATCCTTGTGTTTATATGCACAAAGCATGATATCTTGGGCCTGGTCAGAGCTGAACAAGACGACAGTTTTATGCTGCATGTTGGATGGATGTCTTATTTACATTTCAATGGAAAAATGTGTATTAAAACTTCTAAAGGCAACCATAAAATACGATTTGTTAAGTCAGGTACATGACAACAGACGGGTTTGATATAAAAAAAGGAAGCAGGATTCAAGATAAGAGGACGAGGAAGAGGACTAGACTGGTAAAAAGCCAGATAAGTAAAAGCAATACTCACTGTTTGTTTGAGGAGCCACTGTCGCTGATTCACCTGATAGAAGCAAAGAAAGGCACAACAGTAAGACGAGACCCAACAGCAGCAGGAAATCATTTAGACCACTGAGCATACATTGACACACAAAGCATGAAACCTCATTGAAAAAGACACCCTTCTTTGCTTTATGTAGACTTATCTCTTAATCTTTTGTTGGAGGCTATAACAGTCTGCAAACCGCAGCAAATAAATTTGCTCAAGACCTCAAAAACTTCATGGAAGATATGTTTTACATTATGGAAATTATTGTGCAGCCATTTGAAAGAGGCTCGTCAATGTGGCCAGATTGAAACCAGCCAACGAAAATGTTAGGTCGGGTTGCCTGAGTGAGTTTTCTCTAATAAAAGGATGGCAGTAGAGACCTGCATCTGTTTGATGTTTGAGCGTCGTGTAGCCTCTGCCAATTGGACAAAACTGCTAACAGATTACGTAAGTCACCAGATAAGCTCTATGAAAATGACATTTTAGTTGAAGTCAGCAAAGGCTGCAAAACTAAACTACTTGTGTTATTTCATTGCACTGCAGTCATATACCAACACTATCTTCTACTGTATATTAAATGCCAATCAATGCACTTTCACAAGTGCTTCATGGGAAGCTTGAGAAGTTCATCAGTTTCCCTCACATTCATTTATTAATGGCAGCCCACCACTTTTAAACCATTAGCTGCCACAAACAGATTTTCTATTTTTGGAGTTGGACCGTTCATTAGAAGCGCTGTTGAAATACATACAGTTTGGTTATTCATTGTGCCACACTCTCAGAATGCAGAGTGTACTCTGGGCACAGACGGAGCAGCAGAACACCAGGCGCAGGGAAAGTGAAACTACTCTGACTGTTGCATACAGATCCTTTAAAGGAATAGTTTGGCAATTTGGGAAGTACAATAAACTCGCTTTCTTGGCGAGATGAGACTCATACCATTCGTGTCTGTGGGATAGATACAAAGCTACAGCCAGCAGCCCCAGCCAACATTTGCATATGTGGAACATGTGGGTAGCAAATGGGCTGAAAAGTGGGCGCTATGTGGGATTGTCCATGGGTTCCGTAATGGCCCCATGTCAATTGCCCACATGGGTGGGTTTACACAATTGGGCCTCAGATAAGATCCCAATTTTGGGCACATAACCACTTGGTACCAAGGCAACCTAAGCATAAACCCTGCAGAGCCTGATTGGGTAAACCCACCCATGTGGGCAATTGGAATAGAGCCATTATGCAACCAGTGGACAATCCCATATAGGGCCATTTTTCAGCCCATTTACTACCCATATGGGCTCCACATACAAATGTCAGCTGGACAAAGGTAAGGATGTTCAGACTGCCCCCAGCACCTGTACAGCTCACTAATCAAGACATTTTATTATTTTTTTTGTTTTTTTTTTAATCTGTGGAAAAACCAAAGTGTAAAAATGATAGTCTGCATTGTTACAGAGGTTTCATCATTTTGCTCAGCTAACGAGATGGCTCTAGCAACATATTTACCTTACAGTAACTGTATGAGTATGATATCAATTTTCTTGACAAACTCTTAACTCCTCTTAACTCCTGTTAAGAAAGTAAATATCATCAAAGTACTCCATTAATAGTCTGCTAAATAAATAACTAAAACATTGCACTTTTCAACAGATGCATCATTCACATATTTTTTCCTATAGTGAAATGGTCTGCTACTATTTACGGCTGACAGCGGTATCTACTGTTACAGAGAGATTAGAAGTGCCAAGATCAGTTAAGCCACTCACAGTGCTTCATTTTGCAGTAGTCCCAGGCCAAACGGTTATTTGGAGTGGTGTAACACCAGGGGCCATGTTTGTCCCGGTCCGGGTTGCGGCAGTAGTTCTCCTCCAGCCCTACATGGGATTCTGTAGAGTGAGAATCCCCACTGTAAAACACACAAATAAAGGATCTCATATTGCGTTTGTTATTTTGCACACAGCATATCAGAGCTAACACTAGGTCACATTTCATAAAGTTTTATACACACACTTGCACTCCAGCAAAACAAGAGCATGTGCATGCACGGAGTCCCACACATGGTCACGTACATACAGTACTTACACACTGTAAGTAACCATGGTATGCCTGGAAAGTCTGACTTTCCTATAGTGCAATGAACCCTCTGCATTTGCTGCACAGAGGCCGTAGAAGGAAACACAGAGTTTTGTGAAGAGTACTCATGGGAGTATGAAAGTATGCACTCGAAGCATTCAGCAGGGCTCAGACCAGCAGGAGCCACATCCTCTGTGGAACGATTCAGTTGTGCCCTCGATTTGTAGGAATTCACATTCAATTTTGTGTCTTTTTGCAATGTTCCACTTGGCTCTACAAGAATTAAATGTAATCTTCTGGGATATCCAAAATATCACTGAAAAGCAATTACTCGGTAGGAGTTTGGACACACACATGCACAAATAGTGCTAAGCGATGGGCGACAATTTGTCAGGAGGTGAGGGTAATTCCACTTCCCAAGAGAATGTTAAACAAGCTGTAGCTCTCAGCAGTTTTTCCTGGGATGACCCTTGACCTTGAGAGGGGTAGACTCGCTGGCTGCAGTCTACGCGAGGGAGCTGATTGGCTTTGATCTACTTTCCTCAGAAAGCACTTCCTGGGGTCAGGGGTCGGCTCTGGAACATGTCCATCTGTCTGTGCCATTTTGGCTTTTAAAATTCCTGTAAATTAAGTAATTCCAACAGCCTGGCTTGTAAGTATGAAGCGACAACCCTGGAATGGGCAACCTCTCTGTCAGGATGGGTCACTTGGAGAGCACCCAAGGGTTTCCTCTCGTCAGTTAGATGAATAATAATTGGGCCTGGTATTGACCCTTGAGGAACCCCTGATTTCCTCTTACTGTTTGTTTTCACTGCTCAGCTTCATCCATATGAGAGGGATTTTCACAAGGCCATGGGAGCTAAGTCGTCAACAAGTATTCATCAACTGAGTTGAAAAAATGTCAGCCTCTCTAGGAAACCTCTTCTGTGTTTTTCAGTAGAGCTTAAGCCTGACTGGAAGCTAAAAGATGGAGCAAAACAACAAACTGAATTTTGCAGAATTAACAACTTTGTCACCTGTTTATGTGAAGTGACCAGTCTGCACAGGGAATCCCCGATCGAGTAATGGATAGAGTGCCCCGGTACATCTCTCCATTGTCTTCATAACACTCTGAGGAAGAAAATATATTATTAAATATTCCCAAGAGAGCATAGAGTTACTGAGCCCAGCAATTACTCAAACACTTAAATGCAATCAGTGACTGAGTTATACCCAAAGAACCATATGATTTGGGTGGTGGCTGTCTTTCTCATTGATGCAATAAACATAATTAAGTTCACATTTTTGGCTTTTCTATGTGGTTTGGATCAATCAAGTCAAGGGCCCCTGTGTAACCGGTGGTAGAAAATCTCAAACCATACCATGTCTGCTCTTAACAGAATCAGAGGGGCGGCTGTAGTAACTAACAGATCTGGCTGCAGTTTTACATGTGTGGTCATCTCACTGTAAATGTAAAGCAGAGAAACATGGGAAATGACAGCAAGCCCTAATGCCAAGGTCTGGTGCTTTTGTTCTTCTGTGAAATGGAATTCATAGGGCAGCACGCTGCCAAGTGGCGCAGTCCTACGGGAGCAATGTAGAAAGTGTCTGTGTAACTCCACTTTGCAAAAACATAACGTGGCTTTTGAAGCATTTGTAGATCTGTATTTCAATCACATTTTCCATGAAGCAACATGGATATTTGCTTTTCTTTTGAAGTCTGGTGCTTAGAAAACACTCCAGTAGTCTTAAAGGAATACTATGCAGGATATTCTTCAAAAACATTGCATGGACTCTGAAGGCTCAGTAGAATTATGTGGTGGTGTGTTTTTCTGTAGAGACTCTGCACTTGCATGTATTTCCTCATTTTCTGTGTTTGGGACGTTTATGGGAGGGGTACCCCCATAGCACTCAGTTGAAATCGGGGCTTTATTGTTATATTAGCATCGTTTTTGTTGCAGTATTTGTTGCAAGTTTGTTTTGGTGCTGTGTCTTTTGGATGCATGCTGCTTACAGTCTGACACCTGGTTGTTAGCAATACCAGTTGATAACAATACATTACGCCGTAGCACAGTAACAACATGTCCACAAATAGAAATGTCATAGCACTGTGTGTGCAAACATTTTAATGAGACACACAGTCTAATTTTACAGCTTTAATTACTGTTAATGTGTGGAGCAGCCACATTGGATTTTGAGCTTGGGGTTAGTGAGGTTCCTCCAACTTTCAAAGTTGGAAAACAGACTTCATTGTGCATTTCCAAAGTTCCCACTGGGAACTCCAAAAATTGCTGATTCACTCCGTTTCCAGTCTTTGTGCTATGCTAAGCTAACCAGCTGCTAGCTCTAGCTATTTAATGTGAGAGTGGTATCAATTTTCTTGCCTTTAAAATGTGTACAGTCATTTACCTATTTTTTGAGTGGCCTCAGCATCACACCTGGGGATGTGGGTGCACTTGGCTATCCTCTGATTCGGGTCTGTAGTGAAGCACCACGGGTACTCTGCACCATCAGGGTTACGGCAGTAGTTCTCTCTGAGGTCTCTGTAACACATACACAAACTACCATTTAAATGATGGTGCTGATGTGTTGTATATTCGATTTTTACACTTCATGCTCATCACTTTTGTTTTTGGCATTGGAACAGACAGATGCACAAAATGAACAAATCATCTCCTTGGCACAGCAGAGAGAACTGAATCCAAGCCGTCGGTGGTCATGAAACTAACATTACTCACTTGCATTTGAAGTTCTGAGGGAGAAAGGAGTGGTTATGGGGCAACTGGGAATCCCAACGCTGACACGTCACACCCTCTGGAGTCACATTCATTGTGCCTCGGTAATCTGTGCCCTTTCCCTGGACACAGGATGTTGTTACATTGACATCTGTGTCCTCACTTGAGTGAGAATCTAGCAAAGAAAAAAACAGAAATTGTGAGTGTAAGCATGAGAAAGAAGGTTGCTAAAGAGAGTGAGATCTAGGCGGGAGGGAGGGAGATATTAATCCCCAGAAGAATGTGTCATGTTTAACCTAGAGACAGATGATCAAAAACAGTAGCACTCCCACCCTTGTCTCAACTGTGATAGGAAACTTTCTGCGTATTCATAACACTGGTGCCCCACATTCTTGCATGTAGGGACTTCCACAACATGTAGTTATTTAACCTGCTGACGACACACAACATCACAGCTTGTTTTGAGAAAACACCCGGACCCTGATCAGATTTATGATCCTTGCCTAAACATTAAAGTTCTGTTTCTGGCAAATTTGTTTATCGCAACCCAACCAAAGATATCACATACAAGCCCGGTCCGGCCGGGGCAACTTTATCCACCGGAAAACTATTCCAAACATGTTCAGATGGAATTCTGCTTTTCAGCAGTGCGGGGATAGCAGTACATGGGGAGCGACTTCTCCCCTCTGGATTTCTGTCTCTGTTTCTTTAGCCTTTGACAAATGAGATGGGAGAAGATGGAGGAGGAAAGGGAATGTTTTGAGGCAGAAACGAGAAGGCGGATGGAAAAGAGGGATTCTTTGGCTTGATCTAATGCATGCCAGTGTCTGTGTGCACTGCGTAGTACAGGTCAGTGGTTTTTATCTTTCTGAGGGCAGGCAGTGAGGGATGCACACATCTGGACAAATGCAGATCCTCCGCCCTCGCTGTAAATCATCATATGTACTGTAAAGTGCATGTGCGTATGTGTCTGACAAAGACAAAGAGAGATGCTCCGTGTGTTCGTGGGTGTGCATGTGGGAATATTTCACTGTGCTTTCAAAGGAAAGAAATGAATAAATTCTCCAACGTGTAACCTCTTTTTGGCGTCCCTTTTTTCCCCTCTGTCTTTTGTGTTACATGTGAGGGCAAAAGTTATCCAAAGTACAACTCTGTCAAACTCTGCCAAGCGGTATATGATTCAAGTGAAGTCAACATATACAGTATGTCTATTTTTTTACATACAGTACCATAACAAATACAATAGGGCTGCAATTAGTGATTATTTTTCACAATTAGCCAATTATTTGTTTAGTCTAAAAATTAGTGATAGTAACAGTTCACATTGCTTGTTTTCTTAGTTCAAGATCCAAAGATATTCAGTTTACAGTTACTCTTGATATATAACTTTAGGTTGCTAATGTGGTGGTGAGATGTCCAACCAGCGTTTTGATTATGTTGGTTGAATTCAAAATCTCCCATAAAAAATTAAATTAACTCTTTGCTAAGCCTTTTTATTATTACCCCCTGAGGATCCATCAAACTGTTGCAGCTAGCATGGAGCCCACACAGCCACAAACTGCACTCCCTGAAGAAATATTTACTTTTTTGGAAAAAGTGATATCGGAGAGAAGCAAGCAGATAGGTCTACTATATGCTTTTGAAGTAGAAATCCAGGATGTCAAACTGACTCATCAGCAAAAATAAAAGCTAAAGCCTACAGATCACAATGTGAAAGAGAACCACCACATCATAGTGATCAAGACAAAGTAGATACTAGATTTTGGCGAAACACCGTTTCTGTTAAGCAGGGTTAGTCTTTGTTCATAGTTACAATTGTTGAAAAGCAAAAGCAGCATGGCATACATTCAGTATACCTTCAGTAACCTTGCTGGCGTAGCGTATAAGTACCAAGTTAGTACTGTAACATAATGTTTATCTTCTTCAAACCTCTCAAGGTAATGAATACCATTATTGCATGTCCCCCAGGAGCAAGTTTTAACCATGAATTACTCGAAATCCACAAAACCAGCCTGAAAATGAATACACTCTGAAACAACTGCATGAGGCTCTATGGAGCACAGCTGTACAGTTGGACCACGGCCGCTGTTGGCTGATGCTACGCTATGATTAGCAAGTCTGTGTCAGAGGGATTGACATCGGCCCAATTTCATTTCATATTTTTACCCGTAACCCTCAGTTTTGAGTGCTACCTTGCCCCTCAGGACAGAGTTAAAAGTGGTTGAAAACTGCCCCTTTGAAATGGAAAACCCTTCAAGATCTTAATAAATACGCTGTCGGTTTGCTGGCGTTTTCATAAACAAATGTAACAAGTGTTGCTGGACATTGTGAATATGCTGTTTTCTGCAGTGGTGATTTCTCTTGACTGAGTTATAGGTATTCTTTTTGGGGTTGTCAGGACACTTGCATTTGTTTGTTTGTTGGATTGAGATCTGGTTCATTACATCATTTTTTTTATACTGAACAAAATACTGAGTGTCCCTTTGTGTCTGGTACAGCAGCGTTTATTATATTCCTCCACTCCGCTTTTCCTTTAATTTGTCACTGATTGGTCCACATCCTGATTTTAATACAACTAAAACAACTATTAGGCCTTCTGATGGCCATGTGGTGAATCTCTGTATAATGAACTCTATTGTAACACTCCATTTTACAGCCCCTTGTCATCTGTGAGTGGTTTCAGTAAAACACTTCTGGCTCTCTGAAGTCACACCCTCCCTTTTACAAACAACCTATTTACTCTTCCTTGTTGAGGTAGGGGGATTGGAAGCCAAGCACCACATGAAACACCGGGTCGGATAAACAAAGACCTTGTGAGACTCTGCAGGAGAGGAAAGAGGCTTTGTTACTCCACTCACCGCAACCACTAAAGTCCTGTCTGTAACAAACCCCCTGGTGCCCTCTAACCACTTGTTAGTAGTACCCAACCGCAGTCTGTCTGTCCAAAAACCAAGCAATTGATCCTCAATGTGATGTCCACTTTTAAATCTTATAATGGATTCCTAACTGTGTGATACATCCTGTTGTAAGTCATAAATCACTAAAACAATAATTTGGTCTTCAGTTGATTTGCTGAAGACTTTTGTTCACAAAACCAAAGCCCAAGACTATAGAGTGCGTAAGCTCTTACCACACACAGTGATGTTGCAGTACTCCCACGGAGTTTTGGGATCCATGGTGTAGCACCAGGGACGAAGGCGATTATCTGGGTTACGGCAGTAGTTGTCCTTTAAATCTTTGTGCCGATACCTGAGAGAGGAGACGGAGAGGAAAGAACAAATTTGAAATGAGAGAAGTGAGTCATAGCCACCAGTGAGGTCTACCTCTCCCGAGAATTACCGTCAGTTATTCAAGCATCTGTCATGGGTGTGTGCAGCAGTGTTCGTGAGAAAGGTTAGTGTGCGATTAACAGCTTTGCAGCTTACTTTTTGGGCTGGAAGCGGTGTTTGTGAGGCCTCGGTGAGTCCCATCTCTGACACTCTTTGCCACTCTCTGTATGGTCCATTTTGCCCCGGTAATCTTCCCCGTTACAGGTCATGCAAACCTCTGTGAACAAAGAAAACAACATTAATCATAACTTTCTTTTCTCAAGTAATAAATGAAAACATAACTTATGACTTCATGAAGAAAAAAGTGCAGAAACATGCATCTTTCTAATCTGAATCTACTTTATTTTGGACATATCTTATTATCCAGTGAGGTCGTTTGTCTTACCCTCTGAACACTGTGGTATGCCACACTCCTCAGCTCGTACGTTAGGGTCTGTGGTGTAGCACCACGGACCACCGGGATCGTTGTTGGGATTCCGACAGAAGTTCTCCCTCAGGTCTTGCGTAGGGTACCTATCAGGATAAAACCTACAGGGGAGTTGACACACATTATTGAAAGTGTTAACTGATACTGTAAGCTGTATAAATAAATTTCAGGGAGTACTTGCACTCTTGACTGCTCCAGTGATATATACAGTACCGAACCTGCCTGGAAGTGTTCTCAGTAACAAGCCAAATAAATTCAAAAGGCATTTACATTAAAGGGAGAGTTCACCCGCAAAATCAAAAAATACAGATTTTTCCTCTTACCTATAGTGCTATTTATCAGTCTAGATTGTTTAACTGAGATTAACAGTGTGTTGGAGATATCAGCCGTAGAGATGTCTGCCCTCTCTCCAATATAATGAAACTAGATGGCACTCGGCTTTTGGTGCTTAAAGCGCCCAAAAAATAAAAAAAATTTGAAAAACTCAACAGCAATGTCTCTTGTTGTGATTAGTTTCATGTGAGAAATATTTCTTTCTGCCAAACCAAACCTGCCAACTGTATCATTGCACTGAAGGAAGTGTCCATCTACTGTTAACTCAACTAGCACCACTGAGCTAGCTAATGTTATAGCTTAGCAGGGGACGTCTGGAGAAGTTTGAAGGAAAAATGTCATCTAGGTCCATAATATCAGAGAGAAGGCAAACATCTCTATGGCTGATTTCTCCAACATTTGGCAACTCACACCAAAACAATCTAGATTGATAAACAGCACCACAGGTAAAAGAAAAAATGTGTTTTTTATTTACTTTTTTATTGGCAGGTAAGCAGGTAACCAGAATCAACTGATCAAAAACATATGTTTTTGATTTTGGGTTGAACTACCTTTTTAGATATGATCTTCATTCTGAGAAATGCTAGTGTCTGCAGTGTGACCAGGTTTCATTTCAAATTCTCGAATCGCTGCATAAATCTTATGCAAAATAAGTCATCAATACGTTTCTTCTCTTTGCACCTTTTGCATGATTGCGTTACTGATTCCTACCATATCCCGGCTCCCTCATGTGTGAAGCAGCCAGACTCGGTCACAGCACAGTAAGCACCAACAGCACAGAACAATGCAACGAACCACTTGGAGCAGACCAAGCAGGTCCTTTGCTGGCAGCCTTTGAACACGTTTAAACCTAATCCCTCTCTGTCATCGGCTACCTCACATCAGCGTGAACAAGCGACTGTAAGAAAAAGAACCTGGCTAGTCCAAACATATGGGATGTTACAATGAGGAGCGGCATGGGACCCCCGTAGTAAATGAACAGTGTGTGAAATTTGTCTTCTGTCACGGCGGGATGATGAAAAGCTGGCATGTCAGCACCCCCCTGATCCACACTGACCACATTCTCCCTCCCACCAAGTGAGGCAGTGAGGGCAGACAGGAGAAAATGTTTTGGGCTTAGAAGAAGGGCAAAAGGAAACAAGTGAAGTGACTGACTTAAGAGCTTAGAAAAGAAAAAGTGAGCATAATGGAGTGAGCAAAAAAGGCGAGTGTTTAATTGATGATGTAAAAAGAAACAACATGTGCAAGGGAAGAAAAAAGAAAAAGGAACCAGTCCACCCTCCCTTCAGCAGCTTGTCTGAAAACACTACCCCAGACAATGACTCTTTTCTTGGGGGAGTCTGCTCTGCTCTCCCCTCCGTGCCCTGGGGCTTACGCAAGGCTTCTACACTAACGCACAACATCATTCAATCCAGAGGTACAGTACAAGAAATCTCAGGCAACAAATTTTGCAAGAAAGAAAGGGAAAGTCCTGAGCAACAGAATGTAGTCCCCAAAAAATATAACAGGGTTAAGTCTAAAAGCAACATTTCACTTATGCATGTAACTACAACAAAACACTTGTTCCCCTTCGTTGCATAGGTCCACCAAGTGCCAAAACTCACATCTGTTGCGTGTAACTCACAAGCTCATCATAATACAGTGTCCTAAATTTATAAATGGAATTACAAGGTCCCTAACTTCAGAAAAAAAAGGTTGCATCTGGTGAGAGTCCGTAAAAGGCCGCTGCATGGGAGCAAGTTAGCCATAATGATGTTGCACTAACAGATGTTGGCCAGTTATTCATCTCCTTGCCAAAGTCTGTTCCCATCGGAGCACAGACACACATGCTTCGCTCTCTGGGTCAGCTAAACATATTGGCTGGATTTCTGTACATCACTAAAGATGAAATCTAGACCTGAAGTAACTGCTGCGAAATGTCTATAGCAACATGCACCTGGAGCAAAGATAGTCATGCTTCAGTGCTATAGCATCCAAAAGGAATAAAGTATTCAGAGATAAGAGGAAGTGAGCAGGGACCTTATGAATCTTAAGCCATAAATAATGATTTTTTGGAAGCAGGGTGTGACAGCAGACATCTGAAACCTGCTCAAGTGTCCTGAAAGGAATAGTGTAATTTTAGGAAATGTGCTAATTCACTTCCATGCCAAGAGTTGGGGAAAAGCTCAATCACACCCTAACTTTTGTCTATTAGGGACAGTCAAATATACATATTTTGCATCTTGCCATTATCAGTCAAGATTGTTTTACATATGCATTTGAAAAAGTCAACATCAGTAAGAGTGGTATCCAATAAGCCATGCAAGTTTTTCCCTGTTTCCAGCTTTCTGGTAATCTGAGTTAAACTAAGCTAACTGTCTGTTGGTGGTAACTTCATATTTACCACACAGACATGAGAGTGGTATCAGTCTTCTCCTCTAACTCTCTTCAAGACGCTGCATGTTTCTGTAGCTTCGTGTGCTTGCTGACCTCCCAGTGGAAATGTGTAGAAAAATAAAAGAACGTCCCAATGGGATTAAATAAATGATTGCAATGTTATCTATTTTTATTAACATTACCAGAAATTTTCCATTCTCCATGCTCGACTGGGCATCATTACACACTTCTTTCAGGTTCAAAAACTAAATATAGACAACAGGTGGAAGTCCCATTCCTGGAAGGGAACCTCCTGAGAAATCACCCCTGCCCCACGGTGATCGGTCAAGCATGAAAATAATAGTTACCTGACGCTCAAATGGTGCGCGGTTCATTATGGTGGTAATTCTCACACAGCGGGACAGTCCCATGTTAGGTAACCCCACAGTGGCACTAAATCTCCCTTAAGTAAAGCTCCCTTTGACCCTTTGAAAGTTAAAAGTTGCTGACAAGCCGGGGCGATGTTACATTTGCCATCTGGGACGAGGACTGGGCCCGTTTGTCAAATAAACAATGACAGAGGACTCTGAACGTAAAGAGCTACTTCTGGAAAGGAAAGGGAGAAAGAGAGGAGAGGACTAAAACACTACGATGTGTTTTAATTGTGCGGGATCACTGGACTTGTATTGTCTCTCAGTGTGTCTGTGGCTTTGTGAGCTTAACTGGACAACAGACAAAACATGACTTCAGTCTATAAATTTCTTTTCATTTGACCTCCCTTTTGTCTATTTTTCACCCTGCACTTCTTTAAACTCCTATTACTCTGCCTCTAAAACCTCCTCCCTGCCGCAGTTAAAATATCTTGTAACTAATGAGCCCCACTAATGAGATGCTGGCACGGATCCATCGTCACAAATTCACTGATCTGTAGCCGGGGCAAAAAAAAAAACAACATCTTTTGGGATACACCTGATGGCCTACAGTGCAGCAGAAAAACAACCTCGACTGAGAGGACATCCCTGCGTGTGTTGAAAGAAATCTGACTTATTTCTGGCTAAACGTTCACCCGTCTGCGAGCCCCCGCCTTCCCTTAACCCCCGAGGTGCAAGGGGATGATGTGAGCATCTATAAATCAGCTGCTGAGGTCTGTTCAATATCAGACACAGAGAAATAGAGAGGGAGCATCCAGGAAGGTGGCGGAAGCCTAAAGATTAGAGAAACAGACTTTGAAGGCTGCTGGTTCAAATCTGAAAGAACCTGGCGGGGTTGAAAGTGAATGATTAACACCTTCCACTACTTAAAAAGTATCATCAAGCAAAGCACGGCAACCTTTAAGTGATAATTCAGATCTCTGAAGTACGATTGTATGGAGGACTTATTCATATACAGTATATCACATACAGTAGATTCAGACGGCATGCCCCGCGCTTCGAGAACTAGGCTTGAGTTCGACGTGGAAGCCAAGCATTCAACCGTTGCGGACGGTGCGACAAAATGTATTTTAGCCACTTAAAAAAGTCCCACCTACAACACAATATCTGTTTAAGCGTACACTATATTGAGAGTTTTTTCACTGCTTTATCTTTCTGTCAGTGGGGAAATGAAGACGTTAATATCGCTCTTTTCAAAGCCTGACTCCATTGTTAGGGTTCCCTCACATTTTTACCAATGAATTATCAAAACTATACCAGAAAATTTTGGCCGATCTCCATAGCAGATCACTGGATTCAAAAGGGATTGGTTTAGCGTCAGCTGAAGTTCTCTCACAGCTACCGACGAGGCTTCCTTTTTTTTTCTGCCACCATCGAAAACTTTTGTTTCAAGGTCATCCAGTGTGGCTGCCTCTCTCTCTTGAACTGTGTTACATTTGTCGTTTAAAGCCATGCATTATTAAACACACAATTCACAGGCATTTGCAGATAAGTTAACTGCTAGTGCTTGTGAACTTTACATGCTCATTAGACATTTTTGCCACCAACTAGCTGCAGTATGCAGCTGCTGTATGTAAAACACTAACTATGCATAAGCACCCCATACAACCCCAATTCAAAAAATCCGAACCCCTTTGAAGCTAACATGCTTGTAGCCACTCTTCCTCTCATGAATAGCCGCTGCTACTCCCACAAAAATTGACTTTTTTCTTTGTTAAAAAAAAGACTTACGTGTGTTCATTGATGTTATTATCTGACCAAGCCTGGCATGTGATGTTTGACTTTGTCCAAGACCTCCTTCCTCTGTAGTTGTCCTTGGTGCCGACGATACACTCCCTTATATAATCTAGTGAGGGCAAAGGCATAAAAAAGCATTTGAAAAAAAAAAAACATCCATTCTCGTTCTCACTTCTACAAGCTGTCTCTGTGTACTCTTTGTGTGCCAATTTATACACCGTTTAGTCAATTAAAATCTGATTTGTGTTTGCTGCCTTGACCACCTGGAATATATTTTCCCATGTATGGTCAATAAGACTTTTTTACAGCGAGTGTTTTAGTATGTCCCAGCTTGTGTGTTATTCCCAAAGCATACAACTCCCTGAAGTTCATTAAATGTCACCGGTTAAGGGGGGGGGGGGGTTCTGTAAATTCTGCAGTAAATTATAAAGTGCTAGACTCCACAGCTTGCGCTGAAGAAAGCCTTTACACTCTAGATTGTAAACAATGATTTTTTTTTTGTTGTTTACACTACACTTAAGTCGGCTACATGTTTATGCGTGCGACTCTCCCTGCTTGAGTGATTAAACAGCGGGAGGGGTGAGGTTGTTTTTATTGTGTCAACAGAAAAACCAAAAACATTACAAAGCTGACGCAAGAAGCACAACCTGCAATCACCGGCAAACAATTTGCCCCTGTAAATCCCTGTCTGCACCTGAACGTTCTCATGAGAAAAACACCCGAGAACATAAACTTTAAGGGGCTTTTATATGACGACACTTACCTTTTTTTTCATACAAAGTAAAGTTGACATTGGCCTGCTTCTGCACACCATGGGTGAAGCGGTCAAAGGGAAGCAAGTGGCATTTCCTGTTGTGCCGATGGAAGTTGAAAGCCCTGTAGAAACACACGGGAAGTAGTTGAGAGATGAACAAACGATAAACAGCAAAAATATGTAAATACTGTGTCAACACAAGAGGAGAAGAGGGGTTAGGGGGAACACAGCAATGTTTCATGGAAACACAGACAGAAAATCACCTGCAGTTGAAGTTTTTCTTGACCTTCTTGCACTTGCGCGCACAATGCTCCTGTGATCGGCCGTTTCGTTCCAAAGGGGACTGAGGGCAGTCTGCGCAAACCAGCATGTGATTCTCAGTCTTCTCATACTTCTGTAACGAATGATGACGCCTTCTGCAAAAGCCTGCAAGAACACGAGGATACAATATGTTATCTGCATGTTTTGGTGCAGACATTAGATTTGCTGTAAGTTTGGAAGGAGATGGGCCTGCTCATGCCAGGTTCGCCTCATATGGGAGTTACGGTCTGTTTCTGACTTGTCAATACCATTCACATGAACATCCGAGTTGTAAGCATTACTGGAAAGCTTGCATTGGCAAGAACGGAACAAGTAATAAAACCCACATTTTGCAGATATAGTGCAATGCTGTCAATGCACAGTATTTTTAAAGCCTTTACATAACAGACTTTTCAATCATGCAGCTGTCTAAAGTTGTTCAATGATGTGAATGCTCACAAGTCTTAAAGTGACATCCCAAAGTGTCAAAAAATACTCAAAAACTCTTTCCAGAAATCATGATTTGGTTAGGTGAACAGTTTCATGTTGGAACTATTTTCTTTCTAACAAATTACACCCGCAAAATATATCACTGTGTAGAAGGAAAAGTGCTTCTACCTATGGATAAGAGGTGACAGCGCGAGATGTAAACATTAATGGGGTCCCCCTCGGCTGAGCCGTAATGTTAAGTAGCCCAGCTGTGCTACGTGAGTTAGCAGCAAATTCACGCTTCCTTCTGCACGGTGATTCGTTCAGTAGAAAGAAAACAGCTCCTGCATAAAACTGCCAAAAACAAGGTCTGCGGATTATCTCGAGTCACCATAATGATTCAGAGACATTGCTTTTGAGTTTTTCAAATGTTAGAGACATTTAGTTCTTTTATATAGGAGAGAAAGCAGACATCTATACTGCTGATATCTCCAACACTCTGCATCTCACACCAAAACAATCTGGATTGATAAATAGCATTACAGGTAACAGGACAAAATATATATTTTCGATTTTGGGGGGAGCTTTACCTTTAAACATTGGTTTGTCGCCATCTCTACCATCCCCATATAATGTAAACAGAGCATAAGTGCTGCAATGACTGAGTTAGCCAGTGGACAGCTCTGTGAGGACAGAAAAAAGACAAAACCAGGTTTGGGGCTTCTTGCCCCCCCTTTCCTGTCCGTATCTATACTGTCAGCTATCAAGTAAAGGCAAAACGCAACAAAAAGTAAATCCCCAAGAAACCATGTGGAATTTTTTTTGGCTTCCATTCACTGACAAAGAATCAAACATGACTCAAATACTGGGAGATATGGCCAAAATATTTCACTGCGGCTGTCAAGGCGCTGGGATGAAGAGAAACTTGTCAAAGTCAAGAATTTGAACAACAGGAGGCACCGGTTTTAGGGTCTTGGCATCGAGGTATGGTGGAGTAAAGATTAAATTATTTCACTGTCATATATTTAAGTGGGTGACCAGCTGTCCAAGAGAGCATCCCTCAACTGCAGCTTTCTTACAACCCCACGCTTGTTGGCATATTAGCATCCGCCCCGCTGAGTTGTTCTGAAAAATCATTGTGCAAGTCCTCTTTCTTGAGGGAACCTTTCTTTAGATCGTGCTTCAGCTGTGTTGGCTAAACCGAGGTAGCGGCTAGTTTATGTATCAGAAAATTAAATATGAAGTGATTCCAGGATCAAAACCAAACTCAAAATGCTCCCCAGCTCCTCCTGCTTCAAACCAAGGTGGCAGCCTGAGAAATACAGAGTGGTTGCTGAACTGTGAGGACAGCCAAGAGAACAGAATGATGTCCATCCAACAGGCTGATGCGCTCCAGTGCCTCAGTTGGAGATTTGATGCTCATGAAGGCATATTTCATATTTTACTGCTTTCAGAAAGAGCTACAAATCCACTTCTCCATCACTTTTTACTGCTTTATAGTAGCTGTTGTGCTTCAGGTTTGTCACCGTAGATGCATTTAATGGCTATCTTTGATTCCTACAGTAACTTGCATTCATGACTCTTTAAGGGTCATGAAAGTATTGTTAGAAATGATGCTGTTATTGCTGTGAAATACTTCAACTTCCAAAGGATCACAATCAAAAAACATTGTTTTTCACAAAAAAATGATCCACTGATTTACAGACGTCTCTTTCCCAATGTGAGTCAAAGTCTGCCTGGGCCTGTGGGCATCTCGTGACAGACACGGACGCCTGAAATTCCACTTTTGTAAAATTTGCATCAGAGCCTGGCGCGCTTCCAGAGGCTTGGTTGACCGCGGGGGAGACTGGAGGTTGGGCATAATGTTTCCACAGCAACACTGCTGGGTCTGGACGACGTTACTAGTTGTAATCGCTGGATGAGCAACGCAGCTAGCTACTGCCCATCAGACCTGAACAGTAGCAAAATTACCGTTCAGACCGACAAGCGTCACCAGTCAAAAATATTCTCGTAGGTCAACAGTCAAGTCAAGAGTATTGGTATTATAAATAGTAGGTTTTTAGCTAAAATGTGTTTTGGAAGCACTGAGCATACGACCGGATAAATGAGACAGGATCAGGATTTAATCATGAGTCGTGTGAGAGTTTGTATTTGAATGTTTTGAAATATTTTTGTTGTAGACACAAGCGCATATGACCAAAATTGATCAAGAATTTTCTCCTTTTTTGGATTCTTCGTTCACTGTGGCAGCATAAGAAAATAAATCTTCCTAAATTCAACATAACACAGGGTGAGTAAGTCATATGGATGTTTGAAGGGTGAATTATTTCGATAAAAGAGCAACATTTAGTTTATTCCCTTTCAATTACAGCAACAAGGGTGACTTTTTTTTGGAAATAAACAAGATACAGTCAGAGTTCTCTATATGCGAACAAGCGTTGATGCCACCCATCATTACTAACTAATTAAATTTATGTCTAAGTTTTATGTAG
Source organism: Plectropomus leopardus (assembly GCF_026936395.1). Taxonomy (NCBI): domain Eukaryota; kingdom Metazoa; phylum Chordata; class Actinopteri; order Perciformes; family Serranidae; genus Plectropomus; species Plectropomus leopardus. The sequence goes on from NC_142197.1 coordinate 10,039,558, forward strand.
TCTCTCGGTTACTGGTATCCAACACATACGAAAGCATACAGTATGTGGAAAAATAAAATAAAAAGTTGTAGAAAGGACACATAATTAATGCTTGTTTCATGTATAGGCCTTTGTTGAAAGCTGTTTCTTTGAAAGAAGCACTCAAAAAGAGAGTTCTATCATGGCAAAGTCATAGCATAATATATATGAGAGCCAAGAGGGTTCAAAAGCAGGACAAAACCATATTTTAAATCGAAATCCTCTGTGATACAAATCATTCATTTCTACCTACTGGAAAAATTTAAGAGCCCATCCTTCAGCAGAATGGAGCTCTACTGTAAACGCTCATTTCGGAGGGCTACGGCAACGTCTTTAAACGTGTTTAGTTACAATAGTTTTCCGTTTATAATTAGGGGCAAGTGCGATATAAATCACACAGGAAAATCTCATGCTACCGAGTTACAGCTACACGCTCCTGTGCCAAGAGCCGACACAAGACGTTGTGTGTGTACTTAGGATATTGTAAACTGTGGAGCGTTTAGAGGCTCCTCGTGGTCGAAAATGGTTTTTGGGGAGGACTTGTTATTAATGTTTGGGCTCCGCTGGACCACATCTGGCACTCATCACAGTGTTGTTCCAGCCCTGATGTCTGGCCAGGCTGCTCAATTAGATTTCACTTAGTCTCTTCCTCTCCTTGCAGTTGGACTCCTGCTATCTGCAAATCCCAAGCATTTGCTGAGGTCTGAGATTATAATAAAACGTGCTCAATGGGCGAGAGCGACAGCGGTGAGGTTTAATGCGAAGAGGCAGCTGTAGCTTACAGGAACATAGTTTAGCTAGAAAAATGTAAATAGGAGAGGTGAATGACTGACATTGTGACCTTCTCCTGAAACTTCCACTTTAGGTGCCCTTGAGCAAAGAACTTAAAAGGATAGTTCAGATTTTTTGAAGTGTGTTTGTATGGGGTACTTATCCAGTCAGCCTATAACATACAGTAGATGTCAGTTTGCATGCCACCAATTTGAAGAAGCAGGCTGCCATGGAAGCTAAGCAATGTATTGCCATGGATGGGGGTCAGCAAGAAAACACATTTTAGCCACCTAAAAAATGTCCTAACTAAAAAAATCTATATTAGTTGAAGTTTATTCTTTATTGTGAGTATTTTCACTGCTTTACCTTTCTTTTAGACAGCCTATTTCAACGGTTACAGTTCCCCATCTATGGTCTCATCAAAGCCACCAGACTCCATTGAGAAAAACAACAATTTTAGCTCCCTGAACACAGTAGCTGCTGGTCCATCACTGCTGAGATCCGTTTATTAGTTTGTGTTATTTTGTGACTTCGGTGAGTCCGAACTAAATCTTTAAAACACCAAAGACACACAATTACACTGATGGAGGCAGCCGAAGATTAGCAGCTCCTGTGTTCAGCGATGTAAAAACACTCATTTTCTCCGTGAAGTCTGACTTGGGAGAGAATGAAATAGTGCCTTCAATTTCCAATTGGAAATCGATATTAATGTTAAGCTGTGAAAATACTCTCAATATAGCATACACATAAACTCTTTTTTTTTTTTTTAGGTGGGGCGCCTTTTAGGGTGGCTGAAATACATTTAGCAGCAGTACAATGCTTTGCATCTGTGTCGGATAAAGTCTGCTTCTCCAAACTGGGGCGTACTTACTGATATTTGCGGTATGTAATGCACCAACTAGGGTTAAATGCCCCGCAAAACCTTGATTCAAAAAAATCCAAACTATGTCTTTAACCCTTTCAGACCTGAGGAAATTGGTTTTATTTCTCTCAAAAACATGGGAAGTGGGCAAAAGAAGAAATGGCCCCAAAATCTGTGAGAAATTAGTAACAAAAAACACTACACACAAATAACTAAAGAAAAAAAAACAACAAAAAAAAGGAAAATTACCTGAAAAAAGTGCTTTAAAAATATGAATATTGTGTAACATAATTTCCAATACATAATTATGATAATTATAGATTTATGTGATTCCTTAATTATTTTATTTTCCCCTTGCTTATTAAAATATTTTTTCTAAATCTACTAATTTCTTGCAATTTCTTAAACATTTCTTACCAAATTGCTCGTTGCCCCCCCTCATGTTTTTGAAAGAAATAGCACCAATTTCCTCAGGGTCAAAGGTGTAAATACTTGTAAAAGGCAACTGAAAGCAGTGCAAAGTTTCAGCACTCCAGGTTTCAAAGGGTTACGTGTAAAGTTGACAAGTATTTTAGGCATGCTTTTTGAGAAAACAAGCAGTGCTGAAAATCAGAAAATGCATTTTCTAAGTAAGGGAAAAACTGTAGGCTATGAACAACAGGAAAGTAGCAGGTTAAAGGTGTGCCTCTGTCTGGGAATTAAGCAGACATTACATCTGCTTCAGAGAGCGCAAAATGTGGAACTGGGCTCAGCAGCCAGATGTTACCCCCCACCCCACCCCACATCTCTCTCTCCCTCACACACACATGCAACACACACACCCCCCTCTTCTATCTCTCTACCGGGACAATGCACGAATACCTCAGTCCCGGGCGCGCGTTTTACTTTTCCCCAATTTCCAGCGCGGGCAGAGGTCAGGGTCGGCACCCCTGGAGGTGGTAACTATGGATTCAGTGCTTTACTCAGTGACATGTCAGCGGGGCGGATGTAAGCCGAGACAGTCTCTGTAAGCACCCGATAATCTGCGCTTCTTATGGGAGCGGCGCGGAGCGCGTTTGGACGCGTTTAATTGACGACTGGTCGTGTGCGCGCCCTGTGCTGCTGCAACACTACATGCATCCTTTTCGGTAGCTGGGCGTGTGCCAAACAGATGTAGGTGTGTCTGTTAGCGACATAACAGGAGCTATAGGAAAAAACGACATCAACTGATGCACTTCAAACCAAGCGCTTTGGCACGGATCTCACTGTGCAGGAGGAAGAAGCGTTCTGATAATTAAATATAATAGCTCATGTCAATACAATACAGACACATTCATTACCCGGAACTTTAGATCTATTTGCAAAATAGACTGAAAACTGACATAATGGGAACACCATCATCAAAGAAGAAGCAGTTTGATGAGCTCAAATATTTCATTCAAAGTTTCTTTGTGCAAAACAAGTGCCTGACAATACAGACTCTCCCTCATCCTTCAAAAAATAGCCTTGAGTATGTTCTCTCTGCAAGCATCAATAAACTACCACCAACCGCGTTTCATCGAAAGAAAGTGAGCTGAAGTCAACAGAACATGACAGGGCTTGTGATCAAGTTTATGTAAATCAGCTCATAACCCCCAATTTATGCTAATTTGCCTAAAAAGAGCAAAGTGTGCTGCTTTAAAGCTCCCACACTAGGCTCATTTTAGGTTTAAACCTGTATTTTGGGTTTTTACTATAACATCTTTACATGTTTCAATAATAATATAAAAACAATAATGCCTGACTATATCTGTATTCAATATCTCTCTGAAATGCTCATTTTTTCACTGCAAAACAGTCCAGTGGGAAACACAAAGGAACGTATTTACTATGTTTAATTTTTAGAGTTTATAAAGTAGCCTATAGTTGTGACATCACAAGTTAACATAAATCCTGACTGCTCATTGAAAGGCACATTTTCTGAATATGAACTGTGCCCTTTTCTCTGCAGACTGGGCATTTGAATTCTTTTCACAGTATAATACACATACCTGCTTAAATTTAAAAAGACATAGAAATCGGACTTTTTACAAAATGGGACCTTTAAGGTAAAGTCTTGACTGTCAAAATCAAATTGCAAAATGTGAGAAAGGTAGTGCAATTTCGGTTTTGTTTCTTTAATATTTTTTTATCCTTGACTTTCTCAGTGTAATTCCCACTTTAATTCCAAAACAAAATGAAGCAAAAATGCACAAAAAATAAAGAGAAGAAATTGCCCATGCAGATAATTCAACATCTCCCAGAAGCACAGCTCTTTATGTCTCACCTGTGTCCAATATAGTGAGCACAGCACACACCACAGCTTGGTAAATCCATACGTTTGTCCTCATGGTTAGGATCTTGAAAGCAGGTTAGGAAATCCGGATTAATTGGGCGGCAGACTCGGTGGTTGTGTGAAGTCCAGAGTGGCTGATGATGAACCAGCAGAAGACTTGTCTTCCTCTCACAGATATGCAACTTTTCCAAGAAACCACACGTCCTCGGTTCAACCCCCTTTTACTCGAGTTTGTGCTGCTCTCTAGCAGTCTCCCTTCACCACTGTCAAGACCTGTGGAATAAATAGGGACACTTCCGGTTCTTAATTTCAAAGTAAAAGCGGATGTGACTCACAAGCCAAACGTTCTAGATGTTAAAGTCTGGCGATGGTTACTTTTTTTTTCCCAAATAAGAAATGATTTACGTCACTTCCTAAACTTTATCTGTCCTATCAGAATTGAAAGCTCTTCTCAAATCATTATAAGAAAATCAAGCAAAAAAGCTTTTTGAATGGTGTGCAATTCCCCCCCTCAATCCTATGACTGAAAAATGCTTTTAAAAGAAAGTATAACTGTACCCTTGTTTATCGCAATTTATTTTTTTCTTCTTTCTATTTATTTATCATTTGTTTTAATCATTTATACTCTTTGTGCATACTTATATCATTCAGATTTGTTGTTTTCTACATGCGTCGTTACCATTTACCTGAAGTCTTTTACATGTTCATTTTCTCAAAAAAAAAAAAAAAAGAAGTGTGGGGATGGTTCATATTTTTTAATTTTGTCAAGAAATTCCAAATTTCAAAAAAATTCCAAAACTTGCAATTAATTGGTCTTACCAAAAAATGTCTGTGTAGCCAAATGTTGATTCAGTGTAAAAGACAAGGTCATCCAAAAACTATTAAAACACATTTTATCTGGTGATATGCGCTTTTATGACATTCTGCATACAATATTCTGTTACCCAAATAATTGGGCAGTAATTGTGCATTAATCCGCATCTGAAAATAGTGCCCAACAAATGCATATTTTACTTCTTACTAAATACTGACAATCGATTTTTTGACCCATTTTACATCTTATTAGCCTTATTTTTTAAGCGCACTGAGAGGTTATCTGTAGGAAATGGAAACACCATTTACTTAACCTCAAATTCTCCCAGTTATCAAAGCATTTTTAGCATACTTCTATAAGCATGCAGGATTATGCAAGATCCCAGTTATCAAAGGAGTCAGCCAGAATAAGCCAACCATGATAGAATAATGGTGTGGTTGTTCTGTACATCGCTCCAGTTTTAGCAGCTTTAAAATGGAACTTTAGTAATTTGTCTTTTGACACTCATACTGTATTTTTTAAGCAGACTGGTTTGGAGAGCATTTTGTTATAGTGTAGCCTTCCCTTCATTATGCATTTTAAAGAGATAGCTCAACCCGTAAACAAAAATACATATTTTTCCTCTTACCTGTGGTGCTATTTATAAATGTAGATTATTTTGGGTTGAGTTGCCGGGTGTTGGAGATATCGGCCGTAAAGATGTCTGCCTTCTCTCCAATATAATGGAACTAGATGACGCTCAGCTTGTGGTGCTCAAAGTGCCAAAAAATACATTTTAACAAGTCAACAGCAACGTCTTTTTCCTGAAACTATGATCCGGTTACTCAAGATAATTCTCAGGCTGCAACATTAGCTACATAAAAGGTAGTAGCTGAAAGAGCAGTGGACACATGCTTCATTCTGCACAGTGATACAGTTGGCGAGTGTAGTTCAGTAGCAAGACAATAGTTCCAACATAAAACTGCTCACAACAAGGTCTGTGGATTATCTTGAGCAACCAGGTCATGATTTCTGGAAAGAGACATTGCTGTTGATATCTCCAACGCTCTTCAACTTGCTCCAGAACAATCTGCATTGATAAATAGCACTAAAGGTTTCAGTAAAAGGTGAGCTGTACCTATAACATCATATTGGTGAGAACACACTGACCACTCTCTTATATGAACAATATACAATTTATATGTTGCAATCAAGAGCTGAAATGATGGTTATAAAAACTCTCTGGATAATGTTTATACTATTGTATTTTCTATTTGATGTTTCAGTTCATCAGATAGACAGTTTGACATTTTGGTAAAGGGAAAGAGCTGAACCAAAATTATTATAACAATTATTAAATTATTGACAATTATTAGCATTGATTAAATACTTGAAAGAATGTTCTAAGACTTATTTTAATATAAGCTTGTTAACATTTACTGTCATAGATGACTTGCTCTCTTGGTGTTGGCAACAAACCTGTGAATGTTGTCTTTAACTATAATTAGCATTCATGTTATTTACAGCATGCTTGATGGCTTTTTAGTGAGCGATACTTGTTAATGACTATAATAATAACTTGACTTTTAATGACTCCCCAGCTTTTGTTTCATAACAAAACCCAAAAGTTGTTTAAATGAATGGCTTTTAACTAATCTATGATGCATTAGTAAATGATTTCACAACTGCTAACTTGACCATCAATTACAACTAATAAACCCATTACAAAGACTGTGTTTGTAGAAAACTGTGCCCTTTGACAGCAGGTGGTGGTGATCAAGGGGATACAGCACACAGAATTAACTTTAGGGAAGAAGTAGTGGCCATAAACATAACTGATGAACCTTGTGTTGAGCTGGAGGTCATCAGACAAGATCATCTTGACAAGACCTGTCTCTGCTCACTCGTCTCACTTTGGCTCAACTGAAAAGGCAGATGGGACTCTTTACATGGTGCGCCAAAGAACACTTGGCACAATGTAGTGATTGCATCCTCAAAGGATAAGCCAGTTGCAAAAGGCCTAATACACAAGACAAAGTGCATAAAACATGCAAAACAAGCAGTAAAAAGCCCACTGACGTGTCCCTAAGCAAGACACTGACACTGCCTCAAATCCAGTTTGTCTTGGACGATGACCAACTGAACCCTCTGACATTAAAAGGCTTTGATTTATTCAGTCAAACTGGTTAGCTTTAAGGTGTTAGTAGTATAGAAGCCCATGTCCCCCAATGTGATGAAAAAAATTCTAATAACTAATTACTTAGTATTTCCAAATAATAAAAAAACTTTCTCAAAATATTGACTAAATATCTCATGTCATTATTTTGAGAAATTAACATATTATGTTAAGAAAGCATCTCATTTGAGATTTTCAAGAAGTCATATTTAAGAAACTAATTCATTATTTTGAATATACTAACTATTTTGAGGAAAATTTTTCATTATTTCCGGAGCTCAAAAAAAGTCATGTTTGAGATACTAAGTCATTATCTTTTAGAAAGTTTCTCATTTATCTAAAGCATTTTTTGGAGATACTTAGTCTTTATGTTTTAGACACTCCTTTTAGAGAAAGTTTCTCAATGTTTTGAAAAACTATTATTTAAAAATACTGGATCGTTATTTAAAAAAATAATAGAAGTCAGTATTTTGAGATACTAACTCAATATTTTGAGAAAACATGTCATTTTATGTTGCTAAGTCATTATTTTGTGTTAAAAAGTTTGAGAATTAACTCATCATTTTGAGAAAGTTTATAATTAATTTGGAATGCAGTCATTTTTTGAGATGCCAATTCATTATTTTTGAGATGATCACTTATTTTAAGAAATTTCTTACTGTTTTGGGATACTACGTCATTTTTGAAAAAATACTAATTGCTTATTTTGTAGAAAGTTTAAGATACTGTCATCATCACATTAAGTTATTCATTTTAAATTACTAAGTCATTATTTTTTACTTGAACTATTATTTAGTACGTATAGTATTATAAACATTTTAACTTTGGAATACAAAGTTATTATTTTGGGATACTAAGTCATGGAGATACTAACAGATTATTTTGAGATATTTACTCATTATTCTGAGATAAATTAGTAATTATTTTGAGAAATTTTGTCATTGTTATGCGATACTAGTGACCAAAATGCATTGGACAGAGATGCAGTGCAACACATCTGCAGCAGCATGCCTGCAGCAGAGCTCGTCCTCTATAATAAACTGAATAATAAACTGAAGTCTTTAAACTGATCACGGAAGACACACTTGCCCACTTGGGCATTGTGCAGCTTATCTCATCATGTAGCTCGGTGGCCTTACAAAAATCGATGTAAAAACAGAACAAAATAGCCCCCCCCAAAAAAAAAAAGCCAACAGACATAAGCTTAAAAATGGTCAACATTAATTCCTGTACAAGAGGTAATGCGAAGCAGCAAAGCAATGTTGTGCGTGTTTTCACATGTCACATACAAAACCGATAAAATCAATGCATCCTGTTGTCAAAACAATCTCATAAATGAACTCAGTAACAGTTAGTGCCTTTCCCTTGGCAGAGCTCAATCCGCACAAACTGAAACTGGCAGCGATCCAACACCAAATACATGGAATCTGGATTATGTACGAAATCAGACTCCACCCTGTCTACCTGATGTGCTGCCTCTGTGCCCCATGTCTTTTGGCCCTAAATCATAATTTTTTGATATTATATGTCATTATTTTGCAATAATAAATATTTGTTTGAAATGTTAATTTATTATTTTGAGAAAGCCTCTGATTCTAATGACATACAGGATCTTTTTCTTTTTTTTTTTTAATCATATTGTCGGAAATTGGATTCCACATTTACTATATTCATGTCAGGGCAAACTTTGCATATTCTCAAACAGTGTCATAGCGTGTAAACTGCCACTTTCTATGATTAATGTGCTTGGTAAAGTGACACACCTTAAACTGGATTGTACACACCTGATCTATTGATATAATGCTATGCAACATATTGCGACAGTGTCTTTCCTTCTTTCATAGACACACAGAGTCAGCTGTTCTCATGAAAGTCACATCATAAAAAATATGAAAAATATTCGGGGACTGAGGGAATATTTGTCTCACAGTTCAAAAAATCCCCTTGAGAGATAGAGGTATGGGGGAAAACACAGGAGTCTATTTGTGGCTTGATCCAAAGGCACATTTGAGATTGACCTCGCATAGCCCCCATAAAGAACTAAAGTATTTCTAATATATAAGAATACTATTGGACAGAGCATGCAACTTTATAATGTCCTTTACTTTTATTATAGGAATATTACATTGATTATTGGAGTGTAAAAATACCATAAAGGTAACTATAAAGCCAAAATTGAGCACCACAGACACAGTTTAAATCCCTATAGGGACACTGTAAGACATTTAGTGTGTGTGTTTGTGTGTGTGTTTAGCTGGGGCAGCTGGAAGTAATCCTATTTAGGTACCAGCGTACAGGACTTTTGTTGGGCCCTAACCCTTATTTGACAGGAAATCCACACTTCAGCCGTTAACGGGCGGCGGACTTAAAGCCCTCCAGAGAGAGCAGCAGGGGGAAGAAATGGTTTGAGGTAAATGCCAGACGCCCGGCCGTCCCTCATTAAGACGCGTGCAGGTCATTTAATTTTTCTTTGGTCCCTTTTCCTCCCTTTGGTCTGCGTGTATGTGTGTGCAGGAAAGTACCAGCAGGTGTAGAGGTGTGTGTGTGTGTGCTGAAGACAGCGGCTCTAGGCCTTGGCAGCAGGCACGGAGGTACACTGCACACCGTACACACATCACACCCGCAATGTCAATCAGTGTCAGTGCAAAGAAGAAATCCAGACTCTCCGAATTTTTGTAGATTGGTGCCTTTTGAACTGCAGCTAGCCCTGTCCCATGTGCTTCACAAGCCTCAGGTAAATAAGCTAGGTTTGACAGCTGATTATGCATCGGGGGAGAAGACGTTGGAAGTAGGAGTGCTCTTTCATAACTGACCAAAGCAATGGGAGTATTAGCTTCCATGCTTTATTTTTTCACTCAAAGCCCCGGGCCTTACGCTGACGATTCCAAAATGTCAGTCATAGCGCTGCATTGTTAATTAGAGCATGGGAAGTTTGGTAGCTCTGTGTTATACAAGACTGATGAGCAACTTTATTTCAATAATAGCTTAAGATGTAATCAGCATAACTGACATGAAGCTCACAACTGCCAGGAACAACAGGGTTTAATAAGTTCTTGGACTGTGTGACAAGGTACTTCTAAAGTAATTTCTAGACAATTTCTAGCTAATTTGTGATCACCCTAATAAAGTCCAGCAGTCCTCTGTCATCAAAGGGATCCTGAGATTAAACTTCAATGACTGTATCTTTGCCGAAGTGTAGACTGAAGGACAATTAGGCTTACAACGCCAGAGAAAAGTAAAAACAGTAAAAATTGTGCTGTTATCTTTTTTTTTTTTTTGCTTGTTTTGGAGTTTGTAACACAAGCGCTTTCCATGGATTTAAAAAATATAGGTTAAAGTGCAGGTAAATCAACATTTTACAAACATTTCTTTTTTCACAAATGTTAGAAAATACTTTTTGAAAATGTGTGAAAAGACTGGAAACTGTGTATTTCTAGAATTAATCAGTATTTTTGTGTACATGATTTATAGGGAGGGCCTAAAGGCCTGCTGGATGATGCACTGGAGCCAAACTTAACGTAACACAGTCTCCCAGGGATGATGTTTTTCTGTATGCTGACACAGAATTTAGCTATGCCCTGGTCACCTCGTCAAAAAGCCTACGGGATTTTTCTATTGGAGTTTGTGGAGATTACTTTGCTTAACAAAAGAATCATTGCCAAAATATAAACTCTGTGTTTATATTCTGCAATTATACAAATGATCATCAATTTTAGGATTTTTAAAACTTAAATGCCATCACCAGAGATGAAAAGCTAATGTTAGGCTATAAATGAACTACACTTTTTTTCATTGTTTTCAAACCTAATTTTAAAGATTTGACTTTAAACAAAATGCACTTTTTTGTGTGGTGTGATAGACTCACTCAAAAAAGTAGGCTATTTTGTAAGCCTCCCATCTCAAAATCGTGAGTCGAGGTATAGCTTATTTTTCAAAACTACACAGCATTACAATAATAAGGGATGTTACAAACACATAAAACTTTAACACATAGTAGCTTTTTAAGGGCTCTTTTTTGTGTCTCTTTTCGCTTTCTCCACATACCCACATAAACACACACCTCTTTCATGGCCTGCTGAGCAACGTAAAGAGGTGTGGACAGGGCAAATGAGGAGGTGAAGGAAGGAGACCCTGAGAGATGGGTAATGTTTATCACCAAGGAGAGCTGGGTGTTTGTGAGGATCGTCAGCTCCCAAGGCCAAAACCTGTCAGCACTCACAAAATGCTGCCTCATCTGACTCACTCCTCAAAGTACAACACCAACAGGTAGAATTCCTAAGACTAACCGGTTTTTACACAAAGCTCATGCGATTATCCGGCTAGTTTCAAGATTTTAAGTACCTGCATTAACAGCAGCTGTTAGAACAGAATTCAAAGTGTCAAAACCACAATTTTTTGACCACCAATGTATATGGTTGCTCTGTGTCTCTACAAAGTTTTAGTTCTTGGTGAGAATGAAAGCAGCCATTCGATTTTGAGTTGCTTTCTTGTTCTAACCAATTCTTGAATGCGAAAGACCTTATAGATTGTACCAGCCTGGGGCCAAAACTCTGTGTACATTTCATGTCTCGAACTGTATGTGCACACAGAGTCATAAATAAGCACATACCTTCTTTTCTTCAAGGTAATAAAGCTTCGCCTGGTTCTCTTTGATGAATCTCGACCATTGTGGTGCTAAAGGCATGTGCACGAGCTGCATTTCCACATGCACAGTTCATCTTAAATGAACACATAAACGCCCTAAAACATCCATTTTCATATCGATATTTGTGCCCCTCCACTACTCTTTATACTTGTTTATTAGAAATGCAATAAAGAAAATGTAGCTTCACCAACTGTTGCATTGGCAAGGTTCTTAAACAGTAAAAGAAAAGTTGTCATTATGTTATGTTGAATAATTATTATCACTAAACTGCAAAAGGATGACAATGACTCATTCAGATGACTCTCACGCTAAAAACTGACTTTAGAAAGTGCTTCACAATGATGAAATTAGATGATCACTTACATGAAGATGATTATATAAATGATGACATTAGTCAGTCATAAATGATTTTATATTTCCCTCATAATTGTGCCTTTGATTGACATTTTGAACAACGTTGTGTAACCTAAGAAATAATAATACAATCAGTGAAACTAGCCAACAACCTCAAAAGCGCTCAAATGATATTCGATATCCTCCTTTTCATATAACCCGCAGCTATCTCCGCTATAACTCGTTAAACACCCGCGCTAAAGCTGCTTTCACACCGCCGTGTGGTAACTCGCTGCCTCCAATCATTTCGGAAGGCAGCAGAGGGGGAGCAGATTCCAGCACAGCAGTATGGGGTATTTAGCAGTTACCACATACATGCACATACACAGATTTTGTTCAAACCGTGGAGTTCAGTGTTAAACTTCTAGCGGTTGCCACCTTGGTTTGGTCATTCAAGTGGTGGGCATCACAGAGGCAGAGAGAAGACAAGATAGAGGATGTCATGATGTTGGTGTCTGAATACCAGAAGTTGTTCAACATGACAATAGCAACTTACACAGACAACCAGAAGAAAAACTGGGCCTGTGATAACATTTCCATCAAACTTTAGACTGGTAAATTGTCCAAATATGTAGATATCTTTGGTAATTTGGTGATTTCTGTTGTGTCGCTGCAGCATGCAGCTACAAGGTAACTTGCACTTCTGCCATTATTCTTTGTTTTCTTTCTTTGCTTTTGGGGGAACAATAAGTTGTCAGGGCGGTTACCGCATAGCGTCATCAAAGCAACTGAAAGTAATGCTTAAGGTGTGCGTATTCGTACCACAAACATTCTTTACAATAACACAATGTGTGTGGGAAAAGGTGTAGGGCATGGTTTTTGTGAGTACACATTGGTTTTGCATCTGAGCAAAGAGCAAGGTCTACCACTATCAGAGGAGGTATCGTTATTGCTGTGTTACACCATAAAGTGGCCCAGGGATGAGGTTTTTCTGTAGGCTGACGCAGGTGTTAGCGTCCCCTTGTTCCCTCGTCAAAAAATTTGCAGGATTTTTTCAGTGGATTTCGGATAATTCCAGAAAATAACCTCTGAGGCAACCACATGTTTATGATACATGTTTTGTTCAAGATAATCTTCACAAATGAACACCGCTTTCATAATTTTTGAAGGATTAAGGGATCGCCAGAAGTAAAATGCTAATGTTAGGCCAGGAGGAAGAGGCGTATCATCTGGTGGCAGTGTGAGAGCAGCTTCACTGACTGCATTATTTCTTAGGTTAAACCACGTTATGTAAAATGTCAATCAAAGAACCATTTACAAAGTTTATTTTAAATGATTTGATGATGTGATGGTTGATTAATGTCATCAGCTATATATATGTTAATCTACGTGTTAGGTATTATTCAGTTTTATTGTTGAGAAGCACTTCGTAAAACCAGGTTTTTGCATAAGTGCCATATGAATAAATTATTGTCATCCTTCTGACATTTAATTATAAAGATGATTCAGATTTTACCACAAGCCTTGTTTGCAGAAACATGATAATTAGTTGTGCAGACACTACAAATCAACATAGCATAATGACAGCTTCTCTTTTACTGTTGAAGAACCTCACAGATGCAACACAATAGGTGAAATTGCATTTCCTTTACCGCATTTTTAATTGACAGGTCTAATGAGTTGTGGAGAGACACAAGTATCAATATGCAAATTCATGTCAAAGTGGCAGAATAATGGCACATTTCTGCCTTAAACAGGCAGTGGAGAAGCTTATATCTAAGTAGGGGTTAGATGATGTTAAATTTTACCTGGAATCACCTTTTCAGGGTTGAGGTGTCCACACCTTGACCTGGGACAATATCACTAACAGCGCTGATCATATACATGAAGGGATTTTACGCCATTGTGTCTAATTACTTTACACCCCAGCTGCCCAGCAAATTCTCCCCCTGTCCCCGCTTCTCTCCATTCCTGCACATGAAGGAGCCTAATCACCGAAGTGATCTCCCCCTTTTCACCTCTGACCCCCCCCGACACTACAATAACAACCTCCATACCAGCCTCCCAACCCCTTGATGCTCTCCCCCCAATTAGGAGGGTGCTTTTCCCCTTGCAGATGACAGATGAGGGGTCAGGGGGTTGTCAGACCCCCTTGCTAGTTTCTCGTTGTGCCCACCGAGGGATGAAACAGGAGGACGTCTTTGCCTTGGGGAATGACAAGGAAAAAGGTTTAGACATGGAAGTTGTACTGACATAGATAAATGACTGGCGGAGAACTGGGCACGGGAGCACGAGTGGGGAAGGCAGGGCGGGAGGCAAATGGGGTTTTAGACCTCTTGGATGAAGTTACAGAAGAAAAAGATATTTAAGGCAAAGTTAAAAGACTGAAATGAGACTGCTGCAACGAGACTTAAAAACCGTGACATGACGTAAAGAAAATCAGAGGTCAGATGAAGAGATAGTGAGCGGATTGAAGGATTGAATGACCGGAGTAAAAATGAATGAAATCAAGAACGGGAGGAAAAAGACAGAGGGAGATGAGGCAGCGCTCGCTGTGCTGAGACGCTGCAGCGGGCCTTTTTCCTCCGCTGCAATAAAAGCAGAGCTGCAGTCCAATGAATCAAGGCGTTGGGGGCTTTCCTCTCTCTGTTGTGTGTTATGTCCACTGCTAATGGCCAGCAGATGTGGAGGTATTTCACAAGTGTGGCTTTGGAAAACATTCCCGCACATAAATCCAATTAGGTCGGACCCTGCATACGAGCTAGCTAGCGAGCAGGAGAGTGCGTTCACGACCGCCCAAATGCTCCACAGACTCAGTTGACTTAGATAATCTGATTTTTAACAGCAGGTAAAGGAAGATGTAGACTTGGTTATGGTTTAAGGCTTTTTAAGCTTAAGTAAACCAATGCCCTAATTCAGGATTTTGGCTGTTTGGGTTTGTCTGGTTTTGATTTTGTGGCGTATGATCAACTTTGACAGCTCAATGTTTGCTGTCAGGGTTTTCTTTACACAGGTGGTCTAAAAACAGTTAAACTATACTAAAAAGAGAGGATTCATGAGACAATGTCACAGATTGCATTTCAGGCCAAAGTTGTATCATCAATTGGAAATGCTCCCTCTCCCCAGATCACCTGCCCTGGGATCAAATCATGCAGATTAAATAACCAAGCACAAACTCTGTGCCAAGCTAATATACTTTAGGGCAGCAATACTTCAACCTAATCATGTTTCCTATGGGAGTCGTTCTACAAAAGAACGTCACCCTCCTAAATTCAGTTATTTGTTCCTGATATCACAATGCCTTGTTTGGACAGGAGACAGGTAGCCAGATAACCCCTGGCTTCTATCTGTTGCTCCAATATGGACTTCATTTTGTGGGATGAGGTCAACAGTATCACACACAATGATGAAATCACCAAGCGATAAATAATACGTTTGTTATTAAGTCCTTCAATTGCAAACTGGCTCGCAAATATTTTCTTCATTCATTGTGATCTGTCCAGCACAAATATGTAATAGTACAGGCTCATTTCAGCCATCAGCAAGGACCCTTCCTACGGCCTGATTGACTTTTCCATTAACTAGCTAAGCCTCATCCCACTTACTGTTGCTATCAAGCTTTCTGTTTTCTCACAACTGTTGTCAATTGGCTGACATTGGTCTAAACGTCATGTCTTCAGAACATGTAAAAACACAGTGGCTGCTGCAGAAACATGGTAGAACCAAGAAGTTGAGCACACTGTCCTCTGCACTTCCAATTATAGGAGATTTATCGAGAACAGTGTTTCCGTATAGAGACCTTTATTAGGTTCCGTTTGATGATTGTAATCTAATGAAGGCCTCTGTAATAAAACATTCCCAACGAATCTCTTATAATTGCAAATGTAGAAGACAGTGTGGGAGTTTACTGTTTTACACTAGTCGGCCTTTGGTCCTCGTAAACCCACTTGTTGACCTATAAGTGGCCCAAAGTTGAGCTTTTTTATGCTCTGGAAACATCAAATTCCCACTCAATGATGCACCAATATTCATTTATAAATAAAAGAAGGATGAAATACATTATGCAATTGAAAAGTTATGTTTCATAATAAGTCTATGACAGATGAAATGACAACAGTAAATTGCATTTGGCCTTCAGCTGCCCTCAATTACTCAGTGAATGTTGGCTCAGTTGGCGCTCAATAAATGTTTTCCAGAATCTAGTATCAAAAATAGCTTTTGCTGCCTGTTAAATATGATGCTTTATTTGCGAGCTTTGGACTTTGAGTGTGCAAAATCTTTATCTTTTCGACACACCTGTCCATCAAAACTTACATGCAAGACAGCAGCTTTTGATGCGAAGCCTGCAAATAAAATTAAAAATGTTCTGTTTGGCATAGTGAGCTTGGTTGACATTACCATTCTCCTCGGGATACTTTTATGTGAAATCCAGTTTCGTGTAGGCCAAGTCATAAAAGAGCATATTTTGTCCACATTTGGGCTTGACCACAGCCAATAACTGGTATATTAAAAAACTGCAAACTGACCACAGTTAACAAGACCCGGAACATCATCTTAGCAATTACAACAGAACAATCTGACCCAGAGTCAGCGCCCAGCAGTGGCTACAGCCTACTGTGTCTGGATCATGAGCTATTGTTTCGAGTGTGGCAGCTGCTGCAGGCTTGTCTGGCACCTCATTCACTGCTAACTGACTCCACGTGTGCAAAAGGACAGGTCCACATACATGTACTCTCTGCACACACACTCTAAGGTCCACACATAAATGCACACCTCGCCACACGCCACAGACAGACGCACGTGCACGCACACACATTCACTAATCCCCCAGCTTTAGTGGCACAGCGGGAGTGCAGTGGTCTTGTGTGGCTTTATTAACTGGGGTGGGGCAGGGAGAGGTGAGATGGTAGAGAAAGGGATGGAAGGATGGAGGGAGGGGGGGAGAGAGGACAGAATAGGGTGGCGGGGGGGAGTCCCACCAGGTGCTAATAGATTTCCTGCAGCTTTGAAACTATGGTCTCCTGGAATGGAGTCGGGTTTCATCTGTGGCAAATTACCCGGACCGAGGATTGACCTCCCTTCAACACACACCCCAGACACACGCCTGCGACACACATTCTGACACACACTTACCAAGTGGGACAGCCATGTGCACACACCCACAGTTACACCTACATTGCACTAACATACAACCTCAGTGGTAATATACCTATCAATTTTCTCTATTTAATAGAATAGCTCAGTATTTTTGGAAATGCTCATATCTTTTTTTTGTTTGTCTGAAAGTTATGTAAAGATCACAGTTATGTAAGAAATCTCAACGAACACACATAACCACATCATCAATCCGTCCTCAGTTCAGAATTATTTCAGTCAAATCAGATTTAGCTGTTCAACAAAAACATTTGTTTCTTTTTTTTTAGCCCATACATGTTTTACAGATGGAACAGAGTTCAGCGGGACATTCAGTGTGACAGTGGCATTAATAGTATACAAGCTAATGGCGGATCGACAGTGTGTAACATATTTTTTTGCCGTCACTAGATATCAAACAAAAGCCAGTGTATTGTATTAAGATGCTATGAGCTGGAAATTTACCACAATTAAGCAGAAGTGAGAAGATAGTTTTCTCTGAGCCTTACGGTGCAGAGTCAGAGCAATGTGCGTTTTTTTTTGGCGATCTCAGGCTGTTGTAGAAATTCCCTTCGGCCCAATATGGTAATTTCTGGCTCCAAAAATCAAAAATGGCAACCACCAAAATGTCAGATTTGAGGCTTTAAAACTGGAGTCTACAAACCAACGAATGATGTCACGGTGGCTATGTCCATTATTTTTTACATTCTGTGGGATCACAACTATCTTTGCATACTGACTGGAGGCAGAAACAGCTAGTCTGCATCTCAAAGTGAAAGAAAAAAACAACAAAAAATTAACAATGTTGTACTACAACAATTCAGTTCCTGCACTGGAAAAACATTTTAGTTGGGGAGTTTAGAGGTTTTGTTTTTTAAATTCAGACATGTTGAAGCAATTGCTTAACAAACTTTTCCTGTTTCTATTCTTACTGCTTGGCTAAGCTAATTAGTTGCTAGCTGTTGCGTCATTTCCGACAGACACAAGCATGGTATTAATCGAAAGATTAAGTTTGACGTTTGCCTTCTTTTCTAACTCCCAGAAAGAAAGCAAAAACATGCATTTACCAAAATGCTAAAATGTTGCTTGAACTCTCTCATCTACCTCCACTGCACTAATTATGCATTAACGCACATTTACACACACTCAACATCCAATTATCCTTGCGCCACACACACATAGGTTCACCACATGCCAACCCTTTGATATTGTAGTGGGAGAGGTGCTGCACTTGCCTGTCTGCATGCTTGTAATTTCTCTTTCTCTGCACATGTGTGTGTGTGGGTGGTTTGTGTTTGCGCAAGTGGTTTCGAGATGAGGTTTTTAAAATGAGTCACACTATCAAGATTTATGTCACATAAGTGTTTATACATGCCGTATACTGTATGTATGGGCGAGTGGAAGGTTTTATGAGTATGTTTATCTGTTGTGTGGCTGTGTTTTTTGTAGTTATCAATATACAGTGTGTGTGTTTGTGCGTGGGCTTGTAGGAATGTGCACATCTGTATAGCTCCAGTTGTGAGATGCAGCTGTAGGTTAATTTAGCCATAGTAGACAGAACTTGGCGTGTCAGAGGATCTTTAAGGGAGTAGATTTGTTTTTGTGTGTGCCAGACCTCAGTGCTTAATCACACACATTATTATTACACACAGACAAAATGCTGACTCGCTGTCCTGATCAGACACCCGGGGCTCGCAGCAGAGGAAATAACTCACTCTACCAGAAAAAATGCTGTCTGCCTGATTTCGTGCCTGCGTTATGTAAATGTACTTGTATCCGATCTATCATTGTATCAAGAGACTCCATAAGACTCATCGTAGCTGTTTGTCTGGTGGTGTTAGTCATTGTTTATGACTCGGAGCATGAATCTGTGTGTTTGATCTGACAATCAGTCAGTCGGCCAGTTAAAAATCTGTCTGAAAGTAGTCAGAGCACGGGCCAGATGCTGACAAATCTCTGACAGTCCAATTTACTTTTACTATTTACACGGTTTGCAAGACTGATTCATGCTGCTTCACTGCTTCATAAGCAGATTACTCTTATCAGCAGAACAACTGTCATTTCCTGTAAAGAGTAAACTCATCACAAGTCACAAAAAACGTTTCAGCCCAGTTGTCGGAGGAAAGTTTTGCAAACCTAAATATGTTACATTTGTATGTTTCTTAGGTATCATATCAACATTTGTTAAGTGATGTAATATCTAAGGTGACCTTGTTATTGGGAGGTGAAGGCAATGGTGAATGTTGGGTCAACTAGGCTTTTTTGCATTTTTACCAGCAGCTTTTTAGGCATGAAAAGTAGCTGTTTTTTTAATGAGACATTGGTGCTTCTCTCCCAAGATACTGGCCCAAAAAAGTGCTGGTATTTTATCAATACATTCTGCTTTTCTTCCTGGTATATTGCCCCGAAAAAATTGATTGTTTTGTAGTGAGACATTGTTGCTTTTCTTCCTAGAAGAAAAAATAATGTTTTTACTGAGAAATCACTGCTTTTCCTGCTGGGATTGTGCCCCACACAGCAAAAAAAAAAAAAAAAAAAATTAAATTCTTGACCATAACAAAGAGTTTTTTCATGCATAAACAGAACGTTATCCGCAAACTTTTTGAAATGCAAAGCTACAACATATTCGCTAACACAATAAAGTGCAAATGTAATGTATCTGTGGTTTGCAGAAATGATCAATGCCATCTTTTCTGACGACTGTATTGTGCACTCTGTGCTTGGAACGTGTCTACCTAGGCTAGTCATTTTAGTTATGTACTGAAGGAATTATATTATTTGGACCTGAAGTTTTTCTTTGATCATTTAATGTTGTACACTAGTATTGATATATTCAACTCATTAAACTACCGAACAAACTTCCAGAAAAAAAAGTGTCCCTGTTACCCTGGACAAATCACTGATCTTAGTGTGACCATTTTTCATTTGAACTACTCACTACCAAAGAAATGGCTCCTATAAAAATGATTCCCTGCATGTTCTGTGGAACATCCAAAGTAATATGGACACTGACTCTGGACAGATGTGTTCCTGGTCAGTTTTTAGTAAACTTGATATATAAAATGTTTTTAGTGGTGCAACTACCTCTTAGCTGGGAGGAGGAACTTAGTAGAATCTTTGGGGTTGCCTCTCATCCATTCGGTGTCGTCTAGACTCCACATTTTCTGTTTCTGTTTGGATTAAACAAATGAGAAATACAATGTTAGTGAGTGATCTTAAGAGGTGTTTAGATAGCAAGAAAGTGAAGGTTCCTAAAATGTTGAGCTACTGCTTTAAACTCTTCTGAAGACCAATTTCCAAATTACATAGGTTTTTGCTGAATCAGTAAAAGTCATGCAGATGAATCTTCTCTCTTCTCTTCTTTCAAGGGTAGCTGTGTATTTTTTCCCCTTTTCCTGTTCGGGCACCATCATTTTAAGACAAAGTTTTGACAGCTTGTTTCTTTTTCACCCCGGGTCTGTCTGCAAAGCTCTGTAAGTGCTGCTCTGTTTTCTCCTCTCCTCTCCCCTGAGATAAGGACCACTCATATTTCCAGTCAAGGACAGCTGATACAAAACCGTGGGTGATGCTGGTGATTCAAAAACCACATCAAATCTCCGGTGCTGGTCACTGCACGGCCCAGTGAGGGAGGGCGTCCCACATCTGCCCTGGGTATTTTTCTGTTTTCCCAATACAGCCAGAGCCCCCTCTTTAGCTTCACTTTCTCTGCGGCCAAAAAACATGAAAGGAACATGAAAAGCCAATGCTACCAGACTGCAGCAATTACAACACAGTGAGTGCATAAATGACCAGCAGATGAGTCACAAAGTGAGGGCTCCAAATACAGACCCAAAGTGGTGCAGGAACAAGAGAGCAGGTGAAGGAGATTTGGAATTTAAACTGTTTTGGAAAGACGATGGAAAAGTGTTGATTTTGCCAAGCCAACTGTATAAACCTCCGGTTTTAATGAAGTTTTTTTCTGAGCTTTCAGGTGGTCCAAGTTGCACAAGGCTGTGTAAATAATATCTTTTGCTAATTTTTGAAGGAATTACATTTCAGAGTTGTTTGTACACACAAGAATTCATTTTACGTCAATTATACAGTAATATATGTCATCAATACAGCGTCACTTTTATCATGCAAGCCACATTTTAAAAAAATGCACTGGAAAACACTGGAAAGCCTTTCTTTATTTCGGTAACAAATTAATACTATCTTTTGTATTTAAAATATTTGAACAGACAGTTCACCTCGTATAGGCGAGAATGTCCTCCTTCCAAGCTGCTGCAATTTTTCAAATGTAATGTGACACATTCATCAAATGACGTTACTCACCTTCCCGAGAAAGCATGTGTGGCCTCCAGGCAATAGCGCATGAGTTCACATGAAGTTAACCCCAGACCACTGTTTTGAGATCGACCCACGACTGCTATGCTGGATAACACCTGGATCCCCAGAGAACCGTGACATTGTACAAAATGTACTGAATTCTGGGAGAAACATTTGGAAGAAAAAGAGGCTATCAAGTGTGGAAACTTTCTAGGGTTGTGGGTTTCCTAGAAGTACAGCTAGAGCAACAGTATGATTTAAACAAAGTGCTTGTTGGACCGTCACATTACCCTTTTTCCCACAACATCTCTCTGACTGCAGAATAGAGGATCCTGTGTGGGCAAGCTGATGTCATACACTATTCATACGTGTACCTACCAAAAGTAATGCATGACAATTCCTATATAACCCACATAATCATGAGTCAGTAAGTCGTGTAATCAAGTAATTTGGAAGCTGCGGTCATGTGACTAATGCTCTGAAGGGAGTAAAGAAGGAAATAGTTTATAGACTGTCACTCTGTTAAAGGAAGTGGTAGATTGGTCAAACAACACAGGACTTTCCCACACCAGTGTTCCAAATCCTTTGAAACAAAGTGAACTTTGTGGTATTTTAAGGTACATTGTCACCATATTTCTTTTTCTAAACCTAACCTTCAAAACCTAACCCATACATTGAACATTCATGGGGCACTAATTCATTAGATATCATACAAACTGAGGATATGCTGGCATGGGACAATTTTTGTAACTTTAATAAACTACCAAAACAACAAGAATGCCTACTTTACACATTGATTGGCCAGGTGTGAGAGTAGGTGAATTTGAAATAATCATGGTAATTCTGGCACTTTTTTTTTTTACCTGTACTGTCAACAGTGTATGCCATTGCCGCTATTTGTGTGATTAAATACATCAAAACAACAAAGACTCTCCACAGACAGAGAATTCATGGCGGCAGTGTGATACAGCAAAGCAGAGGCTATAACAAGCCCAGAAGAACAACGTCGAGCTTTGAAGCCAATTTAACATAGTGGCCAAAACTGGAATTACAACATCCAGGTCCATCATGTGATGTCATGGGGCCCCAAAAGGCTTTTTACCACATACTTAAATAGTGAAAGAGTCACCTGTAAATCAGTGGATACATTTTTTGATTGTTACAACTGCAAAATGACTCGTTTAACCATCAGGATTTAATCCATTTGATCCAATAACATTTCAAGAATCTAAAAGAATCACAAAACTAAATAATTTTAGATTTCAAAGTTAGGTGCTTGGCTGCCATCAGTCTCTACTGCGCCTGCTCTATGGGCCCCATAATGCAGAAGATTCAGGTAATTTCAAACTGTGGAAGGAAAGCTTTTTTGGCTTCATGTCCCACTGAGCAATTTTCATTGGAATAAACGAGGGCCTCACTTCAATACTGTATCTAGGACTCTTGATACATCCATGAACTATCATAGAAGGCTTATCACCCTACCTTCACGTGTGGCCCATTGAAAAAACCTTTAGACTTGTAGTTTTGCAACAAATCAAACTTGTTCATTTCAAGCTCACTGAACCCTTCAGAATCCGGAGTTAGACTTACATGATCAAGAATTCATCTCACAGTTGCATTTGGTTATCATTGTGATGAAAGGAGCCAAACTGATAAACAGAGATGGATGTTATGTTAGTGTTTTACATAATCTGTGCTGTAATCAAAGCTTTTTCATACACAGATACATTTTCTTGAAATGACAGACTACCTGGAGCTGCTTACCGCCTGTATGCATGATGAAAGAATCCCATACTTTTACTGTAATCTCCCTCATCGTAATCTAATATCTAAAAAACCATTAGAATGTAAGGAGTTGCATGCAGTTGACTGCTGACCCTCAGGGTACAGATTTTATGAATAAGAGAAGTACAATCCATTCACTCATCCATTAGCTATACCGGCTTCTCCTTTAGGGGGTCATGGGAAAGCTGGAGCCAATCACAGCTGACACTGGGTGCATTCTGGACAGCTCCTCGGTCAGTTACAAGGCTAACACATAGAAATCCCTTTCATGCATTTCAACCCTGAACATATCTCGACATTACCGGGAGGATGTGAGAATGCAAATGTTTGAATCATTTGGACCAGACATTAAATGGACTTAGTCTGTGTAATGTCTGATTGAGCCCATGCGTGAACAGAGCGGGTAATTGTCCAGAAAATTCAAAACAAGCAAGTGGGCGTATTGTTGACGTTTCTATCATGCAACTGGCCAGCCAACTCCCGTATACTGCTGTTTTGTCATGTCCTGCCTCGTTCATACTCTACCCAGGGACCATCTCTTGCCTAAATAAAAACAAGTGTTTCCAGTAGGTGAGAATGCATCTGAAACGGACCGTTTCCTGTTGTGTCCAACATGTGTGAAGGGGCAACTCCGGTCATTGTCTGGATTGTGTATGAGAAAGCAGAGACAAAATACAATTCAAGCACAAATTCACACCTAGGAGTAATTTAGAGTGGCCAATTAACCAAAGCACCTGGTGAAAATCCATGCAAATGTGGAGTAATGCAAACTCCAAACAGAAACGCTCCAGTGGGCTAGTGGAGGTACAATAAATTCTAAAAATATCAGTCTCAACTTCACTGAAATGAGATCCTCCTGTGCCTTGCACGTATCACAACACATATATTACAGCCGTTGTGATGGAGTTTTGAGCCTAGGCCAAAAATGCCTTCATGAGGTGTTTGAAATTTAAATGAAGGGGTACGAACTTCATTTGGAATCAGGGCAGTTACAGATGTCCC
Source organism: Plectropomus leopardus (assembly GCF_026936395.1). NCBI lineage: Eukaryota > Metazoa > Chordata > Actinopteri > Perciformes > Serranidae > Plectropomus > Plectropomus leopardus. The sequence goes on from NC_142197.1 coordinate 10,063,677, forward strand.
CCTGAGCACAAAGTCAGAGTAACAGCTTTTAAAATTACACAGAGGAGCTAAAAAACAGGAGGCGGAGACTAACCAAAACCTCAACAATCACTTGGTGATCTAATTCTTGCTCTTTCTTCCCAACAAACACATGCCTACTAGGTGCTTTTTAGCCTGCATCTGTGCAAAAACATTTTCTCAGTGGTGGTCAGCTGGGTTTGTCTGTAGACACTAAACAGGTTTTATGTGAGGGACAATGTACTTCTCAGTCATCCAGAACTGGCCATACCGTATGATTGCTTCTACAGAATGGGAAAGGAGAATTGAGGAACCATATCTTCTTCATCTTGCACGGTGAGGAATGCAAGAGTAAGCATTATCTGAGAAGAGGGGGAGAGTTTTGAGTGCAGAACATGCATATAAATGTAGCAGTGAGCTACAGTATGTGGCCATTTCTGGTAAAGAAAATGGGATCCCATTTTCTAAAGCACTTTAAAGTTCACTCTGATGCACAAACGATATGTGACACCATCTCTATACACCACACCATAAAACCCCATTTTGGAAAAACAAATCTGTCCGTGTAATGAGGGGACTGTTAATACCACCAAATGTAATTACATACATAATAAACTTTTCATATTTACTCTGGAGGCAGTTTACAAATGGGACTTAAGGCCAGATATCAATCAGTGACAGAGGGACACAAGCCCAAAGACTTGGGATAACAATCAAAAACACAACAGCAGTGACCTCTCAGTGTAAACCAACTGGGTCATCTTGTTGCCAGACATGAAATCCAGAGGCCCCTGGCAGGAAATCCAGCGTGTGCTGTTGACATCGCAACTCATCCGTGACAGACAAGGAATAACACTTTTGGAGAGGAAGAGTTTGGGGTGGGCGGGGGGCAAGAGTGGAGTCCAAGACAGACAGTGTGCTGTCACCGGAAAACATGGATTTTAGCATGACAGTAAATCTTTCATACAATATTCATGCATGGAGAGAGAACACATTAAAAACAGAGATTACACATCGTGAAAAATTTGTCACGCAGACAAAATCTAACATAATTCAAAATCCAGGAGCATTGAAGATATGTGCTTTATCATTTTTAAGGAGCAGTGTGAAGGATTTAGTGGCATCTAGCGGAGAGGATTGCAGATTGTAACCAGCTTAAACTCTCCTGGTTAGAATCCCTTCAGTGTTCTCAGTTTACGGGGAGACGAATTATCTGCAGATGTCTCTTCTCAAAAACAAAAGGACCTAATTTGAACCGGTAAAAACAGTGAATAAAGCAGTTTCACATTACAAATTCAGTGTTTCTCTAATGTGCTATTTGGCTCATTAAAGATCAATAACAGTGTGTTCACCTTTTTTCTGATCCATACGTTCAGGTGGTTTTAAGCGGGAGCCGAATAATCTGCAGAGGTCACGTTCTCTTCAAACAAACGGACCTGGGGATTTAAAAATGGTGAGAACGCTGAATAAAGCAGTTTCACATTAATAATATGTTTTTACAGTGCCATTTGGCATGTCAGAGATGTGCTACTTTAGCCTGCTAATGTGTGCTCACCTTTTTCTCTGATAACTTCAGATCCGGGCCTTCAGGAGTTTTCTACTTGGAGCCAAATTATCTGCAGAAGTCTCTTCCTTTACAAAACAAACAAACCTGGTGATTTAAAATGGTAAAAACACTGAATAAAGCAGTTCTTGGTACTATATTGCAGGCAGCTCGACTTGCTTGAGGGGAAATGTCTACAAGAAACTCAAGCAAATCCAGCTGCCTTGAATTACAATAACCTGGATAACTGACAATCTTTACCGACACTGAATAAAGCAATGTCATATGAGTGTGTTTTTCCGCCACTGCTCATCAAGGGGGAGCTTCTAACTACAGTGACTAATACAAATGGCCCTGTTTGGAACCAATGTTTGGTTTGTCCATTCTGGGCTACTGTAGAGACATGGCAGTGCAATATGGTGATCTCCATAGACGAGGACCCGCTCCCTATGTAGATGTAAACAGCTGTTTCTAAGGTAACAAAAACATGATTCTTATTTTCAGGTGATTTACTAAAGGAAACTAAACTAATTACATTATGTTCCATTTCTGCCAACACACTTTAATTTACGGTGTTGAAAAATTATATTTTGAATTGCTATTCAGTTTCCTCACTGATTGCAGAGCCATCAAATCATACTTACCTAAAATGGCAGTTTTACAAAGTTTAACTTGATGCTGTTGTAATCAATTTCTGCCACAGGGTCTGTAAAATATGTAATTTCATATTATTGGTCTCTGTGTAGTCATTCACCAGCTGTACTACCAACAATAAAGGCCATTTTTTATTAAAAATAAATACTAAAGACATTGTAATTGGTCACATTTAAAATGTCCCCAAGCACCTGAAGGATTTTAGTTTTTCTTCATGGCCAGCAGTATGCCATACAGGACTAGGGTTAGTTTTTAACATCCATAATAAAGAGTAAAATGAGCCTGTAGTTTGTCTTTGGGGGGCAGTGAGGAATAGTGGCTCTAAGAATCTGGGCTTGAGCACAGCTGGTTTCAGGTTCGAGTGTAAAGCGGACTGCGCTAACGAGAAAGTCACTTACCATTTGATCAACATGCAATAGGGAAAACAGGAATTACTATAAATTTATGACCAGAGAACATTACGGGTCGTTCTTAATGGACGTGTCCTTGAGCCAAATTCAGTGTTGTAGAGAGATGTGGCTGGACCTACGCCTCCATCCTTTCTTTTCCTGGACATTGTTGATTTTGGCTGGACGTCAGTTTCTGATGTTGGCTAGACACTGGGAGAGCAGACTCGGGGTGCTTCCTTCTCATTTTCACACACATTTGGATGGGAAATGTGTGTTGGCAATGTGACAGAAGTTAGTAACAGAAATCTGATCCACTGTGGAAAAAAACACAGATATTTTGCAAGAAAAGGACATGAGCCAGAACTCTAAACGGAATGCAACAGATAGTAATCATAGATTTTTATTCTGAATATACCTTATTTCCACATGAATAAACACGTTTTTCCTCCCCAGATTATAAACATTGTTCCTTTTTTCTTTTTGTTGAGAACAACATCAGTTTTGTACAAATTTTTACATGACTGATTCTGGAGAATCAAGTTCCTCTAACATGTTAAAGCACAATCAAGGGAGCCTGACAGAGAGACCCACCAAGGCCCTCCAAATGTCTGGTGAGGGACAGCTTGGTGGACGCCTCGATCAAGAGCCTGCCTTGAAACCAAAGGCAGAGAAAGATTGACTGACAGGCCCGCCATTCATCTGCCAAAGTGTGGCAGCAAGGTAACAGACAAAAAAAACACACATTAAGCAATCCTCAAGATTCCAGAAATAAAAAGGCCAACCCACACGATCCATACAGAGAGCACCAACAGAGTCAAAAACACTTCATATCACATCGAGAGTATATTATTCCTGAAGTGACAGCATCTGATTTTTAGCACTTAAGAGTTGAATGGAACATCTGGACAAATATGCATGTTAATTCTCCAATGTAGTGCATCTGTAAAAGCATCCAGTTGGAGTCTTTAAGGTGGTGTGTATTTTCACTCATTTCATGTCCGTACAATGTACATCTCTGCCCAAACTGATTCAAAGGACCATACCAGGGGTTTTTCAAGTGCAGCTACAATACAATAACTACAAGTCATGTATATTTTATAGCCTATTGCTGCTGAACATTTCCACTTTTCCCCATTTTTGAAGGCATTTTCTTACTTTTCAGGCAGCTATTGTTTTCCATTAATTTCTGCACAGCTAAAAATCAATTAGCAGACTCTTGGAACTTGTGTGAAAAGCTTTTAGAGTCTGGAATTTGATTTTCATATTGTCTGCAAATAAATGGAAAAAAATGTCTGCCAGAAAAGTAGGAGAATCACTTTTTAAACACTTCATACAGTCATGCTGGCAGCTGTGTGAAGCTGTACTTAGGCACAGTGGTGCTTCAAGCTAAATGCTCCATGACAATGCCAACATACTAATTTACAATGAGCTCTAAACAACAGTCAGACATTAAAATGGCAGCAAACTACTCTTTGCTATGTAAAGACATACTTGAGTAATGACGTCCTGTGCAGAGAATCAATACATGCTATCTCTGTATGTGTTGTAATCTGAGCTTGTCTGGTTTTTTTTTGGTTAGTGCACATAAGTCCCTGTGTGTTTATCCCACTCACTAACTCCCCGCCACCACTCCGCATTATATGGTGGCTATCGCTGCTATGGTATCACACAAGGGTGACGCCCACCCTCCCATACCCCTCTAGGTTAACATCGTTAGCTCTGTCAGCACTGTTGTCGTTGGAGAACGTTTACAACGTTCTCCATCTTTGTTTAGCATGTTAGCCGGGTAAAATTTAGGACTATTTTAGCATTTTAGCATTAAACAAAGTGCAGCTGAGGATGGTGGGAATGCAATTGAATTCATGTACATTTTTGGCAATGAATCCACTAGCTGTTGAGACATCACTCAACACAACAAATGCAAACATTAAGGGAACCAATACATTAAGGACTCGTAACTTTTACAAAATTAACCATCCAGTAGTTGTAGAATTCAGTGTGGGCCAACTGACCGGAGCCCATGGATGTATAAAGAGAATTGGATACAGTGTATAGGCAGTGCCCAGTTTATTCCTATGAAAGTTGTTCCATGGTGCATGGAGTCAAAATGTTTGACTTTCAGGGTATAACATTAACCACATCTTCTGCATTGTTGGGCTCACAGACCAAGCGCACTAGAGACTTTAGCCTGACTGCTACCTTACAGTTTAGCACTCTGCTAACTTGAATAGGGACAAAATTATTTAATCGTGGGGCTTTTGCAGACCTTATCTATATCATCAGACTGCGAGGATCAAATTTAGATAGTAAAATGAGTCATTTTGCAGAGGTCACTATAACTGCACACAAACACTAGCATGGTTGAAAATCTGAAATACTACAACATGGTTTGCAAAACACTCAGCTGTAATAACTATCCATGATTTGTAGTTATTGGTCTAAAAGTCGCTAAATCTCTGGTATGGTCCTTCAATAATAGTGATTGATGCATGGTTTGAACCAATCAGACAGATTGAGTAGTGCTTGCAAACATCACGCTGGCCTATCAGATTCTTGCTCCCCCACTGACTCAGACCAGGGCAGAGCCAAATGCTGTCCCCCCAAGAGAAAGGCAGTAATAGCTGATCATACCATATCATATCATGAACAAATGCTTCCCAGCATTACACACTAAAGCAGGAGCACACCGAATATGTTTTGTTTTTTTTAAACTCAAATTGTAAGCCACTATCATGCAGCACAGGGAAACAATTTATGAGACTAACATGTTGCCTTGATAAATTGCATAAATATTGTATTATGATAGTAGGTTTCTCCAAAAGAGAATAAGAGAGTCCCATATGGCACCTGATATTCTTGGGTGTTAGTAAATGAGGAGCATAAATACCATTGTTAGTTTCACCACATTGTTTTTGTTGGAAGGTTATAGCGTAAGATAGAGGAAAACATTTAGAGTAAAAAGTGCACCACAAACCACTTGGAAAGTTCTTGACGATAACGGTGGTTGTTTGATAATAGGGGCATAAGAGCTTTGCCAGAAAATAAGACTTAGCACTCCTGCACTTGGAGGAATGCTTACAATATAAAGTCTGACATTATGCAGAGTGATGCAACAGCAATTAAAACAATTCTGAAGAGGCTGAGAGAAAAATGTTAGTGGTAATGTGGTGCACAAAGTTTAACTTGTGGTTTTTAGTTCCCCACAGTATTAAATAGTTTCCTGCAAACATGCACCATTATTTATACTTTACACACTTATAAAAGATGCACTCTCTGGTTTTGTTTATGTGGTGTAATTAGCAACCACCTGAAATCCCCAAATTAATTCCTCTGCTCATTTAGTGATGCTAATAGGCAGTAAAACCTTGGAGTGTATCCCTTTAAGAATCTGATATCACTTAACATAACGATTAGTTATAATCTGTGATTGTCAAATCATACCTGTAACCATCAGACACTTAAATATTAAAATAAATGTGGGGCTACTCAATGACCATGTTTACATGCACCCTAATATCCTACTGTTATTCTGAATGTGACAATATTCAGAATTTCATACAGATCGTGTAAACAGCATATTCTGTTTGGATATTTTAAATTAAGCCTATTTTCTGAATGTAGCATTTTCCAATTAAGATATGCTGACATTATTTAAGTTTTTAGAGCATTCTTTGTATTAGGATTATATGTCTTCAGTTGGAGTTTTTATGACAGTTTGTGGCACATGGCCTCTGGTCTGTTCACAGCCAGCTCTGTGCATGGATGCATTGTAAACAAAACAACTCGCAAACAGTTTGCAAGTCTGGGGTAGAAAGGTATGTCAAAAAGAAAAGCCACAGATTTCTGGTCAAAAGTAGGAAGAAAAACCTGGACAGAAAGCCTTGGATATCAACAGATTTTTGGATTCGCGCAAATATCGCAATAAAGACTTGCAAATGAGCAAAATTGCACAAGCAGCCCCAGCCATATTACTTGTAATTATTTTGACTTTTTAACAGCAGTCCTTCAATTAACTGCATAAATTAAAAGAATATGACCTACAGGTGTGTTTCTTATTAACAGAATAGATCATATGATGGTGTTCATCATGGCACCAGACTACATGGTTTAGTGTAGGCAACAAAACTCCTTGGTTAGATTTTAAAAGACAAAAGGGTTTGGCTTAAAAAAAAACAATTGTTCTGAAGATAACCTGTCACTAACGTATTGCGTGACAAATGTCGACATACATTTGTTGCGAAAATAAACATAATTGCATTTGCTTTTGGTTTTACACAGGATGTGAACACTAGTGTCCTGGATGAAAGTCCTGTGCTTGTTTGACCCATCCACTACCTATTGCTCCATCCCTAAGTGGACTCTCTTGGTTTTTATACTATGTCACCTTACTTTGTCTTTTGCTCCTGTAATAAACACACTGGCCACTAGAGGTTGCTGCCTAACAAATAACGTAAATACGGGTCATGATTTCTGCTTGTAAAAATGTGTTATGTGATTGTCACACCGAAAAAAAACCTAACATATTGGGGCACATTAATATGAGTATGCATGACTGTATATAAATGGTTTCATTAGCCACAAAACAACTGAGAGGCAAACCATTGCCTTTTTCAGAATAAGGGCAAAAAACAGAATATTTTGTGTATATAAACATAGTCACTGACAGCACTGCCAAACAAAACTTGTTTGGGTGCAGCTGGTTTCAGTAAAAATGACATTTATATCTAAATAACTTAAAGGTTGTTGTTTACAACGATAACATCCCACCCAATTTGCTATTTCCTAACAGAATAAGAAAGTTATTTTGTTCTCATTTTGTTCTACATAGCACATCTTAAGGATGACTTTTCAGCTCTTATCCTCACTAACATAATTAGTAGTGCATTGAGATTTTTTTTGCTTTAACAGTCCAGATTTGGTCCTGTGACATTTTTTATTTATTATTTTGGCCGATTGGTGCATTTTTTCATAAATCTGACTTTTTCTGCCCTGCAATCAAACAAGATGACATTATTTCAATAAAACCATCTACCACCTGTAAATCATCACGCTGTAGTTAGTTATATTTTATATTTGTAACTAATGGAAAAGAAGGCACACAAAATGAAACAAGATGAACTTATATTGGAGAAAATGAAATACAGCAGTAGAGAGGATCACAAGCACTGACTGACTGCAGTGATTTCTGCGGGGTGATACCATACCACAGTATAACAAACTGCAAGAGGGAACCTCACAACTACACAGTGATAGAGGTTCAGTCAGGATCAAACTGTGAAGACAAATAACAGCTGCACTTTGAACTGCAGTGCAGATAGTAGTCATTTAATTTAAAAAGTGACAGCAGCAAATACAAATGTACCGTTTCCCTTCTTTTTTTTTACCAGAATGCCAGATAAAAATCCTCATATCACCCTTGTTCATTTCCTTTAGTAGTGGCAATAAAAGAAACGGATAACATGCTGCCCTGACACTTCAGTCAAATAAATGGTAAAACAAATAAATACTCTTCCCATTCAGTAGCCACAGTCCGCAAAGCTGAAGCATTCATCCGAGTAACGCAGTCCACATGGCACTAGAGATTCTGTCAACTGAGCATACATAGGACACCAGTCAGGCTCACCCTGATTGGTTAATACGCACTATGGCAGCAAAGTTTTCACTGGAGCAATTCAAGGCGGGAAGATAATTTACTACTCTCGATCAGCTACAAATTTAAAATCCATACACTCAGCAGCAGGCCCTCTGTGGCAGTTGAAGGGTTGGTGTCTGTGCATAAACGTAACGATGAACAATGATTTCCACACTGCAAATACAGTATCTACTGTACATGAGAGAACACTGGGGTCAAAGTAAAGACGATCAAACCCTCAGAGACACTGTGAAAATGTTAGTGTTATCTAGAAAATCAGACTGAGACAACATTATTATCAGCGACCCAATGGAGGCAAACGAAGGGCACGAGTTCGTGGCGAAACAATTTGGCATCTCTTACTGCAATCTTAGCCAAATTCTCAACCACAAAGCAATAAATACCTACAAACTAGCCACTGCAAATTGATTGAAAATAAACTGAACGCTTGCAAAAGGCAGCGCTGTCTCTGGCAGTGGTGAATAAAACTGCTCAATTTCTTTAAATAACAGCAAGTCTCCCCGAACCTCCCCCATGGTGATTTAAATCCCTCGAATACTATAAGGCAGTCTGATCTCTTTCATCAATGACATCAAGCCAGAGAAAGTTCAGAAGTCGCCAATCAAAATTCATCTCTGGATTCCGATAATCTCATCTGGCGGGGAGCACTGAAGAGATGAAGGAAAGGCAAGTTCTTTCTTATCTTTCAAACTGATTTAGTTTCTTTCGTCACTTGTACCCCTGCAGCGAGTGAAATCACTTTGAGAAACCCCCGAAAATGAAGGTTTTAAAAGGAGGAACTGGCAGGATGTGGGGGGTTCACAGGTTTTTGTGTTTCTTTGTTACAAGCGCTTCTCATCGGGGTGTTCATTGTTTCGGTGGCAGCGTTGCATGCTGGTTGCCATTTTGGAGATAACAGAGGGAGGGAGGGAGGGAGGGAGAGAGAGAGAGAGAGGGAGAGAAAGAGACAGAGAGAGAGAGAGAGAGAGAGAGCGCGAGAGATTGGGAGGGTGTGATCAGGACGTTCAGAGGTCATGATGTGATGGCATGGGGTCTGGAGCCAGTCAAAACCCAGAGCAGAACCAGCTGAAGGGCCGCCATCAGCCAAAGTGAGGGGCTCAGGCTGGACGCCCCGCCACAATCAGGGTCCTCCTCCTGGTGCCGAGCGGGGAGGAAGAGAAGTGAAGTTACGGATTGTTAAAGACAATACATAAACACTTTCTGATTGACCGTTAACTTAACCCCTCCCCCGAACACCGATTGTCCAATCATTGCTTAGCGACTGTAACTTGGCACTGCAACCCAGTCAAGCTTTCTGTTTCCAATGAAAAAACATCAACTCTAAAAACAAGAATAAGCAATAAAATGGGGAAAATATGACCTGAAATGGAACAGAAAATTTCTCTTTTCAAGATTTTTTGCAACAGGTAAAAGTATCAAGTAAAAAGTGTCTCAAAGAACCACAGATATTGTGTGGTGATTGCTGTGATACACACTTGTCGAAAAACTTGTTTTATTGACTGTTTTATACCATCACTGACCACTGACTCCCCAGTCAAAGGAATATTTCACTGCTTGGAAGATGGCCTTTTAATAAAACTAGTCTGTCTATGCTGTAGAAAGACACAAATACTTTGAAGATTGGTGTTACTGTTACAATCAACTTTACTCAAGAGTTAGAAAACATACACATACAACTACCAGAATGCACTGCACTACATCAGACCAATAAACGCTCCTGCTGGTAGGCGATATAGTGCAAACTGTTCATAAAACAATATGCCGGACCGGCTGGTAAGGAATGATCACGTACAGTTAAACGGTTGGCTAAAACATGTTTCTGAAAACATTGAGGTTGGAACAGGCCACTCAGTAACAGAATCTTGGTTTATATTAGATTAGCAGTGCGGAGATTTGATTACAATTAATCACAATTAAAATTAAACAAGGCACTAAAAAATGTTTCTGTAAACATTATAGGCAAGAAATAGGTAATACAGTAACTTAATCTACGAGAATGTGGAAGTACGGCCTGTAGTTCAAGCAATAAGCCTGAGGGCCAGCATCATCCAGCAGAGTAACGCTGGGGGGAGCAGAGATATTTAGGCATTATTTAGACAGAGGAAAGTTTACCACAGTTCATTAACACATATTATCCACATCGTTATGATAAAAAGCTGGATGAAAACTGGTGAGGTATCATTTTAATTGGCTGGTAGGGGCTGCAGGTTTTCCCGGAAATCGACTCAGCTAAAAACAAGAAGCCTTATAATTTGTCACAGACCACATTTTGGCCTTCGCTGTGGCTCAAAACTAACGTTCAGAAAACGTTTAAACAATTCCATATTTTTAGCGCGTAACGAAACCCAGCCATACTGTCGACACAGCTGGAGCATACATTGTGTGCTTCTGCGCTGCTGTTTACAAAACATTACTGTTAATTACTGTGAATGCTCACATCATTATTATTAAAGTTATGGTTATAGTTATCATTCTTGGAGTGGAAAGCTCTTTAATCTGCCACCTTTGTCGCTGTAATCTGCATATATGCCCTGCAACAACGGAAAGCTTGACAGGTGCAGCGTGTTAGCAACACTAATTTTGGGGTGTGTGGCTAAGCAAACGGTCAACCAGAACTATGCAGGGATCAAACAGGAGGTCAGGAAATATAAAAAAGCTCCAAAATGTCTTTTTTATACCTGACTGGAAAACTCTCTGTGTCTCTAAACTCTCTGTGTGCTTAGCATCTGGAGAGGGAAAAGGGAAAGAATGTCTCGCCTCGATATGTGTTTGGAGAGGAAAAAAAAAAGTTGAGAATCATTACAAGAGACGCACAAACGTCTGGAGGCAAATGAGAAGTGAGTGGCCTGTTTTAGCTAACGTCTGGCTACATCGCTAATCAGATGTCAATGGAGATGGACACTGGAGTCTATTGCCTGAGACGGACAATGATAGATGGGGGAAGATACAAAGGCTGGAAGTTCAAAGTCAGGTGAAACGGAGAAAATGTTGGCGAGAGACACAAAAAGACCGGGAGGTAAGTCGGGGAGGGAGGCGAAGACAGATGGTGGTAGAACATAAGAGAGAGTGACAGGTGAGAAAGATAAGGGTCGGAAAAAGACATGAAGAGGTGGAACAAAGCCGAAACAGTCAGATGTAAAAGGAGGGGAAGAGATAAGGCGAGGAAAACAAACAGAGAGTAGAAACACCAGGAGAAAGGATGTAAAAGTTGGAGCCAAAAGCAAGTAAGATTGAGTGCAAGATAATGGTAAACTGTTAATGAACGAGAAAGCGAGCGTTATGGGACTGACCCGAGACAGCACATGAACAGTGGCAGCAGTAACATGAGCAGAGAGGAAGCCAATGGGGAGCCTGCGCTCCGTCGGCACATGGCCTCATCCTAACCATCAACAGCCAATCACAGAGCAGGAAACAGAGAAAGAGAAAGAGAGTCATGCAGCAAAAGATAGTTAGCAAGAAGCAAATATGAGCAGAGAAGGCAAGAAAGTTAGTTTAGTCGTACAAGACAGATGCATTCACTTGCAGGAGTGTGAGAGAAGGTGTGTGGGTGGATGTTTGTGTGTATGACAGTTAATTTATTAAACCGACAAACTTTGACACTGGAAAAAGACTACAGAGTGAAAACAAACAGAGCATTCAGGCGCAGAGGTTTCACACGCAGAGATTCTGTGCTGCTCATAGAAATGTTTGTTTAGCTTAGTTATTCATAGTCGAGCAACAAGCGACTTTGCATGGGAAATCTGCACACATTCAGCTTTCGAGGGATTGTAACAAAAAAATGGCATGCACCATGTAAAGATATTAGTAGTGGAAAGGTGCCATGGGTAGAATTTCTTCACTGATATATTGTTTCCGTATCGGGAGTGCAGATTAAGGATTTTGGCTCTGTCCAGTGAGGCTAAAAGCTTAACTTTTTTTAAAGACTGACTGATATCCTTCCTTAGTTCTTTATTGGTCCCTCATATACTGCTGTTGCTACCCCTGATTTTCCAGGTGAAATGCCAAAACAGATCAAGTTGTTTCATCTGGAGTATGAATTTAGAAGGTAAGAGATATTAAACAAAAAACAGTCCCATGAACAGGCACTTTGGAGGTAGGCTTGGATGATATAAACTAACATCTAAACTACAGTTTAAAAGCACTTCTGACTGGTTTTAACAGAAGGCATCACATGACTCCAATCAGCTTCTTTCCACTGGCTCCCTGTTTGTTTTAGAATTGATTATAAGATTTTTCTGATCATTTTTTAAAGCTCATTCGGTTTGGCCCCAAGCTGATAACAGAAATGTTGACCCCATTTGGCCAATTTGCAGCCTTAGAGCCGCAGGTGGGGCCCTTCTGGCCCTTCCAAAGTCAAGGCTTAAATCTAAAGGTGACCGTGCCTTTGGCATTAGGGCCCCTCTGCTTTGGAACGACCTGCCTGGGGATAAATGGCTTGCAGAATCAGTGACCCCTTTAAAACCACTCCTTAAAATCAATTTTTATAGACTTGCTTTGATTTAATGTCATCTTTTTATTTACTACATTTATTTAAATTGTGTTTCATTCAATTAATTTCCTTTTATTTTGTGTTATTTTCGTTTGCTTTCATTACTTTTTTTGTTTTTAGTATTTTTTTTTACAATTAATTTAAAAATATGGCAAAAAAAAACAATTAATGCCACTTTAATTATATTAGATTCAGATGTGCTTTTATATTCTCATTTAAATTTGCAATACAAATTAATTTATTTCTAAGGGGACATCTCAACATCAGTATTTTAGTAAATGTGAGTTATGGTCCAGCCCTAATGTACCTCTGGGTTTTCAAAAATATATGTTAGCTTTGGATCAACAGATGATTTTAGATTCCTGTCAGTGTTAGAAGTACTGATTGAAGCTCTGTCCTGTAAGCTGTCCAGGCCTAGATTTACTTTGGCAATGAACTCAAATGATTTTAGCAGCGAAACCACAAAACAGTAGCCCGGGGGCGCTCACTTTAATTTGAAAGGCTTTCCCCATTTCAGGCTGGATTTTCTGCAAACTTCTCCAATTCTTCTGAGACTAATAAAGCAGCAATGGTCTCACTGTTTAGCAGCTTGGCAATAGTATACATGAAACCCTACACAGAGCACCATTAGTAACAAAAGTGTGCAGTTCAAATTGTTCTCAATCAGAAGCAGTCCAGGTCTGACGGAAGCCACTTACGTGTTCATTGTTATCAAAACAGACCGCGGGCCCTTTCCTGTACCGAGGATTCTGGGCCAGTTCGCAAGGATCAGGACCATTAGCTGGATGAGTAATGTCAGGAATATGACACAGTTTCTGAGTGTTCTTTTTTGTTTTTCAAAAGACACTCTGATTACACCATGGAAAATTATTCAGGTGAGACTGCCCAAGTTCATACAGTTTTTTCATGCACTTGTCAATTTTGAGATTTTATTCTCATAACATAAAGAAAAACCTCAAAAATACACATATAGGTGTTTATTTTAGTTCAGATTTCTGTTCTGGAAATGTATGTAAAAAGTGCATATTTAACAAGATAATACCTCATTTGCATGTGTAACTAAAACTTCTGATAACTACACAAATAACTATAAAAAATGATTGTCCTAATGTAAGTAATAAACTAGAGAAGTTTCATACTTATAATAAATATCTATTAGTTTAAAATTTGACCCTATACACCTGTAGTGGCTTATTTTGGTCTAAAAATCTATGGCATTTTATCATGCATATCTTTAAAGGCCGTTAAAACTTTTTTTTTTCTGATACTCTGAGCCAGAAATCTTTTATTCCTACTTATAATTTGATGGTTTTATATTGGGATTTTTTCATATATTATTCAGAGCCTGATTCTTCTTTCTAAAATGTTATGTTTGAATTGCTTAAGATTTCAATAATACGGCAGTCAGTTTTGGGCATTGTGTTTTCTGACAACTCAATCCATACTAGATAATAGTCCTGTTTGTTTGAGGGTGCATTATAGATTTGTTTGTAAGCTATTCAGCAGATGCATCCCACACGACCATCTGCTTTACAGATGCAGTGGAGACAAACCCAGAGTGGACACAGCTGAGATCTGGGCCATATTTTTTACGTCAATAACTGTGGAAGTGTTCTCTTGTTATTATTACGACTGTGGGATTCCAAAGCTGAATAGTTAGTTGTGGGAATTACAGATAATCCATGATAATCTTGTCTAAAGCAAAAACGTCTTGAAACATCTGTTCGCTGAATCATTTGTACATGTTGGCGCCAGATGATGGCTGCGTTGGGTAAAAGGATACACTGCTGTTCGTCCTGTATTAACGGCTTGGTGTCACAGGACGAGCAGGTGAGTTTTGCATCAGAGATGATAAAGACCAGGTTCGTCTTGGGCAGTTTTTCAGCATGGTAGAGCCTGGAGAGGAACACAAGAGACACAAGAGACATTGTTGACATGTGGGCTTGAGTTCAGGAAAAATGGACATCAAATATCACAGAGACATGCAATGAAAGGAAGACACTGCTTTTGTTCTGTTGCCTGAAAATAGACTTAAATCATACTTCAGAATATTTAGAACAATGAAAAGCATACTGCTGATCGCTCGATTAAGCCTCCAAACTGCTTTTATTCCTAGGGGGACAGAACCCTGCTGTGCCACCCCACTGTCCTCCAGGACCTTAACCGAAACCCACATGTCTCTGGTGCACAAATGATTTTCTCTGCTTTTTTATGGCGGTCGTTAAAACGAAACGTGTGTGCGACTAATGTGCAGGAACGCAGCACGGCATGCAGGCAGGCACTCCATTAGCCGGCACGAGGGGGCTTTAAAATGGCGTACGTACACACACGTGTGCACAATCACACACAAACGAACATGCCAGGACGGTGGTCCGCGCTAGTGACTTGACTTCACCTTCATGGCATGTGAATTTTTACAGCCCGCTCTTAGTGGCACCTCTGGGGACTTCATTTGTGTCTTATGGATGCAAAAGTATCACTGCAGGTCAGGGAAAGTGTCTGGACCTTGACTATGAGTGAGTGTACATACACGCTATATGCTTACCTGGTGCAGTTTTCACAGTCGATTGTGCCTTTGTAAGACAGATTGTTGGTCTCAAAGTAGTATTGAGTTTGCTCTGTGATGCAGACCTCTTTGAACATGGCATCAGACATTTCTTCATCCATCTCAGCTGTGGAAAGACGCACAAGAACATTGAGCTATAATCTCTACCAAAAATATATAAATCTGAAACATGAGTTAAACATTAAAGTGTTACACTGTCATTGGATACAGGGCCATAAAGCCCTACATCCACCATATAACACCCCCCTTCAAGTTGGACTTAAGTCCCACTCACATCACAAATTTGAGAATCTCAGATTTGACAAAATAAAAACTCCTATTCGACTTGGACTTAAACATGAATGACTCATGACTTCACTTGGATTTGAGCATTTTGACTTGAAAATGCTCAATGCCTTCCCCCAAGCCCAAGGATGAAAAAAAGTGTTATTTAAAAAGTGCCCTGAATCAATTCATTGTCCTTCATTTCTGGAATCAACTAACGTTAATAGTATTCACTCCCAGCAGGCTGACACTTAAGTCCCCAAGTCCAATCTGAACCGATCCAACAGCATCCAAACAAATTGCAGGACAGAAACATGAAAAGTAAAGGTTACATTACTGAGCGCCAGCTGGAAAAAAACAAAGATACAATGGACAATAAATACGGTATATTTCGAATATTTTCACTGCTTTACCTTGCTGTCAGGCAGCTCTTTCCAATGGGGAACTAAAGTCGTTATCTACGTTCCCTCCAAAGCCACCAGACCATTGATAAAAATAGTAATTGTAGCTCACTGAATATGGGAGCTGCTGGTACTGGCCGTACTTATCTACTGTAGGTAACAAACTAACTAGCTCATACAACCCCACTAAAAAAAAAAAATCCAAACTATCCCTTTAAGATCTGGCTGTATTTGCATAGATCCAATGAGCTGACTTCATCAAGTAATTTCCATCATACACCATAAACAACTATCGCACTGAACGATCTGTTCCCTTGTTTTGTTTTTAATCTGTTGGTAATCTGTATTTTGTCAAGCATATTTATATCCACACAAAATATCACACGCAACCATAATTGCCCATTTACAAGGTCTGGCTCAACATCTAAGACACAAGTATTTAATTGTTCCTGTTTAATTTTTATTCACTACATACTCTTGGCATGTGTTGAGTATTTCACCACAATTTCGAAATTTCGGCTGCAGTTTGAAAATAATGTGTTCAATATCTTTTAAGACCTTGTCAACATAGAATTAAACATCGACTTTATTTCCATTATGAGACAATTTAGGTGGTCCAGAGCTTAACACTGCACAAAAAAAAAAATCTCAAATCACAATTCTTTTCTTTATGTCAAATCGACGGGGACTCACCTGCATCCAGGAAATTGGGGAATGTGATGCTGACCAGTAACTGTTGTAGTATTGACCTAAGAGCAAAAACAAACCCGGGAATGAAAAATTACTGGACTCATTGGAACATATTCTGCAATGAATCATCTGTGTAAATGTTAAAGCATCAATAAATCAAGGGAAGATTTTGTGGAATGTTGACTGTCTTGGGAACAATTCAGCTATTAAACAGATGCTATATGTCCATTTTGGAGGAACAAATCCATGCCTGCTTTTCATTATGGTCTGAGTTTAAGGACTTAAAATTCAGGCTTTTTAGTGTATATTTTTGTTATCAGTCACTAGGGAAAAATAGGCTGACACTAATGATAACAGTATAGAAAAATTTAAAGAAATAGTTCTGATTTTTTGAAGTGGGGCGGTATGGGGTACTTATCCATAGACAATATATAACGTACAGTAGATGTCAGTAGGTACGCCCCAAGTTTGGAAAAGCAAACAGGGGTTAAACTCAAAGGCAATCTACTGCTGTGGACGGGGATCAGCAACAAAATGTACAGTGGCCACTTTACAAAAAAATCAACCTAAAAAAACATCAGTTTGACCCTTTAAAAACTGAGCAAATTGTAGTACCAAGAAGTGGCCCAAAAATTAGCAAGGTTTTAGTAAAAAAAAAAATTGTAAAAAGAAAATGGAAAAAGGAGAAAATGAGCTCAATAAAGTACTAAAAAATCTTTTATTTTTTCTGCAACATGATTTTAAATATTTAATTAAGACAATTATAAATACAGTTTTCTGGACTTTTCTCTATTTTTAAAAAAAATATATACAATCTAATAATCCCCCACCAGGTAATTTTCAGATAATTTGCAAGTAAACTCTTAGTAATTTTTTGAAGGACATTTCTTACCAAATTTATTTTTTCTTTTTTTTTGTGATTTTACAAAGAAATATAACCAATTTTCTCAGATTCTAGAGGTTCGCTACTAAAAGTAGTCTGAATGCAGTACAAGAAAGCTGATGTCGATCCAGGTGTTAAAGGGTTAAGTGTAGGTTATATGGAGAGTATTTTCACTGCTTTACCTTAAAGGGTTACACCACCTACATTCATAATTCAAAGTTCAATCAATATCTTTGAGAATGAGTGACTCTCTCAACGACACCAGAGAGGTCTCAAACTTGTGATGTCCATAGACAATGAACGGGAGCCAATTTTTTTTTTTATATTGAAGTCTGTGTCAGAGTACTCTGTATACTCTGTACAACCCCACCTCAAAAAATCCAAACTATCCTATTAAGTAAAAGGGACTCACCAGGCTGCAGCTGTCACCCACCATCCTAAATTCAAAATATCTGCAATTGTGGGCTGAGGGGGACAAGAAAAAGATAATTAATATCAGACAAGACGAAATCAGGTCTATAATAAACTACCAACAAATCATTTTAAGCTCATTAAGCCAATCTGAACATCCTGCTTGTGTTTATAGTGGCAGTCCAGATTTGCCACAAAGACCAAGAGGTCCAACAGGAGAGTTTTTTTTTTAAACTTTCCTCCCTCTCAGAGGAAATTAGAACACAATCCTCCTCAACAGATGCAAGCATAAATATGTAAAC
Source organism: Plectropomus leopardus (assembly GCF_026936395.1). NCBI lineage: Eukaryota > Metazoa > Chordata > Actinopteri > Perciformes > Serranidae > Plectropomus > Plectropomus leopardus. Next base: position 10,081,919 of record NC_142197.1, read on the forward strand.
AAAGAGCTAGTGAGAAAACAAAGTAGCACACGGTTTGAATAAAAGGTCCAACATGCTGTTTTGATTATGGTTAGCATGCGAGGGCCTTGTTTTGGCAAATGAGAGCTGCATCCTTTCTCTTCAGTTGATGCTGCGTTGAGTCATCATGGAGTCTTAACTAACCGTGTAAGAGGCGTCACCAGCTGTTGATGGAGTCTTTGATCAGAAAATAACGGCACCTTTCATCTCACCTTGGTCACTGAAGCGAGACGTACGCATTTGTGCTCGAAGTCGGGAAATTACATGGTTTCAATTGTCATTAGTGAGGGGAATTTTTGCATCTGTGAATATCTACGAACACTTTAATCTTTTTCTTAGGTATCAGCTTATTACCTCCATCTACAGCTGAAACATCTTCAGACATTTGCATCATTTCACTGTACATTTTGTCAGTGATGAAAAACAGTGCCTCTTTCTACATCACTTGGTGTGTTAGCCAAGCACGCTACACCACCTAATCCTGTTACTGTTACTGCAAACTCCCACTCTAACGCTTTCACCATACCCTTTGCTTCCCCTCTCATCTGCTCTACCCAGATTTATGGCTCCCCGGTGAGTGACCGCTTGTATGTTTTTGGAAGTGTGTGAACAAGCAGGTATGGCTACAAATGGCTGCATGTGTACTTGTCCGTGTGCTCATTCAGGGAAATGAGTGGATATCAAAATGTGTGAACATGTAAGTGTGGGTGTGCACATGTGGGTGGCTCTGTGTGTGTGTATGTGTGAGTGGTCTCTGGCTTATGTAACTCACCACGTAGACGGATCGCAGGCCTGCAGCCGCCTCGCTCTCCTTCACGGGGTCACAGAGTGACTGGTAGTCGAAGGTCTTCTTAAAGGTGAACAGGGACGAGTTGACCAGGTTTACCATGAGGATCGGGTCGATAACGCCAAAGAAACGCCCGATCTAAGGACAGGGAGAAGAAAATTATAAAAGGTAACTCTTTTAAAATGAACTTTTTTATTTTTTACTATTTTTGAGAAAAACAGAACATATAGATGAAGGGATAACAGACAGGGTCACTATAGCAGAAAATGATCCCTGCATACATGGATCTGCAAAAACAACCAAAAACACTGTAGTATGCGTGCCAGGCCAGTTGTTGATAGTGTAACTTTGTAATAACAACATAAAAGAACACCATGTGCATACCCGAAATGCAGCCTTAATGTCACTGTTCTCACAGGGTCCATGCATTGCCAGTTAACACGGGGGCAGAAGAGGTTGTGTTTTCAAAGGACTACTCTAAAACCTGGCTTCAAAAGTTTGCATTTTCAGGCCCCCAAAACACCGTTGTTGTGTCGAACGAAAGGCCAAACCGCAACAAAAGTTCAACATTTCATGCAAGAACTGTTGCTGTGTAAACGGCCCCTCATACACTGACCATGGAAAAGTATTTCATAAAATCCAACTTCAAAAAGTCTGAACAATCCCAGTCAGAATAGAGTTTTTAAAATGGCCAGAAGCATTGCAATTTTCAGTCTCACAAGTTCTTTAATACACTGACAACTGACCTGCCATGAAGTGGAAAGTACCAATATACCGTAACTCTCATTCTTTAATACCTTTAATTAGATGTAAGCTTACCTACACTGATAAATATACCAGACTTCACGAACACACATAAAAGTACACCAGCCCTTTGAGCATTAATATACCAGACTACCAGTGTGTGCCTAACCTAACGATTTTAAAGCGGAAATCATTTCAGTAAAAAAGGTCAGAGAAATGTTTGAACCCCCTCTGCATGAGCAAAAGAACTTGCATACTGTCGACCTATGATTGTTAAATGTAGCATATGCACAAGAATTATGCTTGTAGATGTGCAGAAAATAATGTGACAGTGACTTTACACACACACACACACACACACACACACACACACACACACACACACACACACACAAAAAAAACTCAGTAAATCAACCTCAAACCAGGATGATGGACTTCAGTATAATCTGATTAACACAGTTCACCATGCAGCCATAAATTACTTCTCAGAGGAAGTAGTTTGTCTCGACAGGTGTGACATGACCGTGTGCATGGGAGTGTTTAAGTACTTGTGTTTCCAGGAGGGCGTGTGTACAGTAAGTAGTACTCATCTATATGGGTGAGTGTGCTGAAAGACACACATGAGTGTGTGTGTGAGGAAATGCAAACTATCCCTTTCCTTCCACTTTGTAAGGTCACCGCTAACAAGCCGTCCTCCACATATCCATTCCTCTTTTGTCGAACAGCCAGAGGACATATAAATCTTCCAATCTATAAGGTAACGGGAGCCTTCCCTCCTTTCCCTGTGCAGTAAAACAAATAATGAATTAACAGTCACAGCCCTGTTGGCTGCAGACTCCCTGAGGGTTGCGGTGAAAGAAAAGGAACGAAAGACATAAAGAGGGGGAGAGAGTGAGAAGCTTACAGAGGGTAAGAAACTTTGCTCCTGTAGGAAATATGATTGAGGGCACACAGCCTTCTCCAAACAAGGCCTCAGGTCCCTGGGTTTTAGTGCTGCTGCCAAACTTCAGAGGGCCACTGATTTATCCAGCGCACACCCAGCACTGATTAGGAAGGAGCCGAGGCCGCATGAAAAAACATTTACTCAGACGACAGTAGGGACCCGCTGTTAGCATTTAGCATAGGGCATCAGGGAGCAAAGAAAAACCTGTACACATACTGTATATAGGTTTGTGTGTAAAGATAGGTCATATTGTATTTAAGAGGCTTCATTAGTTTTATTTTGCTTTGGTTGTTACAGGAAAATTAAGACTGAGGTCTGGCTGATCTTAGTTAAATACTATTAAATACGTAGAATAAGAAGCTGTATAAGATAGATGTATAAGTGCAGTGAGTTTTTTTTAATTGAATTTAAGCGTGTGTTTACATCCATGTCTGTCTGATGTTGCTGCAAAGAAGCTACAAATTCAAAAACATGGACACTTTATGCACATCTTCAACCCACAGCGCAGATGATTTACCCAATCAGCACAATTTCAAGTTGAACACCCGCGATTAGTGTCACCAACAAACAGCTGGCCTGACATACAATGAGAAAACATGACGCCCCAGCCACAGCTGCTGCTGGTGTGGAGGCACTAAAAAAATCATTACTCAAGAATTACAGTTAACCTGGCTTGGTTTTTAGTTTATGACCGAGAATAAGGTGCAGAGGCCCACCTGATCAATATGTTCATCTCGATTGGACATCACCAGGAAGCCCCCGTCATCCAGTATAACACAGTCCACGTACTGGAATCACATACACATTAACCCAATATTGCATCCATAAACTGAAGTTAAACATACAAAAAATATGCAATTCAGTCTCTTACCGGATCATTTCGCTGACAGCCACATATCTCATCATTGCACTGAAAGTACAATAGAGCAGACAGAGTAAGAAAAAGTCACAGTCTGGATGAAGTGTGTCCTTGTGTGTCATGCTGATAGAATCCACTCACATTGATCTTCATTGTTGTGTTGATGAAGCTCGCCATCCAGGAACTAATGTCCAACTTTACACCGACCACTGGGATCAAACACAAAAGCCAGACATCCTAGATCATGTTGGACCTCTGTGTCAACTTTACTCTCTGAACTCGGAAAATGCAAACTTGGCCAAGGATCACAGGAGAGCAGACAACTTGATGTGTGGTTTGTGTGCGTGTGTTTGTGTGTATATGTCAGAGGGAGAGGGAAAATAGATAAATGAGGAGTAGCAGCCTCTAAATAATATCTGTGTATGTGTCAGAGGATATTAGGCATGAAAAGGGTTAAGGCAATATAGTGGTAAATGTATTTGTGTAAATAAGACACATAGCTGTGAGTGTGAACGTGTTTATATGTAGGTGCCAGAGAGAGAGCGACAGCTTGAGAAATGAGTAGTGTAAATGTGTAAATACAAGTCCGTCGGTGTGTGTGTGTGTGTGTGTGTGTGTGGGTGCGTGCTTACCAGCTGGTTTGAGTATGATACCATCAATGTTTAGGTTTACTGCTCTGCTCACCAGGACCGAGTCGTCACTTACTGCAAGAAGAACAAAGTGAGCACAAGAGAACACTATATATATGCGTGCAGACATATTAAGAGTCATGAAAACACACATGCGCACGTTTATGCTGGCTTTTACTCACCGTTCTCTTTATTGCTGTAGGGTGTCGGAGTGAAGATGTACAGATCATTGTCCAAACTTCTTTTATAAAAACTTGACTCGTACGTCTCTGCTTCTTCTTCCCAGGCCAGCCCAGCACTGTCAAACACATTTATCCAAAGCAACACACACAAACAATGCCATTATAAAACCTCTTCTCAAAAAAAACCCCATCCAACAGATGTCTTTAAGAAATGTAGACTATTTGCAATCACAGTTTCTTAGTGACACAAGAAATAGATGTTGACTTACTGACTAACTTAATACTATAAAAATATGAGCCCCTCCAGTCTGGCAAGAGATTCCAACTTAGCTTTTTTTTCACGGGCCCTAAATAAACTGGATAGCTTTATTAAAGATCCACAATAAGAAGTACATTTACATGCCCCAAATTACTTAACTAGAATATCACTTTGTGTTTCCACTCGTTTAGAGGCGTCTAATCTGCCATTAATGTAACAGAAAAAGATTTTTTCCAACCTCATTGAGAAAATTCATTCAATACATCAAGTATTAAAGGAAAAGAAGCGGTTCCACCTGTTTATACAATTTAGTCATAAGTATCTTGTGGCATGCAGCCCTTTTTTAATCTAATGTAATCCCCATGTGTGGCAAAGAATATGCAAAAAGAATATATCTATTCCAACCAGAGAGAAACAAGCGGATGAAACATTTACATGGTTATTAAGTGTTAATATTTTCCTATTGAACTAATTATAAAAGGTTTACACCTCCCCTCTGAACCTGATTGAAAGTTCCTTTTGATCAGGCCAGTACCTTCTGATTATTGTGGTTACATGAGATATTTTTTACTCTGATTGGGTTTATATTCTAATTATTAGTGGAATATTATGGTCCATTTAAATGCACCTTTTGAAAGTTTACTCAGTATGGTAAATTTACAATTTATTAATCCCAATAGTCGAGATTGATCCATGCATTGCCTTCAGCACCACAGACTATGGCATTCTTTCAGATTCTTACATCATAGAATGGACCAAATCATTTTTTTTAACATTTGCAACTTTGACTGTCATTATCTCTCCTCTGGGTTACCTCAAGGACATGTATTGGGGACATTGCACTTGCCCTGTATAAGCTTCCACTTAGCATTATCCTTTGAGAATATAAGGCAGAAGCAGATTTTTATGCAGATGATACACTTATTTACCCCCCTGTCTCTTAAGATGACCCTGCTCATTGCTCTGATCTTCAACAAGCACAAATAACAAAAAATGTTGTTCCTTCCAAATATATTAATATATTCCAAAATCAGAGAAAAAAAAAATCACAGTTTGACATCTGTAAAATACCAACAAACTTATCTAGATTAGACTGATGTGTCCTGTTTTCATGCCAACTATATTACTGGTCTTTGTACTGGACTAGCATTGAGAAGAGGGATTCAATAACAAAGATGAAGCTTTCAATTTACCACTTTATCTACATTCCAACTCTGACCTATGTTCATGTGCTTTGGGTGGTGACTGGCCTGCTTTGGTTGGCTGGCTACCACTATGACTCTGACATGAACAAGTGGCAAGGGATGAATGTTCAAAATGTTATAAACACAATGTAAAGCACTTGATGTGTAAGCTGCAGCTTTGTGAGCAGACCACATCATTATTTGTCATCAGATAATCCTAAACATATTATTCCTCCCATGCCTCTAAATCAACTCCCCTTCCCCATGAATTTGACAAGTACCTTTTGGGGTAGACCCGTGTGATCCCTCCATCGGTGGCAACAAATCTGGCCAAGACACCATGCCTGACAAGCAGAGAAGATAAAGCCATAAAACATACAGTTACAAAAATCTGGAATGTGCTTTATGCCTGCAAGACATTTACTGGTGATGCTGAAGTACTTGAACCATCTGTATCAAGTTTCCACTTGGACATTCATTATCAAATGCCAAGTAACAAATAATTGATGGCACATTTCCGTTCATGTGCTGGATCCCAAAAAAGCAAGTGGCCACATTTTGGTTCTTTACTCACTGCATTTCTGTTGCTTTCCAATGCTTGATCAGAGACGAGGTGATGCCAGCGTCCAGGAGCAAACGGTTCACCAGCTCCACATTACCTAAACAGCAGAACATCTAGATGAAACATGAAGTCTTTTGAAATACAGTTTATATGTCTTCTCAATGGTTAACAAGTAAATGTTTAACCGTCCGGTCTTTAAAAATAATAAAATAAAATAAAAGAATTAAAAAGAATAACTAGCTTGATAAGTCTGAGTAACAGGAATCTGTTGGAATATGTTGGATAAATGAACAGGATTAGTGTCACCAATTCAGTTTTTGTCTCCCCTTTTGATAGTTGGAGTTATGATGTTGAATAATGGCCATAAAACATTATGTCATATTGAAGTTGACCTTTGAACTTTTGGATATAAAATGTCAACACTATCTTAGACATTTGTGTGAAATTTTGTCATTATCAGCATATGAATTCTTGATTTATGGCCCAAAACATGTGAGATTAGAACCACCAAAACCTAATCAGTTCATCGTTGACTCCAAGTGGGCATTTGTGCCAAAATTGAAGAAAGGCCCTCAAGGTGCTCTTAAGATATCAGGTTCACGAGATGGGTGCAGGATCACACTGACCTTTACCTTGGACCATGAAAATATTATCAGTTCATCCTTGAGTCCTGGTGGACATTTGTACTAAATCTGAGATAATTTCCTCATGGTGTTCTTGAGATAGCGTGCTCATGAGAGTGGGGCAGATGGACAACCCGAAAACATAATGCCTGTGGCCACAGCTGTCATCAGCATGGAGGCATAAAAGTGCAAAGAAAAATATGACACACTACAGGATCCACTGAGTATACATGATACCAGAAAGACAAAGAATGAAACAAAATAGGGAGAAAGTTGGGAATACTTTAACATTTGCATCACATTTCAGACATCCAATATGAATTGCAAATTGAGTTCAATGTGAAGCTTCAGCTGATATATTGCTATGCACCTAAAAGGTCCAAATATGAGCAAAGTCTAAAGAACAAAACAGAACCAATTTGACCTACAAAAGATATGTTTTTTCCTTTAAAAAGAAGGTAGTTCTGTGAAGAAAAGGTCTCAAACACAAAACAGACAATCTTAAAACTGAAGCAAGTCACTAAAAAAAAATATTGTTAAACATGCCTGCTGCTGCCAAGGTGTAGGTGGTGGGTTGGTATAGGTGTAACAAATTACTTTTCGAGACGTCCGACAAGACCACATGACAAACATAACAGGCGATAAAAGCCGCTCGCCCATATTTTGGCAGTGCCCGCCACTTTGAACTCTCCGACGACCCGCTTCAGTCCATTAACATCGAGGCTCCTCGATATACCCCCACCACCCCCCCAACCTTTATGACACACCACACACATCAGAGAAAACAGCTGGTGTAACACTTTATTTCCCCTCCCTTCCCCACCTTCCCTCCGTGTGTAGTGGTTTTCATTAGGGTTCCTTTATTGAAGGCAGCCCAGGAATTCCTAATGTACTTCAACTTCTTCGCCACTGCAGTGGCTTAACCAAGTAAAGCGTGTAACGATACTCAGACCGCCAAGAGTCCACATGGGCCATACTCTCTCTCCGTCTGAACTCCCTTTGGACTCCATTAAACTAGCAGCTAATAATGGTGAAAGTAATATTTCAATTGGGTGAAAAGTTTTATTGGATTGATCACGGTGAGGTGTTTGAACTTAACTGTCAAAACCAAACTAAAGGAGATCTTTTATGAATATCCAGGGACCTTTCATTTTACTCAATGAGCAAAAGATGCATATCAATAAGCGTATGCAAGAAATGGCAAAGATGTTAATGCATTGGTCAGATGTTTGGGAGAAGGTCCACTGGCCCCGATTTGTGTTTTATTGCTCCTCTCTTGCTCCTGGCTTGACGTGTCCTGCTCTTTCTCACAAACACACAGTAATTGGATGAGGTCGAGCGGCTATAGGTGGGGTGTGGAAGGCATATTACCCGGTGAATACTGTGTGTGTGAGCATGTGCGTGTGTCACATCTAAGCCGACGTGCCTCACACATGTGCACTCAGGCGTGTGATGGTCAGACTTTTAGAGTTAGCATCAAATGGGTAACACGAACACAGGGGTTCCACATCACAAAGCTTTGCCTGGTCATGCACACCAAAACCATCCAGCCAGACCTGTATTTCACTGGAAAGGGAGACCTCTGGGAATAGAGTTTCGGTTGGCGCTCTTCCATTAAATGTTCAATGAACACCTTAATGCCAAGCCAGATGGCTGAGATTCATTCACATATACATACTAGACTTTGAGATGTAAATAGGAGTCTGTAGTGAGAATGAGGACCAAGTGTGCTGCAGATCCAATATAAAAGCTTTGATTGTCAAGATAAATCAGTGCGTTTACATGCACAGACAAGTCAAGCTACGGTTTAACTCAATTGGGCCATTTATAATTGGACTAATTAATTGGAATTTAATTTGGGGAGAATCACTTTATTGATGAAAGTATGTTCGACTCTGCCATGGATGATGATATGCCCCCTTTCAGCTGGTAAATATAGACCTATATTATTTATACAGTCTATGATACAGACCAAATCACCACCACAACTGTTTATTAACAATAACTTTGGGGTAGAAAATTCCCACGTCATGTACATGAAATTAAACAGCACTGACCAAACTTATTACATTAGTTTTAAGCCACCTAAAAAAACACCCATCCCCCCAAAAAATCAATATCAATTTAGGTTCAATATCAGTTTAAGGCATGGCCAATAGGAGCAAGCGCAGAAAACTCAGACCAATGTGGCTGAGGTGCATACATGAAGAAATAGCTTGACTTCCAATCAAATTATCTGGGTGTGTTGGTCCGAGTTCAGAAATTTGATTTAGTATGATGTCAGTTGGACTTTTATGTTTACATGCCTTTTTTAAAAGTCCAGTTTTAGTTGGACTAACACAATAATTCAACTTTTCTACTTACACATGGGGTTGTTTGGAGTTTTTGTGTCAATGTAGTTGTTGAATTCAATGAGGAACTCTGTGTTGTTTTTGTTCTTGTCAGGCGGCTTTAAGTCCTTGCAGTACATCCTGTGGAACACAAACATCTTTGTCATGTAAGCAGAAAAACAAGTGAATCACAAGGTTGAAATGTGCCTCTGATCTGAGTCATAGTCGTTAAAAAAATCTTTTTCAAATTGTTCTGAAAACGTCTTACCTTGGTGCAATAAATGTATAGCCATATTCATCAAACTTGTCCGCCATCAGGCTTTCAGAAACTGGCAAGAGGAATAAAGTGTTATTAATCTTCTTCCCATGCACGTTAATATCACACAGGCTAACATTACACTTAAATAATCATTGTATGCAGATGAGACGGTGCTCCACTGGGCAGAATGTAACGCCTGTTGAATATTTAACAGTGCATCAATAACAGGAAACTCCTACGGGGACCAAAAACGGAAATGAGATTCTATATCTTGACAGACAGAGCAGGAAAATTTATGCTTGAGGTGCTACCTTTAAGATATTAAGTTAAAACGCAGGGTTAAGTGAGGGGTCAGGGGCCACATTCAGCTCGTGGACTGTAAGTTTAGCATCACTGGTCTACAAAGTGGACTACATACCGTAACATGAAAGAACAACTTTGAGAATCACTGCAGCAGAGAATAATAGGTATAAATAAGAAAGAGCTAAATAGTCCTGACCAGACATGCCAGGGAAAGGACCGACAAGGCTCAAGAACAAGAGGAGAGAGATGAAAGTAAAGGAAAAAATACTTGCCATCTTTCCCTGGAGTGGAAAAAAATCCCAGCAGAGAGAAAGTGAGCGACGGGAGAATCATCCCCCAGGGAGGTAAAGATGACGGGGTAAAGAAAGGGTGGAAAAAAGACAGGGTAAAACCACAGGGGTCAAAGGTGACACAATATTTTATTCACAGAGCGAGTCCTGAATAGAAATATTGCCGTCCAAACAAAACGTTTAAGGCCCTTTGGATGTAAATGGAGACGGTGCTGATGGACAACACAAAGAAAGGCTTAGAGTGCGGTCAGACGTTTTAAAAGTTAGGATTTCGATGTGTTTTTAACATTAGTATTAGCATTCTTTTGGATATACAGTAAATCTGTGGAGTTGCTGCACTCCAGAGATGTATTTGCATTACAATACTGCACATCTATCAACCACAGCTCATAACCTTAACGTTCCTCTGACATTCTCCAAAGCATGTTTTGTCGACAGTTGATTATACTGTACAGCAAAATTTCTCATGACGACATGGGCTACTCCTTGTCCGCTTTGGTGGTCATGATTGGGAAATAATTGCATCCATGTGTTGTTTCTTTGATATTCGGTCACCACGTACTAATCCAACAAAGTATCTAGTAATGATGGATAGCAGGGAGATTTGGGGAGTGACGACTGCTTATATTTTCTGCACTCTCGCACGGCTTTTCACACTGATGATGACATTCTTGCCACTTTTGTGATTATTTTCTGAACAACTGAATCAGTGCAATATCTAAGACATGCAGCTACGACCCATCCAAAGTGTGAACGGATTTCGGTATAAATCAGTGTCACATACTAAAACTTGCAAGACAAGAACCCACATTGACTTAATAATTGCATGAAAAATAGAAGTGGGAATTGGGACAGGACATGTTTTTTGCTTGAGTTTTTAAAGGGATAGTTCAGGGGTTGTATGGGGGACTCAACTGCAGACAGTGTATTACATGCTGTCGATGTGAGTCTGTACGCCCACAGTTTGGAGCAGCCAGGAGTCCAACGTGGAAGACAGAGGCAATGTACTGTAGATATTTCAGATAAACATGAATTTCTAAAATGTTTGCTGAGTATAGATGTGAGGGTGGGGCCCTTCGATCTACAGGGACTGCTCAGTTAGTGGTGACCCATGTTAAAACTTTTAATATGCTTCAAATGTAGCCATTTTTAAAACTAAGTTTGGGACTGGTGGTACTTTATGCTATATTTTTTAAACATGTTTGTACAATTATTACACCCGCCTGCCCTGTTTTCTTTTTTTTCTAATTATTCCTCAATGTTTTAATTAATACTGCCTTGCTGTGGACCGTGGCTGGCAGCAAAATGCACTTTAGCCACCTAAAAAAGCCCCCCTTAAAGAAATCAGTACTGGTTTATGTGTAAGCTATATTTGAACATATTTCCTGCTTTGCCTCTCCTTCAGAAAACCCGTTCAGATGGAAACAAAAGTAAAAGTTATCTCTTCTCACCTCAAAGCTGTATTACAGTGAGAAAAAGTTGTTTTACCTAGATGATGATAATAAGTTAATTAACTGATAACTATTCACCAACTTTTCTGATATTTGATTAATCATTTATTCATGATAGTAAATTAGAAATATTTGGTTGGACAAAAGATGAAATCTGAAAACACCACTTGGGGTTCTATGAAATTATGTTTTGACTAGACTGAATGATTAATCTAATAATGGAGGAAATTATCAGCAGATGAACTGACTGACAGTGTCGTTTACTGACTGACATCTACTTTCTGTAACACACGGACAATGAATAAAGACCCCATACAACCCCACTTCAAAAAATCCAAACTATCCCTTTGAATTGACATTTATATTCACCATCAGAAAAAAGTATAAAAGAAATACAAATGGGGCTTCAGTTTCAGTGAAACCACAGAGCTTAAAGACGTTCTGTGGAGATTTTCGATTCAATGACCACAGACAAGACAAAACTGATGACAAAGCACACAGAAGGACCAACAGAAGAGATGAGGCTTAGTTTGTTAAGAGGGGTCCTGTCTTTCATTAGGAGTTATTTAACAAGGTTATAAAACTCAAAGTGAGTCAAAAGGAGAAAACTACAGAAAACAAAAGCACCGACTCATGTTGTGGGTACAGACTCACAGCTTTCTCCTTTATGGCTTCACCTTTAAATAATGCAAGCATCCTGTCCTCTGTTGTTCCTGCTACAGCGGGTTAGTGCCAAAACCACATCTGAGGGCCATTGAAACAGGTGGGGGTTAAATACATACATGCTTACACGGACATACACACACCATCTGCGACTCTCTGTGTGTGGGCGCGCTTTGCATGCGAGGCGCTGCTTCTGAGAGCAGCCGCCAGCTTGATTCAGTGTTATTGAATTGTCATTATTAGTTAGAAGCCACCAAATGAAGGAAAACAGAAAACAAAATGCTTTTGTGTTCGTGAGTTTGCAACACCACAAATGACAAACCAATTACAAGTAAAAAGTGAAGTTACATCCGAAGTCTGCTGGTAGTGTGAATGTTAGAAGACAAGGGTTAAACCACAGGAGGAGAATACTTGCCCAAAAACGCTGCAGGGGGGTCCAACACACCAGGAATGGTCAGGAGTTGAGGAGGGCAGGAGAACAGGAGGAGGGAGGAGGATAAAAAAAGATGCGGAGAGGAAAAGAGGGAATTGGAAAAGAGAGCAGTAAAGGAAAGAAGCCAACAGGGTTTCACACAATATTTTATTCAAATGGACATTGAATAAGATATTGTATAGAAAAGTATGTAACACCTTAAGTAAGTAAAGGGTACAAAGGGTATTTACGGTAATTTGGGGTAAGAAGTACTGTGTGTGTGGACGTGTGGTGATGTGTATTAATGATGTTGTGGGGACAGAAATATGTTTATGCAGTCCCATTAGGTAGACCTCTCTCTAACTTGAGGGACTTGTCCATCTGTTACTTACTCCATGTAATGTTGAATGTTTTTCTTGCATGCCTCCAAGGTGGATGAAGAATCGAAAAACTGGGATAAAAATCTTGATAGAATTGGAGCAAAAGGGGCTGTGTCTAACAGAATTATATCAAAACATCCATTTACAAAGTCTCACATAACTCCTGCAGTATAACCAAAGTGTCATTTATTCAATCGTACGCTC